>NC_052154.1:177876715-178183910 GCF_902713615.1 Scyliorhinus canicula | reverse complement strand
ATCTAGGGTTCAAGCTCCACTCCAAAACAGTCCCAGTGAGTTCAGAAGATGATATTTGATTGTCATCCATTGGCATACTCATGCCCATCTCGAGAGATCAATGACTCAGTATAATATTCTAACTTCTGATTGACTTTTATCCCAGAAGGATTCTGTATGAGCCCCAATCCAGGAATTTGAATCGAGTGGTGGTGGGGAGTTACTAATGGGTGTGCCATCGTCATAAGCGGAGGCAAAACCCTTAATTGCTGCCCAATTAAAAGTATACACTCAGAAGGAAAAAAAATCAGGAAGCAAGTGAAAAGGTCCAGGAATCTGCCTGAGCTATTTTTCTATCGTGAGTGGCTCAACCATCTTATGTGTGACACCTGAGTTAGGACCAGAATACAACAGATGGACAGATTTCTGAATCAGATGATTTAAAATGATTTAAAATGAGGAAGGAACGGTGAAATAAACAAAACAATACTCATCTTTAGCGTCCAATAGTTCCAGATTCTTGCAACTAAAAGCATGAAAATTGTGGAAGTAATGCAACGAAACAGCAATAATGATGTTGGTGTAAATCACTTTTACCTTGAAGTACTGTTTATATTTAATCAGAATCATTATACAGCTATCATCATTTAACACTCATACAGATATGCAAGACAGCCAATGATCCCATTTGCCATTCTATACAAAACTAATCTCTCATGTCATTTGTTATGTAAACTGACAATGTTTTAATATGCTCACCAACAAATCTGCAAACCCTTTGACAGTTCTTTGCACAGTTCTAACTGATACAAAAATGACATCACCGAGGGAGTGCAGCAAGTGTCAGCCTTGACTCAGTGGTAGCATCTCAGCTCTGAGTCAACTTGAGCGTGTCATCCAGGCCCACACTTTGGTGCATCTCTGAGGGAGTGTTGCACTGTTGGAGCAGCCCCTTATTTCTAATGTTTTGTTCAACAGAGGCATGTGTTTGCATGACACATTTTAAAGAAAAGCCGTGAATTCTCTGTAAGTTACCCCTCAATCTGTTTTGAAACAGATTATTTGTCACTTCTTTCATTACTGTTTGTGAAACTTTGCTGTGTGTAAATTGGGTCATTTCAGAAGGAACCACAATGCAAAGTTATTTTAATTGACGATAAAGCACTTTGGGACATTAAGAGGTCATGAACGCATTATATAAAATGTAAACCTTTCTTTAGTCGTCCTGTATCAAAGTGATGAAGTCTCACCAGACCTTTTTTTAATTAATTTGGCGGAGGTCAGTGCCACTGGCTAATCCATTTGTTGCACTTCTTGCACTTGAGAAGGTATGGGTGAAGCATTCTCTTGAACCCCTGCAGCCCGTGTACTAGATGTGCTGGTAGCAAGAGAGCGTCAGGTTTTTAACCAGCAACAGTGAAGGAACGACAATATAGATCTAAGTCAGGATGATGTGTGACTTGGAGGGAAACTTATAGGTGGTGGCATTCCCATGCATCTGCTTCTCTTGTCCTATGGGAGGTAGAGACTGTGGGTGGGATTCTCTGATCCTGAGGGTAAGTGTTGACGCCGTCGTAAAGGACGTCGCGTTTTACGACGGCGTCAACAGATCCCCAGGATCAGCGATCCTGCGCCCTACAGGGGGCCTGCATGGCACTGAAGCAACTCACGCAGCTCCAGCTGCCAATACCACTGTCAAACAGGCGACACAGGTCTGCGCATGCGTGCTACGGCCGGCGCGAATTCGCGCATGCATGTTACGACCGGTGCAAACTCGCGCATGCACGCTAGTTGCCTTCTCCGCGGCGGCCCCAACGCAACATGACGGGGAGCTACAGGGGCCCAGCACGGAGGAATGTAGGCCCCCACCAGGAGAAGCCGGCCCACCGATTGGAAGGCCCCGATCGCGGGCCAGGCCATGGTGGGGGCCCCCCCCAGGGTTGGATACCCTCTCCCCCCCACCAGGCTGACCCCCCCGCAGGATGAACACCGAGGTCCCGCCGGGTAGGACCAAATGTGAACAGCGCCAGCGGGACTCGGCCTATCTTGGCGGCCACTCGGCCTATCGCGCGTGGAGAATTGGTGGGGGGGGGGCCCGTAGAGCGTCCTCCGACCAGTGCAGCGCCAGCACCAATGGTGCCGATTCTCCGCTCTCCGGAGAATCAGCGGACCGGCGTCGGAGCGGTGCCGTGTGAATCGCGCTGCTCCCACCGATTTTCCGACCCAGCCCGGGGTCAGAAAATTCCTCCCTGTGGATTTGGAAGGTGCTGTCAAAGGAGTCTTGCCGAGTTGCGGCAGTGCACATTGCAGCCTGCATACACTGCACCCAATGGGCGGCGGCTGTGAAGGGAGTGAATGCTAAAGATGTCCTGTATGGTGTTGAGCTTCTTGAGTGTTGCTGGAGCTGCACTCAGGATAGTATTACTTCAAATTACTGACTTATGCCTGTAGCCAGGTGCAACCATGTGAGGAAGGGTCAATTGCCACCCTTAGAACATAGAACATAGAACACTACAGCGCAGTACGGGCCCTTCGGCCCTCGATGTTGCGCCGACCTGTGAAACCATCTGAAGCCTATCTGACCTACACTATTCCATTTTCATCCATATGTCTATCCAGTGACCACTTAAATGCCCTTAAAGTTGGCGAGTCTACTACTGTTGCAGACAGGGCGTTCCACACCCCTACTACTCTCTGAGTAAAGAAACTGCCTCTGACATCTGTCCTATATCTATCACCCCTCAATTTAAAGCTATGTCCCCTCGTGTTGGTCATCACCATCCGAGGGAAAAGACTCTCACTGTCCACCCTATCTAACCCTCTGACTATCTTATATGTCTCTATTAAGTCACCTCTCAGCCTTCTCCTCTCTAACGAAAACAACCTCAATTCCCTGAGCCTTTCCTCGTAAGACCTTCCCTCCATACCAGGCAACATCCTAGTAAATCTCCTCTGAACCCTTTCCAAAGCTTCCACATCCTTCCTATAATGTGGTGACCAGAACTGCACGCAGTACTCCAGGTGTGGCCGCACCAGAGTTATGTACAGCTGCAGCATGACCCTGTGGTTCCGAAACTCAATCCCCCTGCTTATAAAGGCTAGCACACCATATGCCTTCTTAACAGCCCTATTAACCTGGGTGGCAACTTTCAAGGATTTATGTACCTGGATGCCGAGATCTCTCTGTTCATCTACACTACCAAGAATCTTGCCATTAGCCCAGTACTCTGCATTCCTGTTACTCCTTCCAAAGTGAACCACCTCACACTTTTCCACATTAAACTCCATCTGCCACCTCTCAGCCCAGCTCTGCAGCTTATCTATGTCCCTCTGTATCCTATAACATCCTTCAGCACTATCCACAACTCCACCGACCTTCATGTCATCTGCAAATTTACTAACCCATCCTTCTACACCCTCTTCCAGGTCATTTATAAAAATGACAAACAGCAGTGGCCCCAAAACAGATCCTTGCGGTACACCACTAGTAACTGAACTCCAGGATGAACATTTGCCATCAACCACCACCCTCTGTCTTCTTTCAGCTAGCCAATTACTGATCCAAACCGCTAAATCACCTTCAATTCCATACTTCCTTATTTTCTGCAATAGCCTACCGTGGGGAACCGTATCAAACGCCTTACTGAAATCCATATACACCACATCAACCGCTTTACCCTCATCCACCTGTTTGGTCACCTTCTCAAAAAACTCAATAAGGTTTGTGAGACATGACCTACCCTTCACAAAACCGTGTTGAGTATCGCTAATCAACTTGTTCTTTTCAAGATGATTATAAACCCTATCTCTTATAACCTTTTCCAACATTTTACCCACAACCGAAGTAAGGCTCACAGGTCTATAATTACCAGGGTTGTCTCTACTCCCCTTCTTGAACAAGGGGACAACATTTGCTATCCTCCAGTCTTCCGGCACTATTCCTGTCGACAAAGACAACATAAATATCAAGGACAAAGGCTCTGTAATCTCCTCCCTGGCTTCCCAGAGAATCCTAGGATAAATCCCATCTGGCCCAGGGGACTTATCTATTTTGACATTTTCTAAAATTGCTAACACCTCCTCCTTTTGAACCTCAATTCCATCTAGCCTGGTCGACTGAACCTGAGTGTTCTCCTCGACAACATTGTCTTTCTCCAGTGTAAACACTGACGAAAAATATCCATTTAATGCTTCCCCTATCTCCTCTGATTCCACACACAACTTTCCACTACTATCCTTGATTGGCTCTAATCTTACTCGAGTCATTCTTTTGTTCCTGATATACCTATAGAAAGCCTTAGGGTTTTCCTTGATCCTATCCGCCAACGACTTTTCGTGTCCTCTCCTCGCTCTTCTTAACTCTCCCTTTATGCCCTTCCTGGCTAACTTGTAACTCTCAAGTGCCCTAACTGAGCCTTCATGTCTCATCCTAACATAAGCCTTCTTCTTCCTCTTGACAAGTGCTTCAACTTCCTTAGTAAACCACGGCTCCCTTGCTCGACAACTTCCTCCCTGCCTGACAGGTACATACTTATCAAGGACACGCAGTAGCTGTTCCTTGAAAAAGCTCCACATTTCGATTGTACCCATCCCCTGCAGTTTCCTTCCCCATCCTATACCTCCTAAATCTTGCCGAATAGCATCATAATTGCCTTTCCCCCAGCTATAATTCTTGCCTTGCGGTATATACCTATCCCTGCCCATTGCTAAAGTAAACATAACCGAGTTGTGATCACTATCACCAAAGTGCTCACCTACATCTAAATCTAACACCTGGCCGGGTTCATTACCCAGTACCAAATCCAATGTGGCCTCGCCCCTTGTTGGTCTGTCTACATACTGTGTCAGAAAACCCTCCTGCACACACTGCACAAAAACTGACCCATCTATAGTACTCGAACTATAGTATTTCCAGTCAATATTTGGAAAGTTAAAAGCCCTTCTGCGTGCTTTCGTTTTTTTTCTGAATTTATCACCAAACCCGCCTCCTGAAGTCGATCAAATAACTCCATCAGATGTTTCAAATGTTCTGTCCATGTCTGGCTGAAAATTACCAGATTGTCGATGCATACGCAAAATTGGGTAATCCTGAAACAACTTTGTTAGTTAACCGTTGAAATGTGGCTGGTGCGTTTTTCATGCCAAATTGCATAACTTTGATTTGGTATATACCATCTGGAGTCGCAAAAGCTGAAATCTCCTACTCCCTTTCGGATAAAGGTACCTGCCAGTAACCTTTAAGTCAATCCAATTTGTAAATAAAAGCTGATCATCCCACTTTCTCAATGCAATCCTCCAAAGGTGGGCTAGGATAAGAGTCCATTTACCTTTCTATAGTCCACACACAATTCCGCCCTGTGGATTTGGAAGGTGCTGTCAAAGGAGTCTTGCCGAGTTGCGGCAGTGCACATTGCAGCCTGCATACACTGCACCCAATGTGCGGCGATTGTGAAGGGAGTGAATGCTAAAGATGTCCTGTATGGTGTCGAGCTTCTTGAGTGTTGCTGGAGCTGCACTCAGGATAGTATTACTTCAAATTACTGACTTATGCCTGTAGACAGGTGCAACCATGTGAGGAAGGGTCAATTGCCACCCCTCTGCGCGCTCTCGTTTTTTTTCTGAAAAGGACATACTTGTCAATTCAATGAATACTTAACTGTTTATGTGCTGTGATCATAAACGAACCGGTGGGACAGATTTTCTTGACTTTAACAAGTAAAGAGGTTAACTTTATTATACATAAATTAACCTAAGTAAAATAATAAAATACACGGCAACTTTCCCACACATACATACACACAGAATGGAAGTTCACACACAAACAAATACTGATTTCAATTTGGAGAAGGCTTAATTGGCCAAATTAAAGTTTGTGAAAAACATGAAGGAGTGTACGGTCCGTAGTTTGATGACTCAACTGGCTTCAGGTTGAATTCAATGGTCTCAAAGCTTCTGATTTAGAGATGGAGATCCTGAGTAGGCTTTTCTTCAAGAGACAGGAGTACTGGGTTGAAGCCTTTTCAGAAATCTCTGTCTGCAACAGAGCTTCCCTGGATGATCACAGTCAGTAAACAGGGCTTGAAGTTTACTCAGTGGGTTTGGAGACAAAGGCTGGATCTTCTTTTTAAGTTTCTTCTCCTTCGTTCTGCTGAGGAAACATGTGCTTAAAACAAACAAAGGATTGCCTTGTCATGATACCTTCCTTCTTTGACTGCCAGAAGTATTTTTTTTAAATGACATTGTCCATGTATTCCAAAGGTGATTAGCTCATGTCTGGAAGCAAATTTAGAAAGGGTCCCATCGTCCAAGCGATTAGTCTTAATGGCTTGTCTCCAACAGTTGAATACCTCAGGTGATTGCCGTAGATGCCTTGCTAATGAGACAAGAGATGTGAGTCCTTCATATTCCCCTGAAGTCATTGTCTTTGATAGCTTTTGCAGACAGACTGATTCGCTCGAATGAAAAGGAATGTGAAACACATAGTAATGCAAAGTGGGGTCAATTATCTTGGGCTGTGAGTTCAAGTCATTTTAGCCTCTGTGCTTTGAGGAAGTCTGTTGTTTTTTAAGTTCAATTCAGATTTCCAGCCAATGGATTAAGAATCTATGATTTGGCATAAAGCATATCTTCGCGACAACAGGTTTTGGGGAGTTAGAAGGTCAGTTAATTGCTGCAAAATTCTCAACCTCTGGTAATGAATGTCTACAGGAGATGGTTCGATTTTCTCTCGTTGATTCTGAGATGTTTCAAGGTTAGGAAGCGCAGTAGTAAAGCCAGCAAAACAGACCAGCATGTGACTGCCCATCTTCAGCCAATTCAGTCTGTTGGACTAACCTTTCATTTGACAGAATTAGAATGTCTGCGGGAATGCTATTACATTTATTTCAATTTTATCGTCCGTTTGTAGTTCAGTTGATGTTTAGATTTTCTGAGTAATTGAAAATGTGAAGCATCTCAAGAGCAGGGCCGGGATTCTCCCCTACCCGGCAGGGAGGGGGTCCTGGCGGGATGGAGTGGCGTGAACCACTCCGGCGTCGGGCCGCCCCAAAGGTGCGGAAGTCTTAGGGGCCAAGTCCTAACATTGAGGGGCTAGGCCCGCGCCGGAGTAGTTGGTGCTCCGCCGGCTGGCATGGACGGCGGAAGTCCACGCATGCGCCGGAGCGTCAGTGGCTGCTGATGTCATCCCCGCACATGCGCAGGGGAGGGGGTCACTTCTGCCTCCGCCATGGTGAAGACTATGGCGAACGTGGAAGGAAAGGAGTGCCCCCACGGCACAAGCCCGCCCGCTGATCGGTGGGCCCCGATCTCACCCCCCGGGGCCAAATCTCCCCGCGCCCCCCCAGGACCCCGGAGCCCGCCCGCGCCGCCTGCTCTCGCCGGTAAGGTTGGTGGTTTGATCCACGCCGGCAGGAGCGGCTTGACAGCAGCGCGACTTCGGCCCATCGCGCGGTCCGGAGTACCCCTCAAGATGCACTAAGGACCTCTCAGAAGCCTCTAGGCCTTGACTCAGGAATTGCCCAGAAGGTTTGAATCTGGGCCAAGCAATTCCTTTGTGTCTGGAACCATCTGAAATTCTGCGTTAAACTCTGAGACCACACGACTATCATCCTCCCACCCACCAACCATGTGACTATCCCCCTCAACCCACCCTAACTTGTCAACCGGTTACCTTTCACCTTAACCTCTCACCCACTTAACTGCCAACATAGCCCCTCACATACCTTCCGTCCTGTCTCTTCGTCTACTTACCTGTCACCCAGCTCTCACACACCAGCTCCCTAACCCCATCTTCCACCCTACCCCCTCATCCACTTACCTGCAGCTCTACACCCTCTGCCACCCACCTGCCGCACTACCTCCTCACCCACTCACCTGAAAACCTACCCGTGCTGCCAACTACCCACCCCCATGCCCCCACACCTATTTACCCACCAGCCTACCTTAGAACTTAGAACCAGCAGAGGGCAGCAGAGCAGAGCTACTGATCAGCTGTTCTGGGGAAATTTGCATACGTGCAGTGCGGTCAGCCTAAGTTGAAGGTGAACCTGCGAAGAAGACCCAAGGAGTTTGAGTAAAGGCAAGCAACCAGCAGAGGGCAGCAGAGCAGAGCTACTGATCAGCTGTTCTGGGGAAATTTGCATACGTGCAGTGCGGTCAGCCTAAGTTGAAGGTGGTTTGTGGAGGGGCTGTTGGCAAGTGACAGTTAAACCCGAAACACTTTGTGAGTGTTTCCCACCCTACCTCCTCCTCTAACCAACCCCCCCACCCCACGGTGGTTGGGAAGCGGGAGCAGGGGCCTGTCGTGAAGGTGAGTGAGTGCCTTTAAATTTGCTTACCTTTCAGCGGGATCAGGGTTTGAGGTAATATCAGGTAAGCTCTTCCTTTCTTTTTCTTTTTCTTGTTTTTTTTTTAATCTAGAGGGGATGTCAGGGAAGGCAGTACAATGCTCCTCCTGCAGAATGTTTGAGGTGAGGGACGCCGTCAGTGTCCCTGCTGATTTCATCTGTGGGAAGTGCACCCAACTCCAGCTCCTCAAAAACCGTGTTAGGGACCTGGAGCTTGAGCTGGATGAACTTCGGATCATTCGGGAGGCAGAGGGGGTCATAGATAGGAGCTTCAGGGAAATAGTTACACCAAAGACTGGAGATAGATGGGTAACTGTAAGAGGGACTGGGAAGAAGCAGTCAGTGCAGGGACCCCCTGCGGTCGTTCCCCTGAGTAACAAGTATACCGTTTTGGATACTTGTGGGGGGGACGACTTACCAGGGGTAAGCCATGGGGTACGGGCCTCTGGCACGGAGTCTGTCCCTGTTGCTCAGAAGGGAAGGGGGGAAAGGAGTAGAACATTAGTAATTGGGGACTCAATAGTCAGGGGCACAGATAGGAGATTTTGTGGGAGCGAGAGAGACTCACGTTTGGTATGTTGCCTCCCAGGTGCAAGGGTAAGTGATGTCTCGGATCGTGTTTTCCGGGTCCTTAAGGGGGAGGGGGAGCAGCCCCAAGTCGTAGTCCACATTGGCACTAACGACATAGGTAGGAAAGGGGACAAGGATGTCAGGCAGGCCTTTAGGGAGCTAGGATGGAAGCTCAGAGCGAGAACAAACAGAGTTGTTATCTCTGGGTTGTTGCCCGTGCCACGTGATAGTGAGATGAGGAATAGGGAGAGAGAGCAATTAAACACGTGGCTACAGGGATGGTGCAGGCGGGAGGGATTCAGATTTCTGGATAACTGGGGCTCTTTCTGGGGAAGGTGGGACCTCTATAGACAGGATGGTCTACATCTGAACCTGAGGGGCACCAATATCCTGGGGGGGAGATTTGTTAGTACTCTTTGGGGGGGTTTAAACTAATTCAGCAGGGGCATGGGAACCTGGATTGTAGTTTTGGGGTGCGAGAGATTGAGAGTAGAGAGGTCAGGAGCACAGTTTTGACTTCGCAGGAGGGCGGCAGTGTTCAGGTCTGTGGTTTGAAGTGTGTCTATTTCAATGCCAGGAGTATACGAAATAAGGTAGGGGAACTGGCAGCATGGGTTGGTACCTGGGACTTCGATGTTGTGGCCATTTCAGAGACATGGATAGAGCAGGGACAGGAATGGTTGTTGCAGGTTCCGGGGTTTAGGTGCTTTAGTAAGGTCAGAGAAGGGGGCAAAAGAGGGGGAGGTGTGGCGCTGCTAGTCAAGGACAGTATTACGGTGGTAGAAAGGATGCAAGATGGGGACTCTTCTTCCGAGGTAGTATGGGCTGAGGTTAGAAACAGGAAAGGAGAGGTCACCCTGTTGGGAGTTTTCTATAGGCCACCTAATAGTTCTAGAGATGTAGAGGAAAGGATGGCGAAGATGATTCTGGAAAAGAGCGAAAGTAACAGGGTAGTTGTTATGGGAGACTTTAACTTTCCTAATATTGACTGGAAAAGATATAGTTCGAGTACATTGGATGGGTCGTTCTTTGTACAATGTGTGCAGGAGGGTTTTCTGACACAATATGTTGACAGGCCAACAAGAGGTGAGGCCACTTTGGATTTGGTTTTGGGTAATGAACCAGGCCAGGTGTTAGATCTGGAGGTAGGTGAACACTTTGGAGACAGTGACCACAATTCGGTGACCTTTACGTTAGTGATGGAAAGGGATAAGTATACCCCGCAGAGCAAGAGTTATAGCTGGGGGAAGGGCAATTATGATGCCATTAGACATGACTTAGGATGTGTTGGTTGGAGAAGTAGGCTGCAAGGGTTGGGCACACTGGATATGTGGAGCTTGTTCAAGGAACAGCTATTGCATGTTCTTGATAAGTACGTACCAGTCAGGCAGGGAGGAAGGGGTCGAGCGAGGGAACCGTGGTTTACCAAAGAAGTGGAATCTCTTGTTAAGAGGAAGAAGGAGGCCTATGTGAAGATGAGGCGTGAAGTTTCAGTTGGGGCGCTTGATAGTTACAAGGAAGCGAGGAAGGATCTAAAGAGAGAGCTGAGACGAGCAAGGAGGGGACATGAGAAGTCTTTGGCAGGTAGGATCAAGGAAAACCCAAAAGCTTTCTATAGGTATGTCAGGAATAAAAGAATGACTAGGGTAAGAGTAGGGCCAGTCAAGGACAGTGGTGGGAAGTTGTGTGTGGAGGCTGAGGAGATAAGCGAGATACTAAATGAATACTTTTCGTCAGTATTCACTCAAGAAAAAGATAATATTGAGGAGGAGAATGCTGAGACCCAGGCTATTAGAATAGATGGCATTGAGGTGCGTAGGGAAGAAGTGTTGGCAATTCT
This sequence comes from Scyliorhinus canicula, assembly GCF_902713615.1. Classification (NCBI taxonomy): domain Eukaryota; kingdom Metazoa; phylum Chordata; class Chondrichthyes; order Carcharhiniformes; family Scyliorhinidae; genus Scyliorhinus; species Scyliorhinus canicula. The sequence goes on along the minus strand of NC_052154.1, from coordinate 178,173,176 downwards.
GGACAAGGTGAAAATAGATAAGTCCCCGGGGCCGGATGGGATTTATCCTAGGATTCTCTGGGAAGCCAGGGAAGAGATTGCTGAGCCTTTGGCTTTGATTTTTAGGTCATCATTGGCTACAGGAATAGTGCCAGAGGACTGGAGGATAGCAAATGTGGTCCCTTTGTTCAAGAAGGGGAGTAGAGATAACCCCGGTAACTATAGGCCGGTGAGCCTCACGTCTGTGGTGGGTAAAGTCTTGGAGAGGATTATAAAAGATACGATTTATAATCATCTAGATAGGAATAATATGATTAGGGATAGTCAGCATGGTTTTGTGAAGGGTAGGTCATGCCTCACAAACCTTATCGAGTTCTTTGAGAAGGTGACTGAACAGGTAGACGAGGGTAGAGCAGTTGATGTGGTGTATATGGATTTCAGTAAAGCGTTTGATAAGGTTCCCCACGGTCGGCTATTGCAGAAAATACGGAGGCTGGGGATTGAGGGTGATTTAGAGATGTGGATCAGAAATTGGCTAGTTGAAAGAAGACAGAGAGTGGTAGTTGATGGGAAATGTTCAGAATGGAGTTCAGTTACGAGTGGCGTACCACAAGGATCTGTTCTGGGGCCGTTGCTGTTTGTCATTTTTATAAATGACCTAGAGGAGGGCGCAGAAGGATGGGTGAGTAAATTTGCAGACGACACTAAAGTCGGTGGAGTTGTAGACAGTGCGGAAGGATGTTGCAGGTTACAGAGGGACATAGATAAGCTGCAGAGCTGGGCTGAGAGGTGGCAAATGGAGTTTAATGTGGAGAAGTGTGAGGTGATTCACTTTGGAAAGAATAACAGGAATGCGGAATATTTGGCTAATGGTAAAATTCTTGGTAGTGTGGATGAGCAGAGGGATCTCGGTGTCCATGTACATAGATCCCTGAAAGTTGCCACCCAGGTTGATAGGGTTGTGAAGAAGGCCTATGGTGTGTTGGCCTTTATTGGTAGAGGGATTGAGTTCCGGAGCCATGAGGTCATGATGCAGCTGTACCAAACTCTGGTACGGCCGCATTTGGAGTATTGCGTACAGTTCTGGTCGCCTCATTATAGGAAGGACGTGGAAGCTTTGGAACGGGTGCAGAGGAGATTTACCAGGATGTTGCCTGGTATGGAGGGAAAATCTTATGAGGAAAGGCTGATGGACTTGAGGTTGTTTTCGTTAGAGAGAAGAAGGTTAAGAGGTGACTTAATAGAGGCATACAAAATGATCAGAGGGTTAGATAGGGTGGACAGCGAGAGCCTTCTCCCGCGGATGGAGGTGGCTAGCACGAGGGGACATAGCCTTAAATTGAGGGGTAATAGATATAGGACAGAGGTCAGAGGTGGGTTTTTTACGCAAAGAGTGGTGAGGCCGTGGAATGCCCTACCTGCAACAGTAGTGAACTCGCCAACATTGAGGGCATTTAAAAATTTATTGGATAAGCATATGGATGATAAGGGCATAGTGTAGGTTAGATGGCCTTTAGTTTTTTTTTCTCCATGTCGGTGCAACATCGAGGGCCGAAGGGCCTGTACTGCGCTGTATCGTTCTATGTTCTATGTTCTATGTTCTACCTCATTCTCTAGCCTCCCACCCTACGGCCACACCTGATAGGCTTACCTTTTTTCTGTAGCTTCTCAAAATGGCTTTGTGTCCTTTAATCTTATAGCAATATGGTAGCCTGTGCCAGAAAAAGGAGGCACAGCTTGACTTCCCCCGATGTTCCTACATTATGATAGGAATTTTTCAGTCTGGAGCCTATGTGCTCCTGCCAGCAGAGAATCGCTGGTGCCCAGGTACAAGTCTCTCTCCTTCACTGTGCATGGGGAAGAACTGATCAGATTTCCGTCGTAATCCAGATATCCAGCCGCCATTTTGAGTGGATGGCACCATACCAAGGTCCAGCGGAGGACCCCATCAGAAGGCCCCATCAGTCACCCCTGCCTGAAAGCTGAAGAGCAGTCCAGGCAGTAGAGTGAAAAATTACTGCATTTTCTCTTGCCCTATCCTAACATCTGCTGCCTCAGACAAAAATGTTTAGAGCAGCAGCTGTTACAAGAGTCAGAAGCTTCCTTCAAAGCCAAGTACACTTCAAAGGGCTTCAAATCCCTTGACAGCCTTTGAAATCCAAATCTTACATTCAATTTTACACAGCAATACATTGCACATACCACTGATTGAGATGTGTATTGGTCCAGACAGAGCTGCTTAGGGATTTTTCTTTATTTACCTTGTCCTTCCTGCTTGAAAACACCTCTATTGCCCTGTTTTGATGCTAACCACAATGTTTATATACACTATAATTGACAGTGCCTCACCACACCAAAAGGACCTAAGTGTTTTGTTTTCTGCTGAGAATGGGGGTCTCTGCTGGGTAGTCTGATTGGGTGGGGGGGGGGGGGGTCCCACCTGTTATGTGAATCATGGAGTTCACCTGGCCCACAACTTTTAGTAGATTGTAGTATGGGGAGCACACGGCCCACTCTACAGGTGTGGTACAGCAGAAATGGAAAAGTATGTCTTAAAGCAAAACAATGTTTATTCTATGAACTCAAGTTAACCTTTTTAAAACATACAGTGAACATCTTAGCAACCATCAATTCAGATACAACCCCCAAAGAATACAACACTAAGTAATCCTTAATAACTTCCCAAACAACATCCAAAAGACAAAATAAACACCTTTTAACAGAATCACATTAGGTTTACATTCACTACGGAGAACATTTATAATTCTGAATTCACCAAATGATCAAGAGATAGTCTTTTCATGGCAGAGAGAACAGCAGTACACTGGTTTGTCTGGCTTCAGCTCCAACACTGAAAATGAAACTAAAACACACACTGCAGCAAACAGCCTAAAACAAAAGTAAAAAGCTGACAGATAGCCCAGCTCCCACACTGTGATATCACTGATAAACATCCATTTTTTCAAGGTACATATCTTAAACACACATTTCTTAAAGGTACTCTCACATGACACCTCCCCCAAGAAAAAAAAACCCATCAACTTCAAGATGGTTTCATTTTTTCACCTTTTCACTGTCCTTTAAGAAATGCACACAGTAAAAAAACATTTTTGTTTCAAAAAACAACAGGTATAATAATATAGTCCATTTTTTATTGTTCTTCTTCCTCCAACTGATATCCTTCTCGACTGACAGTCTCTTTGAACAAGAAGGTCCTTGCACGATCCATCCATTTCTCTATGCCTCGGCATTTCTCTTCAAAGTCAGATACTTTAGTTCAATCTGATCACAGAGTCCCTTGTAATTCTCCAACACAGGAGCATGGTTATCACAGCTTTCAGGCAGTTAAATGCCTGTTGAAACTCCGCTGTCCGTTGAAATTTTTGACGTTTCTTCAGCAAGTGCATCAGTGGAGCAATCACGTGACAAAACGTTTGCACAAATATCCGATCAAATCCACTCATGTCAAGAAATTGCATTATTTCTCTTTGTCTTGAGAGTATTGAAAACTCCTCAATAACTGTTGGTTTCACGTCCCGTGTGACCATTCGACCCTGTCCGATTGTATGGCCAAGGAAAGTGACTTGGGCCTTTCCAAATCCACTTTTGGCTAGGTTTATCACCAAACCCGCCTCCTGAAGTTGATCAAATAACTCCATCAGATGTTTCAAATGTTCTGTCCATGTCTGGCTGAAAATTACCAGATTGTCGATGCATACCGCACATTTGGGTAATCCGAAAACAACTTTGTCAGTTAACCGTTGAAATGTGGCTGGTGCGTTTTTCATGCCAAATGGCATAACTTTGATTTGGTATATACCATCTGGAGTCACAAAAGCTGAAATCTCCTACGCCCTTTCGGATAAAGGTGCCTGCCAGTAACCGTTAAGTCAATCCAGTTTATAAATAAAAGCTGATCGTCCCACTTTCTCAATGCAATCCTCCAAAGGTGGGCTAGGATAAGAGTCCGTTTACCTTTCGATAGTCCACACACAACCGTTGGGTACCGTCTGGTTTTGGTATCATCACTATGGGTGAGCTCCATTGGCTGCAACCCACTTGCCATTTTTAAACAAACTCTCAATCTCTTTGTTAACCTGTGCCAATTTAAAAGTGTTAATTTTAAAGGGTTAAGTCTATGTGGATGTTGTTTGATTGGAACGGCATTTCCCACATCTACATCATGTATAGCCATTTTATTACTTCCCAATTTATCTCTACAAACTTGCCCAAGTGATATCAATAACTCTTTCAGGTCAGTCCGTTTTTCCTCTGGAAGGTAACTCAACAATTTATCCCAATTTTTAAGAACATCCTCGTTTTCCAATTTAATTTGAGGTATGTCAAATTCATAGTTATCTGGATTTGGTTGGTCACTTTGAGTTAGATTCATTAAAACCTCCTTTTTCTCTCCTTCCCTTTCAAAGTACCTTTTAAGCATATTCACAAAACACACTCGGTGAGTTTTTCTTCCACCCGGCATTTTTACCACATAATTCACCTCACTTAATTTCCTTTCAATCTGATAAGGTCCACAAAACCCAGCTTTTAAAGGCTCACCTCCCACTGGTAACTAAAACTTTATCTCCACAGGCAAAACTACAAACTTTGGATTTCTTGTCCGCTAACCGTTTCATCATATTTTGTGCAACTTTAAAATGTTGTCTAGTCAATTCACCTGCTCTATTTAATCGTTCCCTAAACTTTGACACATAATCCAATAATGTTAGTTCTGATTTCTCACTCACCAATTTTTCCTTAATCAATTTAAGTGGTTCTCTTACCTCATGACCAAAAATTAGTTCAAAAGGACTAAATTTGGTTGACTCATTAGGTGCATCCCTAATTGCAAACAGTACGAATGGAATTCCTTTATCCCAATCCTCTGGATAATCTTGGCAATAAGCCCTCAACATTGTCTTTAATGTTTGATGCCACTTTTCTAATATTCCCTGCGATTCTGGATGGTGCGCGGTTGATTTAAATTGTTTTATGCCTAAGCTATCCATAACTTCTTTGAATAACCTTGAAGTAAAATTTGATAATTGATCTGATTGTATTTCTGTGGGTAGTCCATAACGAGTAAGGAATTTAAGTAACTCCTCCACAATCTTTTTAGCTGTAATATTACGTACTGGAATGGCCCCTGGAAACCTAGGAGACACATCCATTATAATCAAAAGATATTGATTCCCACTTTTCATTTTAGGAAGCGGTCCTATGCAATCAATTAGGACCCTTGTAAAAGTCTCCTCAAATGCTGGGATGGGTATTAAGGGTGCTGGTTTTATCACTGCTTGAGGTTACCCTATCACATGACATGTGTGACATGATTGACAAAATTTAACTACATCTTTATGTAGTCCAGGCCAATAAAAATGTTTCTGGATTTTAGCTTGAGTTTTCCTTATTCCCAAATGTCCTCCCACTGGTACCTGATGTGCAACTCGCAACACCACCTTTCTATACCCTACTGGCAATACTACTTGATGAACTTCTGCTCACTTTTCATCCGCCTGCATATGTAAGGGTCTCCATTTTCTCATCAAGACATTACTTTTACAGTAATAACACTCTGGTATATACTCAGATTCCTCTTCTGCGTATGCTTTCTGAAACATCCGTTTTATTTCTACATCTTTCTGTTGCAACTCCGCCAATTTTCCTGAACTAAAAATATCCGCCTCATCCTCCACCTGTTCTTGTTCTTTTTCAACCATCTGATCAAAAATCATTGCTGATAATTGCACTTCTATTTCATCTTCACTCTTTGATTTCTCCTCTTGTCTTAACCTGTGACTTTCCTTAAATTTCTAAACCTTTGTCCATAGGCTTCAGGCACTAGTTTATATGCACCTATGATGGATTTTTTCACCTCCTCATACGTCCCAGATACCTCCTCCAGTAGTGATGCAAACACTTCACTAGCCCTACCTATCAGATTTGTTTGAATCAGTAATACCCACATGTCCTGTGGCCATTTCAGTTGTTTAGCTACCTTCTCAAATGAAATGAAAAAAGCTTCTACCTCCTTCTCATGAAACCTTGGCAATGCTTGGAAATATTTAAATAGATTCCCACCAAGCCTTCGACTTTGACCTCTTTCTCACAATCCACATCACTATAATCCATCACTACGTTTCCCTTTACATCTGCTAATTTTAACTGCCTGTCATGTTTCATGGCCATTTTCTGAAGTTCAAACTCTCTCTCTTTTTCTTTCCCCCTGATCTGTATCACCCTTTCTCTTTCTTTTTGTTCTGCTTGGGTTATTCTTTCTATTCTCCTTTCCTCTCTCTCCTTTTCATTTTCCGCTCTCTCTTTCTTTTTCTTTTGCCGCTCTCTCTTTCTTTTTCCTCTCTTTTGTATTTAAGCTGCTTTACTTCTTTCTCATGTTCCATTTATTTAATTTGTAACTGCATTTTTACCACTTCCAATGAGTCAAACTGTATCTCAGGCAACTTTAAATGCGTAGCCACCGCCATAATTACCTTATCTTTACGCATTTTGTCAGGTAATGTTAACTGCCAGTAAATCTCCCCCACTGAGTTCAACCCAACAGATTTGGTTGATTTGGACTGGAAGAAGCCTATGAAGGTAAATTCTTGAACCTTTTTTATCTTCCTTCTGGACACAAGAGCGACAGACTGACCATGACAGCATATCTTGGCAGCTCCAGCAATCCCAGGGCAGCACAGTTTACTATCTCATCCCATCAACTTCTCAACAGAAAGTGAAATAAGTCAGCCATTGTTAAATGAAGGTGGAGCATAAAAAAATCCCGGGTTTCATTTCTGCCCTCCTGTTGTAAACTGGTCCTACGTTAAAATTGGGGCTAATGTTTCTTCTGACTGTATTATCTTTTTGACATTGGCTCTCATGCACAATTATTCTTCCTTTTCTTCTTTACCAAATTTGAAAAGCTGCTTTGCTCAATAAACTTTCTATTATGACTTGGTGTATTGAATCTCTAGGAGGTTTGAAGACCTCAATAAATTGTGGTAAATCTTTCAGCATGAAATATTCATGTGATATCAGCCTAACTACATTTTATGATCAATGTGGACATAACTTTACATTCTCAAGACCATATAAAACTAAAAATCTGGTTAATATTTTCCAGAGCTGAATGATTGCTTTTTAAACAAGCTTTGCCCCACAAATGTACACATTTATCATAGTGAAATGCTTCAGAATCCTAATTTTCACAGATTTTTATCTTGAAACCGGAATAAAGACTAATAAATGCCGAACTAACCTTAGGTCACAGAAAATTCACATTTCTCTTTTACAAACATCTTTCAGGTTGGTGGTGTGCTATGTGCCTGCCCACTTATCAGGCTTATGTTTTAGCATCATTTTTAAAGAACTGTAATGGCTTGGGAAGATCAGGAATTTAATGCTCTTTAAAGTTAACTATGTCACAGTATTCTAAAAGGATCCCAACAGCTTTAATGCCCATTATCTGAACATGTGTATTTGAAGTTTATGCGTATGAAAGCAGTGCCGGACTGGGTCTAAAAATATTGGTTGCCAGGAGACAAAGGGGGCCCACCCACAACTACAATGCTATCATTTAATTTTCATAATGAATAAATAAAATTTTCAAAAAATACATATGATTGTGCGAATCTGCCAATAATTGCTTCTGCATCCAATTCATCTAACAATTCCTTTTCAACGGATAGCAACATGTATGATTCCAAATTCTCCTCAGACAGCGAATTTCTTAACCTTGTCTTTATGATCTTTAGCTTTGAAAATGTCCTCTCACATTGGACTTGAGTAACTGATAGTGTGCAGATGACTTTATAAAGTTCATAAAGCTCATATGCCTTGTCATGAAGTCTGTTGGATGCCAGAATTTTTAGCACACACGATGGGCAAGTGCTGCAAATTTTACAATTGTTGCAACTGGAATCCATATTCTCACCATCATTAAGCAATAGCTTTAATACATCAAAGTTTGAAGCAAAAGAAAACAATTCCAATATTACTTGATCTTTGCTGATTTGTGGAAACAGCTTAATAATACCTTCCAATGCTTCATCTTCAAGGCCCTTCTCTGCAATAGTTTTAAACTTTGCTGGGTCCAAGCAGGACACATCTTTATACAACTGTTTGTGCTGTACAAAGTGTGACTCTAGTGACTGGACAATGCGATCCATTATTAGGTTAAACACATTTACTCGGAAATCAGCTAGAGAATCTGAGGAATTTCTTTCATCATCAATAAGCTCATCTGCCATTCTTTTCTTCTTCCTCTGCCTTTTAACTGGCAATGCTGTTTCCAATGCATCAATTTCCAATGTTTGATTTTCATCCATATTCATCTGTGAAATCCTGTCATTACATTTATTTACAAATTCCAAAGCCTTGCTGTGAACGTTATCAAATGTTCTTGTCTGTTCCTTCAACTTTGTTATAGCTGAATCTACCAAACTCCATGCAGTAAACATATCTAAACCACTTATCTGTAGATAACTTGATAACGGGGTTGTAGTTTCAAATATGTACAAGTAAGTAAATGCTGTCAATATGGTTTCAAACTTTAGAAGACTTTGAAGTAAAACATTTGCTTCATGTTTTGTTTTTGCATCAAACTTTTCTGAATCTTGTATCATTGATAAGCATGTCAATAGATTTACGAAAGTACTGGCAGCGGCATCATCAAAACGTTCAAATATAGTTGTTGCTGCAGTGGATTTTCCTGACCATCTGGTCTCACCAATTAGCTTTAATCGTTTAATTTTTTCTTGTCCTAGATGTTTTCCAACAACTTCTCTCCATACAGCCATTCTCTTGTATGATGCTTTCACAAAAGTTGCTATATTCTGGAGCAAATTGAAAAAAGAAACTGCAGGGATACAACATTTTGTTGTTTCAGTTATCACCAAATTCAAGACATGGGCATAGCACCATATATGAACATGTTGATCAGCCACATCAGCAATTTTACTTTGTAAACCATTATACTGACCATGGTAGCTTGCAGCACCATCTGTGCTATCAGATAAACATTTTTGGGGGTCAATTTTAAGATGCTGTAATGTTTCAATCAATAGATCAAAAAGTCCCTGTCCTGTACCATCATTACTTGGCACAACTGGAAGTAGTCGCTCACAGATAATACCTTTAAGCACATACCGAATAATAATGCTAAACTGATCGATGGATGAATTATCTTGTGTTGAATCAACCTGAATAGAATAATATTTTGCTTGAGAAACTTCATGACTAATTCTTTCTTGTATCATATTCTTCATAATTTTGATTAACATGTTTATAGTTGTTTTACTCAGGTATGTAACAAGTCCACCACGGCCTTTACTTTGAGCCTTTCCTTGTTGCTCTAATCATTTGATTCTTTGTTTAGACTTGTTTTGCACTGCAGAAACGTGAGCTGCCATATGGGGTCATATTTTGCCATCAACTGCACTGTAGCTAAAAAATTTCCATGATTCAGAACCTCATTATCTAGTGTGTAGGCCGATTCATTTCTGTGACCTTGAAAAGGAAGTGCTTGCTTGCCTAACATCTTTATGATGTCTATAATCCTCATGACAATACTTCTCTGCTTCAATACTTCTTTCCTTTTAATTAGTGATGCTGAAATTTTTTTATCTAAGGTGCCATCATTAACAACACTGATATATTGCTGAGCATTTCTGACATGTGTTGTTGTTGATTCATGTAAAGTCAAGCTCTGGCTAATATGCCTGTAGACACTAAAGCCATGTACAAAGGGTGATGGATTACAAGTGTTGGGAAACTCAAAGGCTAAGCAGTATGAACAATATAAGCATCTATTTTCTTTGTTATATGTTAGCCATTTTCTTGGGACTGAATCATTCATAATTTTCCTCTCATACAAACGAGCACCAAATGGCAGATCATCAAGTGGCTGAAGTGGATGTTCAGCAAAAAACTGTTTTAGCTTTGCTCGTGATGGATATTGGAAGATTCCAGTAATTGATCTTTCATTTTCTTGCGTAGGTTCATTTACAGGATATGCTTGAAGGAATATCTGATTCCCTGTCACTAGTTGAAGCTATGTGTTCAGATGTTGCAACTACAGGCAGTACAGATACCGGAACAAGGAAGCCAGAAGAAATATTGGGCCTGGGTTGATTAGTAATGGATGCACTTGTATTTGTCTCTACATTCAAAGTAGCTCTTCTCTGTTCTTGTAACTCTCATGTCATTGCATTATCACCATGAGCATTGTTTCTTGCTTCTTGATTATTTGTTGCAGAACTGGATATTGATGTGGATTGTGCTTGTGGTATTATAATCTCTGTAATAGGCCTGCTTCGCTTGGCTGATTCCTTCCTTTCTGCTTCTTTTTGTTCTTTGCGTTTTATTGACCCAGATTTATGCTTTTTCTTTTCCATGCTGGTAGGGGTAATATTCCTGAAATAAAATCTTAATTAAAAATAGCCCACATTGGGGAAAATTAATATTGATGATTGCAAGAATAACTTGAAGGAACGTCAGATAAACCCCTACTTGATATAAAATATAAAATAACTTACCTATACTTCAATAGGCTATGTTCATTAGTCAATACTACTGTGGCCTATGCAGCTTCAGAAGAGGAGACAATCCACTGTCCAGTGTTCACACCAGCAAGCAACTGAGACAACTGTTGAAACTTAGAAGTTTGGTCCGACTATAGTAAGACATTAAGAATGGTCCCACGACCAAAGTTAACATGTCCAGTTTGATACCAGTGTAGTGTTACAAGTCGCAACCCTTTGATCATGGCTTATCACTTCAATATCTTTGACCTCATGATTCACGGTCAAAGGTACCGCTTCTCCTTTTCGGTGACCTCATGACCCTATGTACTGCTTGATATCCTTTCAAGTTGCTGACCATCTCAAATCACGAACTGTAAATTTATCTTTAAATTCACACACTCTTGCTGAAAACGTGGATTTCCAACTATGTCCGACCCGGGTGAACCAGCTCCCCCCTCCCCACCCCCCACCCCCCCGCCCTCCCCCCTCCACTCCTTTTCACATCCGTTTAACACTGCTTCGTTCCTTCATACACTGAGTGATTATTTGTTTGTTTCTTTATTGCATTGTTATTTGGTATTGCCCTTTTTAAAAACAATTATATTTTATTAAGTTAGAATACAAATCTCAGGAAAGAAGTTGGAGATTTATTTATCTAATTAATTATTATTTTTAAGGGCCCTTCAGAGATTCATGGGCCCCTTCTTGGCTCTCCGGGCCCCGGACCGATGTACCGGCTGAACCAAGACTACTGCTTGATACCCTTTGAAGTTGCCGACCATCTCAAATCACGAATTGTAACTTTATCTTTAAATTCACACACTCTTGCTGAAAACATGGAATTTCCTTAATTATACCCGACCCGGGCCCCCCTATTCCACATCCTTCCACTACCTCCCCTGCTTCGTTCCTTTTCATGCACTGCTTATTTGTGTCCTGTTCTCTTTTTTTTCTTATTCCTTTTTACTACTAAACAGTTGTCTGTGTTTGTTTCTTTATTGCATTTTTATTTGATATAGGGGGCCCACTTCATCAGGGGCCCACTTGCCATCGGGCAAGCTGACACCCTGGCCAGTCCGCCACTGTATGAAAGTGATACCTAAAAGGCCCAAATGTGTAGGTTGCATATTAATCATTCTTCTGTTGGGAGCTCTCTCTGCCCCTCTCCCTGTGAGGCTACTCCCTGTGCCCTCCCCCGATCTCTGCCTCCACACTTGCCTTCTATGTTGTTCCACTCCCAGCTTTTCGCAATGTTTCCCTGCACAAGCACGCGAGGCCCGAAAAATGTAAAAATTGCAAAAATGTGTGTGCAGCTTGGTCCAGTTTGCGCTAATGGAAATGCTCTGAGGTCCATCTGGAGTTGAATTTCCTGACTTCTCGACCTGCGTACTCAGCATTAAGGTAAGTTGTCTTTCAAAGCACCTTCCCAAGGCTTTTCAAGCTAGATCTGCTGACTTATTTTTGCCACAGGGCGCTATGAGGATCACTATTTCTTTTCCCACTAGCTGCAAGCTGGAGCAAATACTCAAACGTTTCCCTCATGAAATCCAACTGAAATAGAGCCCCACTCACATTCCATGTGGGGAAACAAGGAAGGTAGTCTTTCCTCTTTTTGAATTGCAGGCCTAACGGAATATCATTTATTTTCTTTGGCTCTCCCAACTCAGTGAGGTGCAGCCTGCACCTCGACCAAAACTGCGACTGTCTCTGTCCATTCTCAAACATAACCGCTTGCTACTGGTCAGCAAACGAACAGAGATAAATGAAGCAAAATAACCTTGTAACCAAAACTCGACTCTGAGTGAATATCGCTGTGGCAATATGGCATGTTTTGAGATGGGTAAAACAGAAATAAATAATATGTATTACCTTCAGCACAACTCTTTCATCCAGCAACCCTTATGAAAAATGTATATATTTAATAGAGCTTTAGAAACCTCTATCGCTTCATCCCATCTGTCTTTCCTCATTTTATTTCACATTTTGGATCTGATTTTACCTTGAGTTAGATATTTTAACTTTGTGTTCCTTGTTTAGTATCTGTGTGCCTCAGCAAGGATTCTTCAATCAGCTCTTCATGGTATTGCCACATAAAATATTTGTACCATTATAAACATTGATTTCTGGCTATCAATAGTATAATTTACTCATATATTATGAGCATGTTCCGTGCGCAATGATGTCATCAAACAAGCACAAATGTGTGCACGGTAGCACAGTGGTTAGCACGGTGGCTTCACAATGCCAGGGTCCCAGGTTCAATTCCCGCTGGGTCACTGTCCGTGCGGAGTCTGCACCGTCTCCCCGTGTCTGCGTTGGTTTCCTCCGGGGTGCTCTGGTTTCCTCCCACAGTCCAAAGTCGTGCAGGTTAGGTGGATTGGACGTGCTAAATTGTCTTTAGTGTCCAAAAAGGTTAGGAGGGGTTATTGGGTTATGGGGGTAGGGTCGAGGTAAGAGCTTAAAGTGAGTCGGTGCAGATTCGATGGGCCGAATGGCCTCCTTCTGCATTCTATGTTCTATGTGTACTTGCCATGTGAGCTTTGTCTCTGTCTTCCATTACAAGTCTGTGCCGTCACTGTCTGTGCGGAGTCTGCACGTCCTCCCCGTGTGTGCGTGGGTTTCCTCCGGGTGCTCCGGTTTCCTCCCACAGTCCAAAGATGTGCGGGTTAGGTGGATTGGCCATGCTAAATTGCCCGTAGAGTCCTAAAAAAAGTAAGGTTAGGGGAGGGGTTTGAGTAGGGTGATCATTGCTCGGCACATCATCGAGGGCCGAAGGGCCTGTTCTGTGCTGTACTGTTCTATGTTCTATGTTCTAAATGCTGCTGGGAGCATGAAATTGTCTTGTTATGTCTTGTGGTTCCCACAAATTTTAAATAATCACATTTTTTAATTCAAATGCTGGAGGTTCATTGAATGTATTTCTCAGATAACCCTATGTGCTGTGGGCTGATACATCATTAGTTCAATACACAGAGTGCAGTGCAGTCGTGAGTGATGTGACAATCTGGATACTTCTGTATACATACACATGGACATATAATTCTTAAATCATATTAGAATAACAAGAACAGTATAGCAGAAAGGCAGGCAAGTAGTTTCCCACAATGGCATACTGCATCAATATATAACGGTAAAGTCGCCAAAGTCCCATAAAGCTGACGTGGTGATTCAAACTGAGCATCACCATGGGTCAGAGGCAAGTTTGAGACTTCATGAATAACCTCAGCTGGGATGGGAATTGAACCCACGCTGCTGGCCTTGCTCTGAATCACAAACCAGCTATTCAGCCAAGTGAGCTAAACCGCCCTTCAGAACCATCAAAGTAGTATAATGTCCCAAATGGGCAATGGCCAAAAACCTAACCACACAGGTTGGTTCCAAAGAGTTTCTTAAAGAGAGTGTGGAAATGAACAGAAAAATATTTCCAGAGCTTGGTACCAGGCAGCTGAAGGTGCAGCAAAGTATATGAAGAATGAACAGGAGGCTAGATTTTTAGGAAAGCAAAGTTCTCAGAGCATCACAGAATTGAAATATGTAAAGCTCCGAGTTTTATTGAAAGCATTTCCAATGCCTGTTAAATAGTTTGCACATATAATAGAATAGATTATGCATGTTGAAGGAATAGGCTCAGTAGCCATTCCTTGTCCCATTTATTTTTCTTTAAAAAAAAATTAATTTAGAGTACCCAATTATTTTTTCCAATTAAGGGGCAATTTATCGTGGCCAATCCACCTATCCTGCACATCTTTTGGGTTGTGGGGGCAAAATCCATGCAGACACGGGGAGAATGTGCAAACTCCACACGGACAGTGACCCAGGGCCGGGATTCAAACCCGGGTCTTCAGCGCCGTAGGCAACAATTCTAGCCACTGTGCCACCGTGCTGCCCTCCCATTTATTTTTCCGCTGTTCGGGAATATTTCTCTATTATTTGTGATGATGTAATCTCAATATTAACAAAACACCATCAAAAAGTTTGGTTTTATTTGTAGTTGGAATAACTTATTCCAATTCTCTTCCGGCACCTCGTGATGCACTGAGGCAGACTTTCGTCTGTTTCCATAGCTTTTTTATAATAAATTTTAGAGTGCCCAATTAATTTTTTCTAATTGAGAGGCAAGTTAGTGTGGCCAATCCACCTATCCTTCACATCTATGGTTGTGGGGGCGAAACCCAAGCAAACACGGGGGAATGTGCAAACTCCACAAGGACAGTGACCGAGAGCCGTGATCAAACCTGGGACCTCAGCGGCGTGAGACAGCAGTGCTAACCACTGCACCGCCGTACTGCCCTGTCTGTTTCCGTAGCTGGTAATTCCCGGAACAGGTCACTCATCTGTGGTCAGAGGCTTACAGCTTGAGGGCTGCCATTCCACATCAAGCACAGCTGATCGGGAGTCTCTCCCGTCCTCATGACCAGCCACTGCCGTGTTTGGAAGGATTTGTAGGTTGACACACTCAACTTGTTTGACCACGTTCTTGGCTATCAAGTCCTGGGGTTGAACTCAAACCTGGAGCTTCTGATCACAGAGGCAGAAAGGCTGCCCCCTACACCACAATATCTCCTGGGAATAACTTATAGCCTGAATAAAACTCTACCTGTGTACAAGGTAGTTAGAATATCATTGTTGCCATTATTTGAATTACATTTGTTCACTAATTTATAATAGTTTGATCCAATTCAGTTCACGAATTTAGTTTAAAATCAAACTTGTGAAAAGTGGTTTAATAAATTTAAATTGACCCACCTGAAAAAAGCATTTCCATTGGAATAAAAAACTGAAATAATATTCCTCCATTTTCTGTTACTCACACGTCGCCGAACGTCATGGGTGGCACGGCAGCATAGTGGTTTGCACAACTGCCTCATTGCGGCAAGGACCCGGGATCGATTTCGGCCGTGGGTGGCTGTGTGGAGTTTGCGCGTTCTCCCCGTATCTTCATAGGTTTCCTCCAGCTGCCCACACTCCAAAGATCTGCAAGTTAGGTGGATTGGTGTTATGGACCAGGGTTTAGAGAACCCCAAAGTGTATCATGGAGTTCATCTGACATACAACTTTTAATAGATTGTGGTATGGGGAGCACACGGCCCACTCTACAGGTGCGGTACAGATTGAAATGGAAAAGTATTTTTCAAAGCAAATCAGTGTTTATTCTATGAATTCAAGTTAACCTTTTTAAAACACACAGTGAACATCTTAGCAACCATTAATTGAAATACAACCCCTAAAGACTACAACACTAAGTGAACCTTTAAACTTTCCTTTTTAACATCCATATGACTTAAAAACAAAACCTTTATCAGAAGAACATCAGGTTAAAGTCACTACTGAAAACATTTATAATTCTGAATACACCAAACGATCAAGAGATAGTCTTTTGATGGCAGAGAGAACAGCAGTACACCTGCTTGGTCTGGCTTCAGCTCCAACACTGAAAACGAAACTAAAACACACCCTGCAGCCTGCTCAAAAAAGATAAAAGCTGACAGACAGCCCAGCTCCACCCACCCTCTGACATCATTGCAGCAGTAAACATCCATGTCTTCAAGGTACTCTCACTACAGATATTTATATACACACCCATTTATAAGCACCCATTTCTTAAAGGTACTTTCACATGACACTTGGTCATGCTAAATTGCCCCTTAGTGTCCAGAGATGGGCAAGTTAGCTTGTGGGGATGAGGTCAGGGGAGTGGGCCTGGGTAGAGTGCCCTCTTGGAGGGTCAGTGCAGCCTTAATGGGTCCAAATGGCTTCCTTCTTCACAATAGGCATCCTATGATTCATTAACAGGTGGTGGCTGCAGTTCTGCCTGCACAACCAACACGTAATGTTTGATTTCTTAAATCTCAAAAAGACATATCTTCTGCTATTGGTTTAGTATTTTTGACTGAAAAGCATAGTGCTGACATAATAACTTGTCTTATTCCTCACATTCAGGTCTTCCCACAGGCAGAAGAGATGTTCAGTGCTGCCTTTGTTTGAAGGGTAATTGTGATATTCGCGGCCATTGAAAACCTGAAGTTTCTGCCCACGCTTGAAGGAAGCAGCTATTGAAAAGAGTAAAGGTATGAAAAAGGAGAGGTATGAATCTCATTGAATTTTAAAGAGGCAATGTGCTGCACATCTTGGGTGTTCCAGTGAAAGAAATAAACTACCAGAACTGTGTTCCTTGTAATGCAGCTCACTTCTCAATTTATTCGGGTCTTTAAGTTTTATATTCTTGCAAAACAAGAATTTGGCAAAATAAGTCACAAGCAACTTAGGGAAGTACTGGTGAATATTTGGTATCTCACAGAAAACAACTGGTTTGTTTCACGAATGCTTCTGTAAAATCGACGTTGCCATAATCCCAGAGGACCATAGGTTGCATTTCCCTTTTGAGGGAGAGCTGACAGGTGGTGATTTAGCCTGAGGGTCACAACACCGCAAGCTAAGGGCAAGTTTGAGAAAGCCGAGCCCTCCATGAATAACCTCAGCAGGAACGGGAATTGAACCCATGCTGTCAGCATTGCTCTGCATCACGCACCAATCATCCAGCCAACTGAGCTAACTGACTCCCAATGATTTTGCAATATTATGGTGAATCTTAATAATGGAATGGAATGTTTGTCAGTGACAGCCAATGCTTTGATTGCTTACGTGTTTCTGAGCGTGATTCTTTGGGAAATCGAGTCCGTGTCATAGTGAAGCCACTGTAGTGTCGTAGTGAAGCCACTGACCTCAAAATAAAAAGCTGTCCACAAAGATCTCATCATTTCTATTGTATGGATTGTCCCTTTCCCAACATTGTTGAATCTGATGTCAATCCAAGGGCATCTCTAGGCATCCAGCAATCATTACATCATTGAGCAAGACAAGTAGCCAATCATATTTCAGTGCTCTCACAGACATTAAAACAGGAAGTAAAATGTGTCACTTGTGCCTCACTTTTTATAATTTTTTACAGAGAGAAATAAAGATTGGGACATAGACATTAGAAACTGAAAAATCAAAAACAATCTTTAAAAGGAAAGTAACACATTTTTTATGAACTAAAAACTGTGGAATGTCTCACGATGGAGTTTTTATCCTAATGGAAATTTTTGACATTGCACCAATACCAAATTGCTTTTCCAAGGCAAGAGGTTTTGCAGCAATAGATAGGCCATTAAAAATGCAGTTGTACCTCATTAACAAGGCATACAGTTTTCTGCTTTTTTTTTAGCAACAATAATGCAGTATAAAAGGAAAAGTTCTCATCAGTCCAGTACTTTCTAAAAGTTGCTGCCTCTAGGGACATCACTGGATTGGGGAAAATCATTAGAGGATTTCTCCCTGTAACTGCATGCGAGGAACCCAGAAGTTGCTGTTGGCTTCAGAGTGGACCAACGGCAAACGCTGATGATCTTGCCATCGTTGCAACTGAAAAGCCTGGCCAACGTTGTCTTCAAATGTGACAAGGAATAGTTTAGTGATAAATAATGCAATTTAGTTTTCAAAACTGTGAAGTAACAGCTAATTATTAATGTTGTAAAATTCTGTGAGATAGTCAATGTGTTCCAAACTGCCTCCAGTAAACCATTTGATTGCTTTACCAGAAACAAGGCAGTCGGCAGATTGGCACAATCATGTTAAAATTAAATACTTCAATACATGCCGTTTAATAAGAAAAACATTGCGGAAGATTATTAGTTGTGAAAATATTGTGACATGCCAGGGAACTATTTTCTATACTGCCTAAACCATGAAAAATAAATAAACATGAGAGTTTCCCTTACACTGGAAAACATGAATACTACAGTTACAGACTAAAATTATGGGCAGAATTTTCCTACTTTTTGGCAAAGTGTCATCTTAGGCAGGAAAAGCGGAGGTAGCATGCCAACGACGCTGCCGGCTTTTCCTGTTATATTTTTAAACACTTTGCCAAAACAAAAGAGAATCATAGAATCTCTACAGTGTAGACAAGTCTACACCAACCCTCTGAAAGAGCATCCACGAAAGCCCACTCCCCCGCCCTATCCCAATTACCCCTTAGGCTCACTTGCACATCTATGGACACTAACAGGCAATTTAGCATGGCCAATTCACCTAACCTGCACATCTTTGGACTGTAGGAGGAAACCACTGCCCCCGGAGGAAGCCCACACAGTCACCCAAGGCCAGAATTGAACCAGGATCCCTGGTGCTGTGAAGCAGCAGGGCCGCCCATAAAGAAGCGGGTCCCGCGCTGTCATGCTGGTGGGGCAAGCTCTGAATGAACTCGTCCCACCAGCAATGTTGGCCTGTGAAAGAGAGGGTGCCTCGATTTAAAAAAAAAAGAGAAACGCGCCCTTCACTGAACTCCTATCTCCCTCCTCCCCACCATGTAACTCCCCGTTCCTGCCCACCGCCCCCCACCCCACCCACCCCAGTTGACCATAAACAAAAACAAGCACATGTCCCATGGAACCGGGTTGACACTTCCCAAACGGAACCGCCCCACAGAAGACCCTCTCAGGCTCTACCCCCTGACACAACCAGCTGGCACTGCCCCCAGGGGCATGACCCTCCATCCCCCTTACGGGCTGTACTCACCCGTGCACCTCCGGTGGTTTCTGCTTGCCAGGTGCACATTGTAGGGGTCTGGTCGCGATTCACATACGCTGGTGTGATGGCACGTGACAAGGTTTACAAGAGGTGTTTTGAACAGGAACTTTGCGAACGATCCCCGCTGGAGTGCCCAGACAAGTACAACCTCCGGGGGGGGGGGGGGGGGGGGGGGAGAGGTCATACCCAGGCACAGCCCCCTAGCACTGCCAGGGGTAG
This sequence comes from Scyliorhinus canicula, assembly GCF_902713615.1. Classification (NCBI taxonomy): domain Eukaryota; kingdom Metazoa; phylum Chordata; class Chondrichthyes; order Carcharhiniformes; family Scyliorhinidae; genus Scyliorhinus; species Scyliorhinus canicula. The sequence continues at coordinate 178,153,884 of NC_052154.1, read as the reverse complement.
TGCCAGCGACAGTGCCGGTGAGGGCTACTGTTGGTAGGTCCATGGCGAGGTTCTCGGGGGCTCCTGTGTCTTTGGGAGGGGTTCCGTGGTGTGGGGTGGTCCCCTTGTCCAGGTGAAAGGGTTCCCTGTGTCTGTGAGGGGTTCCCTTGTCTAAATGGTGGGTGGGGCTAAATGTCTGTGTCTGTGGGGTGGTGGTTCAGTGTGTCATGGAGGGGGGCCCTGTGACTGTGGTGGGGGTCTTCCTTCCTCCTTGACTGTGGGGTGGGGGGTGTTCCTATGTCCGTGAGAGGGGGTTCCGTGTCCATGAGACAGCGTTCCCCGTGTGTGTGGCCGGGGAAGAGGGTCACTCCTCGTGTCCATGGAGAGGATTGTTACTTTTACTCTTGTTAGATCCGGGTGGCCTTTTTCCCAATCTCTTGAATGCTGAGGTTGCTGGCAGGGCGGGTTCATTCAGAGCACACCCCCCCCCCCCCTCCCCCCCAAACACCCCCCTCCCCCCCTGCACCCGCCCCCGCCCAGCATGATGTCATGGGATCTAATCCAGCCTTTTTTATAACTATGTTCTGGAACGGAATATGGCGGGAGAAACCGACTGCGGAATGACAGTCAGCACACCATTATTCCCACCTGAGTTAAAAGATTTGAAAGTTCTGTGCAATGTTCATAATTGACATACTGGGCATGTCAATACATAACTCTTAATTCTGTAGAGTGAACTGGTGACTGGCAAAATCTTATGTGTTGATTCAACATTCACCCTTGTGGTGACACATTCTTCATTGTCCTGGAGTTTAGGGGCATTAGTTTCATGGTATAAAAGCTTGTTAAATGGCTGCAAAATAAAATTTTATTTATTTTAAGGGGAGTTGTAAATGCTGCTAAAAGCTTCCAAAGCGTATTTTTTCAAGTGGAGAAAGGCATAATACCCATGCAATAATGTCATCATGACATTGATGATAAAAATTTATTTGGTTACCATTTAAATAAAAAACGCAAACCTTGCATTAAGAAAGAAAATACATCGCTACTGTAATAGCCCGCATGGGGCCTACGGTTTGGGTCTGATTACCACATGGTCCTTCGGAGTACAAGCATGGGGGATCTATATTAATCTTTGATAAGAGGTAGGTCAGTAAGGCACCAAGCAGAACAGTAACCCGGTAAGGATCTACCGGGCTGTAAATAGAACTATGATTCTTTATTTTACATTGTGTGTATTATTTTCAACGATAAAATATTATTTTTGTTGAGCAAAGGTAGTAAGTGATATGTGCCACAGACAGGTATATGGATTCTCCGATTTTGCTGCTAATTGCCGATGCCGGCGTGGGAAGTGTGGCATTTTGGTGGCGATCCCTCACCAATCCTGGGAATGGTGAGGGGCTAGCAGCTGCGCAGGTTAAAACTCCTGGCTCCTACGGCAAAAGCGGCCGGAGAAAGCCCGGTTCCGTGGCCGCGTATGCACATAGCGATGACCTGCAGCGGTCACACTGTACAACATGGCGCAGGTCCTGTGCGGACCTGACCTGCCAAATACTGCCTGCCCTGGCCACCCTCCACCAGTCTGCCCAGCATTCGCAGAAGCCCCTCCGGCCAGCAGCATGACCCCCGGCAAACTGTGGCAGCCCTGGACACAGTCCACGGCCACCTTGCCAGGTCCCCGGCCACTGAAATCACATGTCAATCGGCCTATTGGGGGGGAGCATTGGGGGATGGCCTTCCAATGATGCGGCAATGCCGTTTCAATGGTGTGCGGCGCGCGACGCAATGATGCCATTTCAGAGGGGGCGGTGAATAGAAAACCGGTGTCAAACCGGCGCCACACCCGATTTGGGAGTCGGAAGGAATTTGCCATCTGATCGCCGATTACGATATCAGCATCGGGCATTGGACAATCCAACCCATGGAGTTTGGTCACAGATCAGCCATGATCTCACTGAATGGCGGGACAGGTTTGAGGGGCTGAACGGCCCACTCCTGTCCCTATCTTCCCAAGTTACTATCCTCCCGTGTCCTCTATGTGAGCTACAGGATTAATCTGCCAATCGATCGTAGCTGGAGTTTTTCGTGTACCCAGATCGGGGTAAAAAGGAAGCTCAAAAAGCCATCAATTAGATGGCAATTTAGCCAAATAGGTGAAATGTTATGTTGTTTAACGGGATTAATTAAATAAATTTACTAATCTAATAATTTATAAACTGCACCTCAGTGAAGTTTGGTCAGTGTAACTTTACTGGTTGTTTTATCTGTGCATTGCAATTATTTATCTATTATTCGTTGCCAGTTGATTTTGTCAGCAACACATTTAATAATTTCAAAACTTATTACATTCTTTAATGTGGAATTAATATTTAAATGCTCAATGGCATAGAACTGAGCTTCAAGGATTAATGAACTAATTAATACTGTCGAGTCTGTTGCCCTGAGAGAGCACGTTGAATACAGACAAGCTGTGTATAATCTTGGTATTATTTGATGTGGTTATGGAAACTAAGAGGGGAAGGGAGATGGTATTGAAAATATCCTCCTCCTTCTATTATTCAGGGCTGTCAATTATGATCCACTTTCAGCGAAAACTCTTCATTCTCTGTACCCTATGACATTTAATGACACTAAACAAAGGTAATACAGATAAGAAAATAGGTCCTGTGAAACAACAGACAATGAGAGTAGGTATTATATAAAATCGAGTTATCGATCTATAAATCAAAGAGCAGAGCAATATCTGCTTGTGGAAGTTTGACAGCCTAAACCTATTATACCCAGATCACAACTATATTTGTGTGACGTAAAATAAAAATGCATTTAACCATAGTGGAATATTTATGTAACTAAGAATTTGTTTTTATCTTGTGACCATAGTAACATATCATCCATTTTAGTAGACAGTGAGTTTTGAAATGTTTATGACACCATACTGAATATTTATAAAGGAATTACCTCAAGGCAACTGATATCCCCAGTATAGACAGTGTTTTTACTTTTTGTATTGTTTTTTGGTAAAATTCACACAGCAACATCCTTCAGAAGACATTTTTCTTATAAATCTCCAAAGTCCATGATACACCTTTATCATAATAATCACTTATAATAATAATCTTTATTGTCACAAGTAGGCTTACATTAACACTGCAATGATGTTACTGTGAAAAGCCCCTAGTCGCCACATTCCGGCGCCTGTTTGGGTATACAGGAGAATTCAGAATGCCCAAATTACCGAACAAAGTCTTTTGGGACTTGTGGGAGGAAACCGGAGCACCCAGAGGAAACCCACGCAGACACAGGGAGAACGTGCAGACTCCGCACAGACAGTGACCCAAGCCGGCAATCGAACTTGGGACCCTGGAGCTGTGAAGCAAAGGTGCTACCCACTGTGCTACCGTGCAGCCCACTTGATTACTGAGCACTCTTTGACACTTTCAAAACCCCAGGCATTTCTAAACAAAACATCTGTGTTACAACCCCCTACGGGGATAGAACTTGTACTGCATTCGATTCCCCTCCTACATCTCCGAATATGACCAGCCAGGTGATTAGGGGGCGGAGCTTCCTCCTGTTGGAGGAACTCTCCACAGGATATAAACCCCGACCTGGGAGCAGGTCGAGGAAGGTGACGCTGTGGGGAGTGGAAAGGAGTGGTTGGTGTATCTAGTGTGAGAATAAAGAGAGTTGTATCCTGTCAGCCTGGCCTCTTGTGGAGTCTGCCCCTGTCCACAACAATCTGCAGAAGCAACTTCTGGGTAAGTTGCAGATAAGCACATTAATGTGTCATGTCATGCAACAGCGAAGCATGAGTCCAGTGCAGTAATTCTGAACATGGGAATATTGCCGACATGGAAGAAATCAATTGAAGTCAACCTGTGTGTTTAATTTGAACACTTCTTGATTATCTGAGTGAAAGGCCATGCTGATACATTCCTTCCCCTCCTCCACTTCACCGGCAGCAAACAGTGTGTGATTTTTCTTCTCCAAGGAAGAGGCAATAACACGAGTCTCATACTCAATCCGGTGTTAATTGTTAGTGAAGATTCTCTCCTCTTAATCCGATCTTTCCTCCCCTTGTCATGTGAGAGTACCTTTAAGAAATGGGTGTTTTAGAAATGTACCTTTAAGAAATGCGTGTTTATCAGTGATGTCACAGTGTGGGTGGAGCTGGGCTGTCTGTCAGCTTTTTACTTTTGTTTTAGGCTGTTTGCTGCAGGGTGTGTTTTAGTTTCGTTTTCAGAGCTGGATAGCTGCAGTCACAACCAAAAGGTACATTAGTCACTCTCTCTGTAATCTAAAAACTGCAAATTGATCCTTTGGTGATTTAAAACTAATAACTGTTCTCAATAGTGATTTTAACCTGATGTGCTTCTGTTAATTTTTTAAAAAAATCTGATGGATGTTAAAAGGACAGTTTAAGAATTATTTAGTGTTGTATTCTTTGGGGGTTATATTTGAATTGATGGTTGCTAAGATGTTCACTGTATGTTTTAAAAAGGTTAACTTGAGTTCATAGAATAAACATTGTTTTGCTTCAAAAAATACTTTTCCATTTCTGCTGTACCACACCTGTAGAGTGGGCCATGTGCTCCCCATACCATAATCTATTAAAAGTTATGGGTCAGGTGAACTCCATGATATACTTTGGGGTTCTCTAAACCCTGGCCCACAACACCCTTCCTTTATTTATCTTTCTGTGCTTGAATGGGGCTCAACCATTCTCAGTTTATAAGCTGTTAATTCTTCAATCCTTCATTCTGCTAGGTTAAGGGGAAACACAGCTTCTTGCCCTTTTCTCCCAGGTGCCAGACATCCTGTCCCTCATGCATATCGTGTCATTCATACTTTCACAATATCTTGTCACACAAAATATGTAAGAACCTCAACATTGTAATGGCTTGTCAAACTCATGGAAAACAATGTTCGATTAGGAACATCGGACGTTGGAATAGGATGAGGCCATTCAGCCCTCCGAGCCTGCACTGTGATTCAATATGATCGAGACTGACCTGTTTGTGCCCCGCCTCCCTCCTTCCCCAATAATCCCCAACACCCTTGTCTATCAAAAATCTGTCCAACACTGTCTTGAATAAATTCAATGATTCAGCCTCCACTGCTTTCTGGGAAATTGAATTCCACAGAAAAGCACCCCTCAAGGGAAAAGAAGAACGGCCATCCCTGTCTTAAAGGGATGCCCATTAATTCATAAACTGTGCCCCCTAGTTTTACTCTCCTCTGCAAGAGGAAACATCCTCCCATCGTATCGATTCCCCTCAGGGTCTTACATGTTTCAATAAGATCACCTCTGATTCTTCTAAACTCCAGTGGGTAAATGAAATGAAAATCTCTTATTGTCACAAGTAGGCTTCAAATTAAGTTACTGTGCAAAGCCCCTAGTCACCACATTCCGGCACCTGTTCGGGAAGGCTGTTACGGGAATCAAACCGTGCTGCTGGCCTGCTTGATCTGCTTTCAAAGCCAGCGATTTAGTCCTGTGCTAAACAGCCCCTGGGTAAAGGGTAAAGCCCCCATCTGTTCAACCTTTTTTAATAGGATAAGCACCTCACCCCGGCAATGAGTTCAGTGAACCTTCTCCCAGCCACTTCTAAAATAATTTGGTCCATTTCAGATAAGGAGACACGGTATTCCAGATGTTGTCTTACTATGACCCTATACAGCTGCAGTAAAAATTCCCTCCTCTTGTACTCCATTCCCCTTGCAATAAATGCCAGCATTCAATTTTCCTTCTTAATCCCTTGCTGTACCTGCATACTAACCTTTTGTGATGCATGTACCAGGACACCCAGATCCCTCTGTATCACCGGGTCTAGTTTTGCACAGTGGGCTAAACAGCTGGCTTGTGATGCAGAACAAGGCCAGCAGCGCGGGTTCAATTCCCGTACCGGCCTCCCCAAACAGGCACCGGAATGTGGCGACTAGGGGCTTTTCACAGTAACTTCATTGAAGCCTACTTGTGACAATAAACGCTTATCATTATTTAATAATACAGTGCTGTATTTTCACAGACTTCATGAGTGAACACAAAAGGTATTAATTAATAAGAATTGGACAACAGCTGCATGGATGTAATTTGCTCCCAAAATGTCACTGCCAAGGAGACTCTCTCACCATGGGGTAATTCCATATTTTGAGTCCTGATTGGTCACACAGGCCATGTGACATTTACTCTGCTGTGTTGCCCTTAAAGGGACAATCACCACAACTGCTTTTCTATTCTCCTTGCAAGGGGGACACGTGCACATTTTCCCATATTATACTCCATCTGCCAAGATTTTGCACACTCAATTAGCCTGTCTATATCCATTGGCAGACTTTTTATCTCTTCCTGACAACCTACTTTACCACCCATTTTGATGTAATCGGCAAATGTAGCTGACATCCATTGTGTCCCTGAATCCATAATTATTGATATTGATTATAAATAGCTCAGGCCATGCACTGACACCTATTTCACTCCAATCGTTACAGCTTGACAACTCCCCCAAAAAAAACATTTGTCACTAATCTCCACTTCCTGTTATCTCAGGAGGCAATGGTGCCATGTCAGTGTCGCTTGACTAATAATCCAGGGACCCCAGGGTAATCCTCCAGGGACCGGGCTCCGAATCCCACCACGGCAGAGAGTGGAATCTTAAAACACAAAAAACATCTGGAATTAAATGTTTAATGATGACCATTAAAGCATTGTCGATTTTTGTAAAAACTCATCTAGTTCACAAATTAGCTTTAGGGAAGGAAATCAGGTCTCCTTAACAAGCCTGACCTACATGTGATTCCAGATTTACAGCCTTGTGGTTGACTTTAAAATACCCGCTGAAATAGCTTAACAAGCCACTCAATTGTATTCAACCACTACAAAGGTGTGAAACCGGACAGATCACTCAGCATCTATCACTGGCAGAATCTTGGCCTTCCGATGCATCAGATTCTCAAATGGTGTCCACCACTGTCCATGTGGTGACCTCAATGCATGCACCATTTCATCAGAGAACAAGTGGACAGACTCTGTTATGGTCCAGAGTTTAGAGAACACCAAAGTATATCATGGAGTTCACCTGACCCACAACTTTGAATAGAGTTTGGTTATGGGGAACACAAGGGCCCACTTTACAGGTGTGATGCAAAAACAATGTTTATCCTATGAACCCAGTTAACATTTTTATAAACATACAGTGAACATCTTAGCAACCATCAATTCAACTACATACTCCCCAAATAATACAGTCCTCTATAAGACATCCATAAGACAAAAACCCTTTTTACAGAAGGACAGCAGGTTTGAATTCTCTACTGAGAGCAGTTACCACTTTGAAATCACCAAATGAACATTGTTTAGCTTGCAGAGATTCATACACATCTTGCTGTGACTGCAGCTTCTCCAAATCTAAAAGAAAACTAAACCGAACCGCAAAGCAGCTTTTCAGCTCAAAATGAAAGTGAAAGACAGCCTAGCTCCACCCACACTCTGACATCCCTGCTGCCATTTGAGAAACACACATTACTTAAAGGGACTCTTACATGACAACACTGCCTCACATGCCACGCTGTTGAGGGCCTCCACCAACCCTGCCTGGTGTTCCCACGCCTCTTGATCTTACCCAGCATCTCATGCAGGACCGATTCCAGAGGCTCGTCATCTGACTTGAACGCCACAGATGCCTCTTCCCCAGCAGTTTTCCAAATGCTGGTGAGCGTAGCTGACACTGCCTCCCCCTGCTGCGGACCTGTGTCCATGAGGTGTCCACCAGAATGTGAGACCCGGCCTGAACCACATCTTGTACCCACCAAGGTGTGTGTCTCTGTGCTGGTGGATGGTGCATGTGACTTCTGTGATCCTCTGCAGGTGCACTTTCTTCTTCCCCGTCAATGGCATCGGTCCTGGGTGGGCTAAAGGACCTGCGGGACAAGGCTTCATCCTCTTGCCTTGCCCTCTTCCTGTAAGTGAGGGAGGACAGAGTGAGTGCCTGTGCTGCCTGCAGCAAGGGGGAACGTCTGGCTTCGATGTGACTCCACCACTCATGGATCCTTCTTGGATGGAAGTCCCACCAATCTCCCCATCACTGCAAGTTCTATCTGGTTCCTCCGAGGCAGCTGGATTGCCGATTCCCCGAAGTCGGTGAGGTTCTTGAGGTCAGGCCAGTCTCTCCTGTCTTCTCTCGGTCTCTCCCCTGTCGTGCCTCAGCTTTTCCTGTGTTAAGAGAGAAGGAGGGGTTGAGAGAAATTGGGATTCTGAGGAAGTGTCTTTTTGATGCATCCAAGCTTACAAACTCAGTGCCACCTGATTGATACACAAGGATGCTAGGGCAGCAGTCTCCAGAACAGTGAGTCCATGCAGATGGAAGGTTAAGGCTCACAGAGGCGTGCTATTAACAGTGCTTGCTGATGCCTTCAATGCCTAACCTCCTTCCCCACCACCTGCACACCTCGCCATCTCCCTCTGCCCAGGCAGCATCTCTGTGCTTAGGGACCCTCAATGGCCTCTCCACCTGCAGACTACATGAATTGCAGTGGCGCTATGAGGCATCACCTTATCAATTAGCCCTTGTATGAATGGGGTGGTGCCCTTGCCTCGTAGGCCCCTGTCCCCTCTACAATTCAGTGAGGTAAGAGTGAACAGCTGAGGGTTCACTGACCCTGACAGATTGGATGAAGTCATTTATGCTTTTGCGACATTTCAGGTTGGTCGGCTGGGACTGTGGGCACTGACCACACTGAGAGTCTTCGCCTCATGCTGGGGGGACGTGACAGCTTTGCCTGTGATCAGCGGGCTATCTCCTCCTTCAACAGGGGTACGTTGATGTCCAGGAATCTTCTAAATATGGCACCTGGAGATGGGGCACGTGCCATCCAGCCCACCTGCATCATGCAAAACATTGTGAAACCTGATTGCGTATTAATGAGGCTAGATACCATGCAAATTCCCACAGTGAGAAAGACACCCGCTCCCTACCTCCACCACTGGACTTGGTTGCAAAATGGAAAATTCCACTCTTATTTCTAGTTTATAATTAACAGATACAAATGACTTCGCCTGGATTACTTCTAGTTTTCAAAATTTATATTTTTATGGTCTCTACGTAGAACATAGAACAGTACAGCACAGAACCTTCGGCCCTCGATGTTGTGCCGAACAATGATCACCCCACTTAAACCCACGTAACCCGTATACCCGTAACCCAACAATCCCCCCATTAACCTTACACTACGGGCAATTTAGCATGGCCAATCCACCTAACCCGCACATCTTTGGACTGTGGGAGGAAACCGGAGCACCCGGAGGAAACCCACGTGCACACGGGGCGGACGTGCAGACTCCACACAGACAGTGACCCAGCTGGGAATCGAACCTGGGACCCTGGAGCTGTGAAGCATTGATGCTAACCACCATGCTACCGTGAGGGCTAATTGATAAGGTGATGCCTCATAGCTAGTATCATGACTTGCATTGGTTCAATGTATTAAATTTAATTAGGGTCAAGCAGTGAAAGACAGGATTAGGTTTATAACAAACAAGTGATCTGCTCTATCACAATTCTGCCCAGGTGATGAAATTTAAAATGATGCAGGTAATATTGATCTCATGGAGGGTCTGAGCATCTCATGAATTTTTTCTTGTTGTTTCCATTTTGCTGTGTTGTTTTTTACTTCCATATAGAAGGTTTGCGGGAGGAAGGGGGCCCGCAGAGATTGACTTTGGTGGAAAAGGGAAGCGGCAGAAACAACTGAGCCAATTATTTCACACTTGAGCTGAGCTCTTTGCACCTCTGCGAGGAGTTGAGGTGTGAGCGGGGCCCTCTGGAGGAATAAAAGGTTTCTCCTCATCTCTGTCTTAACTGGGAGACCCCTTATTTTTAATGTGTTCCCTTGTTCTAGTCCCGCCCACGGGGAAAAACATCTTCTCAGAAGCCACCCTGTCAAGCCCCCTCAGGATCTTACATTGTTTCAATAACATTACCTCTCAATCTTTTAAACTCCAATGGATGCAAGTCCAAGCTGTCCACCAATCTTCCATTAAATAAGGCTCTCATTCCAGGAATCAGTCAATTGAGCCTTCTCTGAATGTCTTCCAATGGAATTATATCCTTTCTTAAATAAGGAGGCTCAAAATTCTATACAATACTCCAAATATGGGCTCACCAAAATCCTGTACAATTGTAGAAAAACATCCCTACTTTTACATTCCATTTCCCTTCCAATAATTGTCATATATTTATCAATCCGTTTACTTTTACTTAGTTGTTTACTTTTTTTACTTATCATGTTTGTTATTTAATAAATGTTGTCCCCTTCCTCCCTAAAAAGCCCTTTTAATGGTATTGTCTGGTATGTTAATAGATGTGCTAACCCATTTATTTTAAGCCAGTTTGTCAGTGCAGTCACTTTATGCAGGTTCATGCTTCTGTTAAAATAGCAGGCAAAGATAATTCATAATGATGTGTTAAGTGTCCATACACTTGCATCCTATGATTTACTTTCAAGGCCAAGGTTACCTCATTAGTTTTTACAAGAATGCATTCTTAAGCATGTGCTGTAAAGGATTATCTGCTGTCCACCTTGGAACATTTTTTTGTACTTCTTGTACCAAGTGTCAGCATCAAGCATTCCCAGTGCTATTCTTGTTAGTATTCACTCGGGCTTGAGCCTAGAATGTCCTGTTTAATTCGCAACCTGCCACTCTGGATGTCTCCGATGTGTTGCACTACTAAAATTGTGTGTCTCTTGTGTAATGCACTGTTGTACCCACGGAGATCTCCTGTGTAATGAAATGTTGAGTCAATGGAGTGCCTCTTGTGCAATGCACTGCTGAATCCCATAGAGCTGTCCTTTGTAAGACATGTCACAGAGCTCTCTTGTCTGCGCAGTTTTCGATTCTTACTAATTTGCAACCAACACTGCACTCCGTCTGCTCATAAGGAAATTACTAGATTCTGTAAAATCACGGGCAGAAATTAAATGACATCTGAGGATGCTTTTATTTATTTGGAATGTGAACAACACAAAGAAACTCTTTGTATCATTATTGCAGTTTATATCATGAAGAAACGTTAACATTAATTATTGAAAGATCTCATTCATGTTTGCATTGTTATTATGTTGGTGATATTTTTTCTTGATTAAAGCAAAGACTTGTGCCATGCAATACGATAAGTAGCAAAAGGAAATCAATTTCCACCTAGAAGCTGTCTAATTCATTTAAATTCCGAAAGATTGGAACTTCTATCCAGATTAAATATTCTCTCAGTACAGTTGTGATTCCCAGCTAACAGACTCTTATCTCATGTGAATTGATTCAGCGTGTGTTTTTTAAAAATATTTATCCGCTCTGCTTTGGGAGAGTCTGTCATTGGGGCATTGAAGATGTGACAGATCTCATTCAAAGACACTTACGTTCCAGATGAAGATACACAGTACACCCAAAGGATCTAATCATAATCATTTCTCGTACCAGGATCTGCAAAACTAAATTCTATGGTTCTCCGATTTTCTTCTTTGTATCATGAAGAAAAACAAATTTTACATTTTTTTAATGTATCTGATTATTTTAAGCTGAAAATCTCTCCTGTGAAGATGTTCTAATCTTCCCCTCCTGATGAATTTTATTTTGCTACTAGCTGCACCAGCTTGGCATGATTTTGTTTTGTTTTTCTTTCTGTTTGGGCACCAGCTAAATGTAGGTTCTATCCAATGTTCTCCTTGTGGGCAGAGTGGCCATGGGGAGACAAAAGAAAGAAACTGATTTTCCCCCTTTCATGGAATGTGTCTTTTGCAGATGAGCACTGTGTGATAATGATGGTGCTTGTTGAGGAACGTTGTCAGAAGTGTGTGTGCCTGGCATGAAAATTGGGCAGGTTCTACAATAGACAGGAAATTTGTTCTACCTGATTACTGCCCAAGTTATGAAGGAGTAAATTACTTCCTGTATTTTGAGAGATTTGTCAAGTGGCAGCTGCTCTTGAGACTGCCACATAAGGATTTGTTTAATATTGAAAAACAGGAACATCTTTTACAACTTCTGAAGTAACCTGTTCAATTCGTATGAGCTAGTGGAAGAATCGGCACTGAAGTGTGTTCCTGTGCCATGCAAATTGAGTATTTCTGGCGAGCAGAACCACACTTGCCATAAATCTGTGCTGGGCCACACCTGATCTAGAAATGAAAGAAAAAAATCACCGAATGCATATTTGTCCTTTATTCAATAGGCAACATTCCACTCAATGTAGTTGTGATTCTCAACGAACAAATTCTCGGGCGAAATTCTCCCAAAGGGAGACTGAGCGCCGACGCCGGAGTGGGGGGAGGGGGCTGGGAGCGGCGGTTTGTGAATCTCGGCCGCCGGGAATGACGTGGCTGGCGGCGCCGAGGTGACGTCAGCCGCGCATGCGCAGGTTGGCCGGCTCCAACCCGCGCATGCACAGTTGCCGTCTCCCCCTCCGCTGCCCCCGCAAGACATGACAGCTTGATCTCGCGGGGCGGCGGAGGGAAAAGAGTGCGTCTCTTAGAGACGCCGGCCCGACGATCGGTGGGCACCGATCGCGGGCCAGTCACCTCACGACCACGCCCGTGGTGCTCGATCCTCCCTCCGCCCCCACAGGCCCCACACTTACCTGTTGCGCGCTGTTCACGACGGCAGCGACCAGGTGTGGTTGCCGCCAGCATGAACCGGTTGGGTTCGTCAGGCCGCTCGGCCCATCCGGGCCGGAGAATCGCCGGCCGCCGTGAAAAATGGCGAGCGGCGATTCTCCGAGCGGCATGTCGAAAGACGCGGCACGCCATTTTTGGGGGGGTGATTCGCCAGGCCCTCCCGCGATTCTCCCACCCGGTGTGGGGAGTGGAGAATCACGCCCCTCATCGCCTGTCAGTTGTTTCAATGCTTTTTTTCATATTTATATACCCTGCTTTTGGGACAATCTGCCACTGGGGCATTGAAAATGCGATTTGAAGAAAAGAAGACATTCTCATACAGTGAATGGTTAAGGTATGGAAATTCACAACCTAAAATAATTAAATGTCAATGGAAAAGGGGGGGGGTAGGACGAGGGTGGGTGCAGGGAACCTGTTGGATCTCAGAGAGTAGATGTTTGGGTTTGTCAATCAGTTCTACATATCCTATATGGCTTTTCATAGTCACATGACCTCTGCAGGTTGCCATCTTAAGTGAGTTCATGAAAGATCTCTCTCTGAGAGGACACAGATGAAGCACTTCAGTCTTTAAACATGAAACATGGTGTCAGGAAGTAGAGATAAAACAGAGTTTTAAAATCATGACAATGCTGCGGAGAGGACACAGCTCATAAAGGTACACAGAAATGTCCAAACTTTCTAAATGCGGCTGAAAAAAAAAGGGAAAGTGAACTCATACATAAGGCTGCGAGGAAGATACTGGATGACTGATGTGGCACTAAACTTTTCAATCCTCCTTCCTGATGAATTGAAAGGTGATACATGGCAGAACTGGCAGTTTTCCACTTGCAATGGCAAAACCTTGAGTTTGGAACAGAGTTAATTAACAAGCCAGAACTCATAGCCTCCTTCTAACACTGTTGGGAAAGGACTGCTACAAATTGTATACAACTCTAAATCTAACCAACCTACAAGCACACGTAGCACAGTGGGTAGCACTGTTGCTTCACAGCTCCTGGATCCCAGGTTCAATTCCCGGCTTGGGTCACTGTCTGTGTGGAGCCGGCACGTTCTCTCTGTGTCTGCGTGGGTTTCCACCAGGTGCTCCGGCTTCCTCCCACAAGTCCCGAAAGGTGTGATGTTCAGTCAATTGGATATTCTGTATCTCCCACTGTGTACCCGAACAGGCATCGGAATGTGGCGACTAGGGGCTTTTCACAATAACTTCATTTCAGTGTCAGTGTAAGTCAACTTGTGACAATAACGATTATTATTGCAAAGAAAACAGGAGGCAGAGACTGTGAAAGTTACGAACGGATGCCTTGAACCCCGAGTGAATGTTACGTATGAATGCTATGCCTTCAACACTGGAGCTCAAGATGAAAATGAGACCATTGAACAGTATATGACTGCACTAATACAGGTTGCAGAATCATGTGAATTCAGACAGCTAGAAGATGATAAAATTCAAGATACATTAGTCTTAGACATTCGAGACGCCTTGGTGAGAGAAACTCTATTGAGAAATGGGAAACTGATGTTCAAGAAAGCGATAGACGTGTGTAGAAAAGCAGAAGTGGTGAAGTGTCAGCTGGAGTAGATGTATGGCAGCACTGACCCAGTAGATGCATTATGCTGAGATGCATTACAGATTAGAAGAGCAGAACGGATGAATAATTTTCGCCATACTAAGGAAAATAAGGTTGACCCAGTGCGTGCAAAACAGTGTTTTAACTGCAAGAAGTCGAATAATTTCACACACAGGTGTTTTACTAGAATGAAGCAAAACAAGCCTGTACAGGCCACTGGAGAGACATCAACAAAAGGCTTTGATGAAAATGTTTACTCAATCCAACAGGTTGGCTCCATCACATCCATAGGTGATTAATGGTTTGTGACTGTTACCATGAAGGAGAATATCAAGCGAACAAGAAGTGCCAGAGAGGCACTGGTGTATCATGCAACATAATGACGGCATTCGCAGTCCTGTGCGAATGAGCTCAACATGGTGATTCAAAAAGGAAGGCCTCGAAAATAAGGTTGAGGCATGAGTCTCATGCCAAGACGACAAATTAATCTAAGCGGCCACTGCAATAGGAAGAAGAAAGATCTAGAGTTCCAGATCATAGATGGGATGCAATGGCCACTCATCTCAGCTGAAGTAAGTCTAAAACTTAGACAGGTAACCCTGAACATGCCATCAGATAAGGGACAACAAAAGACCCCAGATAGTTGGGGTGCAGCGTTATTGGTTAAATAATCAATGACAGCTGTGAGGAGGGATGATATACTAAATGAAGCATCAGAAAGGTCATATAGTTTGAGCTCAATAATAAAAAAAAGGACAGTCACACTACTAGGAGTGTACTATAGATCCCCAAAGAGTGGAAGGGATTTAGAAGAGCAAATATGTCGATAGGTTTCAGAGTGCAAAAACAATACATAGTGGACAGCACGGTGGCGCAGTAGTTAGCATCGCTGTCTCACGGCGCCGAAGTTCCAGGTTCGATCCCGGCCCTGGGTCACTGTCCGTGTGGAGTTTGCACATTCTCCCGTGTTTGCGTGGGTTTCACCCCCACAACCCAAAGATGTGCAAGGTAGGTGGATTGGTCACAATTAATTTCCCCTGAATTGCATAAAATGAATTGGGTACTCTAAATTTATATATTTTTTAAATACACAGAATCTCTACAGTGCAGAATAAGGCCATTCAGCCCATCGAGTCGGCCTCAACCCTTTGAACGACCACACTAGGCCCAATCCCCCATCCTATTTCTGCAATCCTACCCTAAGGGGCAATTTAGCATGGCCAATCCACCTAGCCTGCACATCTTTGAATACTGCGGTAATTGTTGGAGACGTGAACAACCTTAACACCAAATAGGATCTGAAAAGTGTGAAAGGCACAGAGGATGCAAAATTCTTGAATGCATTCAAGGGAACTTGATCAGCCAGCATATAACAAGCCCAACATGATTCTACATTTAGTCTTAGGAAACAAAGTTGGGCAAGTGGATAGAGTAGCAGTGGGTGACCATTTTGGAGATAGTGAGCATCGCATAGTTAGATTTAGCATCATTATGGAAAAGAACAAAGATAGAACAGGAGTGAAAGTTTTAAATTGTGGAAGGCAGATTTTACAAACCACCAAAGTTAAGCTGGTGAGAGTGGACTGGATACAGCTATTGAAAGGGAAAAACTGTCAAATCAGTTGGAGGCATTCAAAGGTCAAATTCCTGGGACACATTATAGACATGCTCCCACAAAGAAAAATTCAGTGCTGCCAAATTACCAGCCTCCTGGTTCTCCAGGTGCAAACAGACCAAGCTAAAGCAGAAAAAGAAAGCTCAAAATACTTAAGACTGTGGAATGGCCAAGAGGACTATGGAAAATACAGGGGTGAAGTAAAAATGGAAATTAGGAAATCAAAGAGAGTACACGAAAAAATAGTGGCAGAAAAACCAAAGGAAATCCTAAGATGTTTTACAAATACATTAAGAGCAAGAGAATAACTGAGGAAAATATACAGCCTATCAGATGTGGGCAAAGTTCTCAATGAATACTTTGTCATCTTCTTAAGGGGAGGGAAAATTCTGATATTCTATTTATAGAGGAGGAATGTGAAATATTAGATACATAAGCATTGGAGCAGCATGGTGGCACATTTGTTAGCACTGCTGCTTCACAGCGTCAGGGGCCTAGGTTCAATTCCAACCTTGGGTGACTGTCAGTGTGGAGTATGCACATTCTCCCCGTGTCTGCGTGGGTTTCATCCGGGTGTTCCGGTTTCCTCCCACAGTCCAAAGGTGTGCAGGTTAGCTGGATTACCCATGTTAAATTGCCCCTTGGGTGGCGTTACTGGGTTACGGGGACAGGATGGGGGTGTGGGCCTAAGTAGATTGCTCCTTCAAAGAGTCAGTGCAGCCTCAATGGGTGAAGTGGCCTCTTTCTGCACTGTAGAAATTCTATGATTCAGTCGAGGAACCAACATTCTTGAATGTGGATAAAACACCAGGGCCAGATGTATTGTACCCCAGGCATTTGAAGAAAGCCAGTGAGGAAATAGTGATCTGAAGATCAGTTTCAAGTCCTCACTAGATATAGGTGAGGTACCAGAGGATTAGAGATCTCCGAACGTTGTGGCATTATTTAAAAATGGCGTGAGGGATAGGGAAGAAAACTATGGACAAGTCTGACTGCAAATTATTGGACACAATTCTGATAGACGGAATAAAGCACCATGAAAAAGACATTAAGGTAGATAAGTCTCCTGGACCAGATGGGATTTACCCCAGGATACTGAGGGAAGCAAGGGAGGAAATTACAAGGGAGGGACCTTGACTGACATCTTTCTATCCTTGTTGGCTACAGGTGAGATCCCCGAGGACTGGAGAATAGCTAATGCGGTACGTCAGTTTAAGAAAGGTAGCAAGGATAATCCAGGAAACTATAGGTAGGTGAGCCTCACATCAGTAGTAGGTAAATTATTGGAGAGAAATCTCAGGGTTAGGATTTATACCAATTTGAAAACAAATTGACTCATCAGCAAAAAATAACATGGTTCTGTGAAGGGGAGGCCGTGCCTCACTAACTTGATCGAATGTTTTGAGGAGGTGACAAAGATGATTGCTGAGGGGAGGGCGGTGGATGTTGTTTACATGGATTTCAGTAAATCCTTTGACAAGGTGCCTCATGGCTGACTGGTACAAAAGGTGAAGTCACACGGGACCAAAGGTGAGGTGGTAATATGGATACAGAACTGGCTTGGGCACAGAAAACAGAGGGTAGCAGTAGAAGGGTGTTTTTCTGAATGGAAGGTTGTGACTAATGGTGTTCCACAGAGATCTGTGCTTGGGCCTCTGTCGTTTGTGGTATACATGAACAATTTGGAGGAAAATATAGCTGGTCTGATTAGTAAGTTTATGATGATACCAAGTTTGGTGGATTGGAGATAGTGTTGAGGATTGTCAGAGGGCACAACAGGGCATAAATAGGTTGGAGACTTGCGCAGAGAAATGTCAAATGGAGTTTAATCTGGGCAAATGTTGCAGGTCTAACATAGAGGGGAAATATACAGTAAATGGCAAAACACATAGGGATATAGAAAGTCAAAGAGATCTGGGTGTACAGGTCCCTAGATCCTTGAAAGTGGCAACACAAGTGGACAAGATAGTCAAGAAAGCAGACGGAATGCTTGCCTTCTTGGATGGGTCATTGAGTATAAAAACTGGCACGTCATGGTACAGCTGTATAGAATGTTGGTCAGGCCACACTTGGAATATTGTGCACAATTCTGGTCACCACACTACCAGAAGGTTGTGGAGGCTTCGGAGAGGATGCAGAGGACGTTTCCCAGGATGTTGCCTGGTCTGGAGAATGTTAGCTATGCGGAGAGGCTGAACAGACTTGGACTGTTTTCATTAGAACGACAGAGGTTAAGGGGCGACCTGCTAGAGGCCTACAAGATTATGAGGGCCATGGATAGAGTAGATGGGCGGACACTCTTTCCAAGGATGGAGGGGTCAGTCACTAAAGGGCATAGGTTTAAGGTCCATGGGGCAAAGTCTAGAGGAGATGTGTGAGGCAGGTTTTTCACACAGAGGGTGGTGAGTGCCAGGAACTCGCTGCCATGGGAGGTTGTGGAAGCAGGTACATTAACGCCATTCAAAGGGCATCTCAACAAATACATGGATAGGTTGGCCATAAAGGGATACAGCACTAGGAAGTGCTGCGGGTTTTGGCCAAGGGTGGTTTCATGACTGATACAGTCCTGGAGGGCCGAAGTGCCTGCTCCTGTGCTGTATTGTTCTTTGTTCTTTGTCATACAGAAAGGCATGGATTGATTAGGGATAGTCCGCATTGTTTGGTTCGGGGAAGACTGTAACTTTTGAGGAAGTGACAAAGAGTATCAATGAGGGTAGTGCAGTGGATATTGTCCACATAGAATTAGTGGATATTGTCCACATAGAATTAGTCAGATATTTGATAAGGTCCCACATGGCAGACTAGTCAGAAAGATGAGCTGTCTTGGGATACAGTGGAAGGTGGCAAGATTGGATCCAAAATTGGCTCAGTGATAATAAACAAAGGTTGATTGATGTTTTTGCAAATGGAAAATCGTTTCCAGTCGTGTTCCATAGGGCTCAATGTTGGGTCCCTTGATGTTTGTTGTATATATTCATGGTTTAGACTTAAATGTGGAAGGCATGTTTGGGAAATTTGGCCGGGTGGTTGATAGTGAAGAGGGTCAACTCCAGAATGATATTAGTGGTTTGGTTGTGTAGGCAGAGAAGTGGCAACTGGAATTCGATCTGGATAAGTGTGAGGTAATGTATTTGGGGAGGGCAAAGAAAGCAAGGTAAAACACAACAAATGGGAAGATATTGACAGGTGTTGAGGAAGTCAGAGACCTTGGAGTGCATGGCCACAGGTCCTTGAAGTTTCAGCACAGGTGGACATGTATACGGAAGGCTTTCCTTTATTAGGTGAGGTACTGAATACAAAAGTAGGGATGTAATGATGGAACTGCATAAACCGCTGTTAAGGCCACAACTGGGATTTTGTGTACAGTTCTAGTCACCATATTACAGGAAGGACACAATTGCTCTGGAGAGGAGATTTACAAGTATGTGGCCAGGACTTGAAAATTGCAATTATGAGGAGAGATTGGATAGGTTCGCGTTGTTTTCTCCTTCAAACAGAGACCAAAACAACAGGGCGAAAAAGCACGCAAAGGAGTTGTGACCCTGAAAGACTCCTTGAAGAATCAAATGTGGCCATGATGAAACCATAAATGGAAGATATTGAGAGGCGGCCTCGTGACACAGTGGTTAGCACTGCTGCTCACAGCGCCAGGGACCCGGATTCAATTCTGGTCTTGGGTCACTGTCTGTGTGGAGTTTGCACATTTTCCTTGTGTCTGTGGGTGTTTCTTCCGGAAGCTCTGGTTTCCTCCCACAGACCAAAGATGTGCGGAATAGGTGGATTGGCCGTGCTAAATTACCCCACAGACACTGCAAATTACGGCGCTGAGGACCTGGGTTTGAATCCCGGCCCTGGGTCATTGTCCATGTGGAATTTGCACATTCTCCCCGAGACTGTGTGGGTTTCACCCCCACAATCCAAAGATGTGCAGGGTAAGTGGTTTGGCCACGCTACAATTACCCCTTAATTAAAAAAAATAATTGTGTACTCTAAATAAAAATTTAAAAAAATTAAAATTGCCCCTCCGTGTTCAGGGTTGTGCAGGTTAGGTTATGAGGATAGGCTGGGGTAGCTGGGGGAGTGGACATGGGTAGCGTACCTTTCGGCAGGTGGGTGTAGACGCGATGGGCTGAATGGTCTCCTTCTGCACTGTGAGGAATCTAAGATCTATGATAAAACATGAAAGAGGAGCTTCCGACAATATCTGGAAGTCAGCACTCCGGCAGAGATTGGCTAGTCGAATAAGCAGTTGTTAATTCATGAGAGCGTTGGGTGTATAGTGGGTAACTTGAACAGTTCACAGTTGCACAAGATCTTGCATGCAAATTTGTCCTTTGTTCTGTGTGAAAAGGCGGATGTTTGGGTTTACTTTGCAAACGGTCCTACATGTTCTATCTGGCTTTCTGTAGTTATGTGACCACTGCTATGTGACAGCTCTCTAAAGGCTGCCATCTTGAGCTGAGTTCAATGAAGGCCTCTGACCAAGGAGATACTGATAAAGCACGGAGTGGAAAAAGTTGGAGGAAAGCTGAAAGAAGTAGACCGGGTCGAAACAGGCAATCTGAGAACACGAGTGAGCAGGAAAGTCTACCCTTTAGGCTCACGTTGATTTTGAAATGGTAAAGAAAATTCACCAAATCGTTATAAGGGAACAGATGATCACTTTCACACCTTAGCTCAACAAATCATGAACCCAGAAAAGGGCAATAACACGATGGCAAAACAACGCACTGGGATAATCTATCTCTGGCCCCATCTAGGAATAATTGATTCAGAGTGCACCAAAAGTGCGCCCAGCTCCAGCGACATCTTCACTGCCAGATCTTCCAGTTGGCGCTCATCATTGTGAAGTAGGCACACACAGGGTAGACTTTTGGATGCTCATTTAGGCAGCTGGGAGCAGTGCAAAGGAGATCCTGTCACTTCCATTTAAAGGCAGAGCAGCCTTCAGGAAAGACAGACAAAACTTACATTTATATAGTAACTTTCTCAGTCAGGCCATACCAGAGCATTTCAGCCTTAATTACTTTTGAAATGTAATCATTGTAATCGTGAAAGATGTGACAGGCAAGCGGTGCACAGCAAAGACCCAGAAAGAGCAATGATATATATGGCCAGTTATTCTGTCCTCGTGGTGTTTGTTGAAGGGTAAACGTTCTGATAATGAGCTTTCATACATCACAGGCAAGTGTAAATGCCGACCCACCATCATTCTGAAATCCCACAGGCTCCAAAGAAATTTCAGGCTAATATCCAAACAGCGTAAAGGAATCATTAAGCCCGCATGACTGCACTCAATTTATGACCTTATTTCAGCATTATTCACCAAAATTATTCCCAGGAAAAAAAAATTGCAAAAATATAATTACGATTGATGTGCAGGTGATTTTTAATGTATTAATTTGAATGACCAAAATTTAAAAAGACAAATATGGGACAATGGATATCGATTGTTATTTTTACAGTCAAAACAATTGTGGTGCCTTATTCAGTTTACTTTCTAAATGCTAATATGCAATCACATTTTACTTCAATTTTGATTGGTCTGGTTTTAGATGCATATTTTTTCATATGGATGCAGAAAAAAAGGAAGAATCTAATAAGGTAAATCTTCCTGAGGTATCAAGGGTCTCGTCTGCCGGCTGGAGGGCCGGAGAGAGACTTATGCTGCCTTGTGTAGGGGAAGGCCCATCCAATCATCTGCCAATCATGCAGCAGCAAGACTACTGGTGAGCCTTCCCCTGGAATCATGTTCCTGGGAGCGGAGGTCCCGCCCAGTGCGAGCCGCCGGCCAATCAGAGTTTTACATTCGTCGACAGAGGTTGGCCGTAATATCCTTCAGGTGATCAGGTGATCTTCCCCACGGGTTCCCGCCAGCACTGTCTTCTCCACAGTTTTGTGATGGGGCGGATGAGGCCTAGGCGGGCCACCCTGCCCTTGCACCAATTAAGGCCCTTAGGCAATCAATTAGTGACCACTTACGGGTGATTTCCTGCCAAGCCTTAATCTTCAGGTTGGTGGGAGGAGTTCACGGTAACCATCAGCAGCCACCTTTTAACATCGGGCACCCCCCCCCCCCCCCCCCCCCCCCCCCCCATCCGCCCCATCACAAAAAATGACATGTTGTCATTTTTTAAATATAAATTTAGAGATGTAGAGTATCCAATTCATTTTTTCCAATTCAGGGGCAATTTAGCATAGCCAATCCACCTATCCAGCACATCTTTTGGATTGTGGGGGCGAAACCCACGCAAACACGGGGAGAATGTGCAAACTCCCCACAGACAGTGACCCAGAGCCGGGATCGAACCTGGGACCCCATCGCCGTGAGGCAACCGTGCTAACCACTTGCGCCACCGTGCTGCCCCTCCCCCACATCTTATGACCACATCCAATGTTGTTGGTGAACAAACCAGATCCCAGAGGGAGGCCTGTCTCACTGTCTCACTGATCATAAACCTTTTTGTTTGTATTCTGAAAATGAGGAGGACGAGCTACTGACCCCCAAAACATAGAGTGATGATTTTAGGGTTTTAAAAATTAAAATATTGATTAAAAATACAAAACACGTACCCATATAAAAATGAAGTTACACAGTTAAAACATATTTACTGAACAACCCCCTACAAACCCACGCGGTCAAAAATACATAAGTAAATCACCCTCTGGCAACAACTCCCTTATAGATTTTAACCACAAAATCCTAGTAGTGTCACTTTAATAAAGATATACCCCATGACTCCTCAAAACACTTGTACTCAGATGTGGAAATCCAAAAAGAAGGTTCAGAAACAAACTGATTTCTGAAAAAAAAAGACTTTTTATGGCTTGAAACTGAGTGACAGGGAATCAAATTCAAAACTTTCACATCTTTCTCCCCATACAGATTTGGTCTTCAGGTCATTTACCCACACAGCCATTACAACACAAAGCTCTTTATCAGCTTTTATCTCAAATTCCATTGTCCCTGAATACCTTTTCGAGCTCGACTTTTCCAAATATGAAAATCTTTCATGATTTCCTAATTTACTCTACTTTCAATCAATAAAAAAAAGTATACATTCCCCTGTTTACCTTTGAAAACTTTATACGTTTCAAAGGTTCCTTGTCTGCTCTGAACTACCTTTGAAATCCAACAGCTGAAAAACCAAGCCTCAACCTTTTATCTCTCAGTTCTCACAGACAAGCTGGCTCTATTAATAAATTCCAGTTTAATTCATCATGGACACACACACACAGCTTTTTTACCTACACAGAATAGCAATATAATCACAAGCATATTTTTAAAACTAACAACCAGCATCAGGTACCCTACCGCTGTGAAATGTTTGGCCTTTGTGGGTGTTTTTCACAACCTCTGGCCTCTCTGCCAACACCCCCAGTATGCTTTGATCATCCTCACTCCTTGCCTCATCTCACCCGCTGCCCTGAGACACCAAAAGGTATCTGGCACTGGACTCCGATGACTTAGACGATAGGGATTTCTTGCAGTCCTAGCCCTGTTCAATGCAACTCCTGGCATTTCTAGGACTATAGAGTCACTAGCCAATCAGATTGTGTGGTAGCTTTCTGAGGCAAGACTTCCTCTTGAGTGAAAGGAGGAAACCCCGCTCTATCCAATCGATGCTTGTTAAGTGGCTTTCAGGTAGCCAGAATCAGTAGCGATATGTTCACTGTTGACTCCTTAGATGGCAGTAATGGAAACTCTGTGAACCAAAATTCCGGAATCGTGGCGTGATCCAGGACAAAAGTCAGCAATGTAGATGGTCGGGTTTTGCGAGGTGGAGGTGGTGGTGGTGGTGGGGCGGGCGGGGGGTCGGGGGTCAAGGGAAGATGTAGCAGGGGGTCAAAAGAAAAATCGTAGGGTTGCCTCCAAGTGGGAATCCTCCTACCCAACATCCAGAGCCTTCATCAGGCACTGGGTAGCTTTGATCAAAGGTGTTCCCCACTCCCGACCCTGCACTGAGGTGACAAGGTGCCCGCCTGGTGTCAGATCCACCTGCCACTGGGTTAATCCCACTGATGGTGATCTGAGTCACATAAGTAGGAATTAATTAGCCACTTAAGGGTTTCATTTGGTGGTGGGCCAGGCAGTTTGACCATGGGCCTTCCCATCCAGAACTTAATTCTGGCAGAAATGGGAAGTCAGTGGGTTTAGCTATGCCACCACCCCTCCCAATTAATTGGGACTGGTTCAGCTCGCTGGGCTAAATCCCTGGCTTTTAAAAATCAGACCAAGCAGGCCAGCAGCACGGTTCAATTCCCGTACCAGCCTCCCCGGACAGGCGCCGGAATGTGGCGACTAGGGGCTTTTCACAGTAACTTCATTGAAGCCTACTCGTGACAATAAGCGATTTTCATTTTTCATTTCATTTCCTTCCTGCCTCCCAGCTCACCACCGGTGAAAGCCAAGTATTTTGTCCTATAGCCGTGTCAGAGTCATAAATAATCGAGTAAGAAGTCTTACAACACCAGGTTAAAGTCCAACAGGTTTGTTTCAAACACGAGCTTAAGGAGCAAACCACGAGCAAACAACCGCGCAACCTCAAACAAACCATTGTTTGCAGCAAATTACCCAGCCTTCAGAACAGCAACCACAACACCACAAAACCCTGCCAGGGTAATCTCTGCAAGACATGCCAGATCATCGACATGGACACCACCATTACACGTGGAAACACCACCCACCAGGTACGCGGCGCATACTCGTGCGACTCGACCAATGTAGTCTACCTCATACGCTGCAGGAAAGGATGTCCCGAAGCGTGGTACATTGGCGAGACCATGCAGACACTGCGACAACGAATAAACGGGCATCGTGCGACTATCAACAGGCAGGACTGTTCCCTTCCAGTTGGGGAACACTTCAGCAGTCAAGGACATTCAGCCTCTGATCTCCGGGTCAGCATTCTACAAGGAGGCCTTCAGGAGACGCGACAACGCAAAATTGCTGAGCAAAAACTTATAGCTAAGTTCCGCACGCATGAATGCGGACTCAACCGGGATCTGGGATTCATGTCGCATTACATTCGGCCCCCACCAACAAGCCTGGACTTGCAGAGGCCTACCGACTGAACTGGCTTGGGACAATTCACACCTCTTTAACCTGGAGTTACCTCTCTCTCTGCATCTTTGATGATTTGATTGCCTGCAGGTGCTCGCATTCCGGGGCATCTCTGACTGTGTCTATATAAACATTTCTGGAACAAGCCTTTCCATTCACCTGAAGAAGGAGCCGTGCTCCGAAAGCTCGTGTTTGAAACAAACCTGTTGGACTTTAACCTGGTGTTGTAAGACTTCTTACTGTGCTCACCCCAGTCCAACGCCGGCATCTCCACATCATAAATAATCGAGAATAAACAGAGTCTGAGCGTGATTTTACCGGGTAAATTCAGAAATATTTTGTACTTGGATTTACGGACCATATCAGAACTTCGTTAATGCGTGTTTTTAAAAGGAAAAACAATTTTATGGAGCTTATACAGCTTGTATTTTCTCAGGCACAGAAGACACTAACTTCAATAATATGAAAGCAATAGTGGCTAATCAGACGATTTATATAAGTCACACCTCAGCAAAGTGGAAGAAATTATCAAAACATTCTTAACTTAACTAAGCAAAGATATTACGAACACATTAAAGTATTATAGAAGGGAGTCAACCATTGAATTAGATGTTTCCTCAACAAGGAATCATCAAAAAAAATCATAAATCTCGTCCGAACTATTGACATTTTAATTTCCCTTTTGTGAATGAAGACTGACCAACTTGAATCTTCACTTGCACCTGGGAGCTGTTGTGCAAATGTGATCTCTCTCTGTTGCACAATGATCTTATGCATTACTCAGGGAGTACCTGAACCAGTAAAACTGCACATCAATGTGTCCTCCATTATTTTTTTGTTGTGGTGTGTGTGCAGCACCTTGAAATTCTTCAACATAGCTGCTAACGCCTGGTATTTTAATGCAGGCTGTGACATTATACAAATGTACAGCATGTAAAGAGTTAACGTTATGTTAAGCCTAGCCACGAGAGGGAACTAAGGGACAGTGCTATATATTGTACAGGCTCTTGGACTTCTGGGGCAGATTAGGTTGGAGCTCGAGGAGATTAGATTCATAGTGTATTGCAGAGTTAATTAAAATATAGTTGTTATAGTTAATAGATATAGATAGTGTGAGTGTAGTTTAATTCTTAATTCTATGTTTGCTATTTGGAAAAAGTGACAAACTCACATTTAGTAGTGTAAAAATAGAGTTAGTTTAGTTCTTTAATAAGAGCTTTGTGAATCTTTGTGATCACTACGTTTACCATCCTGGAAACCCCTCATAAAGATCACCACGCAGGTGACATTTTACAGTCTGCTTAGGGAGCTTTCACGTGCTGCTTATCCCAACAGCTTGGAGGAAATATTGCTGCATAGAGATCCAATATTATCATACAAGATGCCTGCCACGGGAATGAAGAAGAAACATTTTCAATGAAATTCCCTTAGAATCCAGTGCAGAAGGAAGCCATTCGGCCCCTCAAGTCTGCACTAAGCCTTTGAAAGAGCACCCGACCAAGGCCCACTGCCTCGCCCCAACACTGTATCAACACCAAACTAACCTGTGCACCTTTGGACAGGAAGGGGCAATGTTTTTTCCATGGCCAATCCACCTAACCTGCACATCTTTGGACTGTTGGAGGAAACTGGAGCACCCAGCGGCACGGTGGTGAGCACTGCTGCCTCACTGCGACAGGGATCCAGGTTCAATGCCGGTTTCAGGTGACTGTGTGGAATTTGCACTTTTTCCACGTGTCTTCGTGGGTTTCCTCCCACAGTCCAAAGATGTGCAGGTTAGGTGGATTGGCCATGTTAAATTGGCCTTAGTGTTCAGGGGTGTGCAGGTTAGGTTACAGGGTTTTGGGGATAGAGCAGGATGGACATGGGTAGAGTCCACATTTGAAGGGACGGTGCAGACTCCATGGGCTGAATGTTTTTTCCATAGCCAATCCATCTAACCTGTAGGGATTCTATGAAACCCATGCAGACGGGGAGAAAGTGCAAACTCCACACAGGCAGTCACCCAAGGCCGGAATTGAACCTGGGACTTGGGCGCTGTGAGGCAACAGTGCTAACCACTGTGCCACCCTTGTTGCAATAAAAAAACATAAGATTTTAACTTATATGTCTTGGGACTAGTGAGTGGGTGGGTATCCGAGCTACCAATCCATCATCCGTCCAACGCTTGAACAGAAATAGGGATGATTGCACAATGTTCATCACCATTTATATCTCCTCAGATAGTGAAGCAGTCCATGCCCAGATGAAGCAATGATGTGGAGATGCCGGCGTTGGACTGGGGTGAGCACAGTAAGAAGTCTTACAACACCAGGTTAAAGTCCAACAGGTTTGTTTCAAACACTAGCTTTCGGAGCACTGCTGAGGAAGGAGCAGTGCTCCGAAAGCTAGTGTTTGAAACAAACCTGTTGGACTTTAACCTGGTGTTGTAAGAAGATGGAGCAAGACATGAACAATATTGGGGCTTGGGCTGACAAATGACAAGTAACATTCATGTTTGAAACTTTAATCACCATTCCTTCAATGTAGATAGGTACAATCATGGAATTTTGTCTCGAATATGACTGTGGATATACCTTCACCACATGTACTGCAGCGATTTATGAAGTCAGCTCACCACCACCTTCTCAAGGGCAGCTAGGAATGGGCAGTAAATACTGGCTTAGCTGACGACACCCACACCCTGTGAACAAGTAAAAAGAAAAATTACCAGCATTGTGACCGTGGATTGGTATTACACCTGGAATGCATTAATCCAGGTGTGAGCTGGGAAACCACTGGAAAGAAAGGGCAAAGTTGGTTCTTTAAAAATCAATTACTTTCGTGCGTGCAAAAATGTATTTGGATCCTAACTGATGTTTTATCTGTGTTGGTCTTACATCGACTGCAACTGGATGCAGTAAAACGAGAAACAGGCTTCCGACACAGGAGATGGTCCAACGCTGTTTTATTGAACCTGCTGATTGCTGTACATAATGTGCTGTGGGTTGACACTCTATTAACATAACTGATAACCTCCTACTGGCTTGACCAGGCTAGCTCTGTCACATGGTGATGATGTTCATTGGCCTGTGCACTGTGACTATCTCCCTGGCCGTGTTCTGTGAGAGAGAGAGAGAGTCTTAATGCCCTGTGGGCTTTATAGTGGTGGTGTCCTGTCTGGTGATTGGTTGTTCTGTGTCGTGTGTGTTCATTGGTTATCCTGTGTGTCAATCACTGCCAGTCTGCATCTCGTGATATAAATGAGTGGATATTATGACAACAACTGCAAATGGTTTGGATGGAGCAGATTTTGTCAGACGTGTTCAGGAAGGATTCCTGACTCAATATGTAGATAGGCCGACTAGGGGAGAGGCCATATTGGATTTGGTACTTGGCAACGAACCAGGCCAGGTGTCCGATGTCTCGGTGGGAGAGCATGTCAGTGACAGTGACCACAACTCCAAGGGGCAGCACAGTTGCATAGTGGTTAGCATAGTTGCGTCACAGCTCCAGGGTCGCTGGTTCAATTCCCGGCTTGGGTCACTTTCTGTATGGAGTCTGCACGTTCTCCCCGTGTCTGCGTGGGTTTCCTCCGGGTGCTCCGGTTTCCTCCCACAGTCCAAAGATGTGCAGGTTAGGTGGATTGGCCGTGCTAAATTGCCCTTAGTGTCCAAAAAGGTGAAGTGGGGGTTACTGGGTTACAACGATAGGGTGGAGATGTGGGCTTCAGTGGGGTGCTGTCTGTAAGGGCCAGTGCAGACTCGATTGGCCGAATGGCCTCCTGCTGCACTGTAAATTCTATGAACTCCTTGACCTTTACCATAATCATGGAGAGGGATAGGAACAGCCAGTCTTGGAAAGGAATTTAATTGGGGAAGGGGAAGCTATAATGCTATTAGACAGGAGCTGAGGAGCATAAAATGGGAACAGTTGTTCTCGGGGAAATGAACAACAGTAATGTGGGGGTTGTTCAAGCAGCACTTGCTGCAAGTGCTGGATAGTTTTGTACCTCTGAGATGAGGAAAGAATGGTAAGGTGAAGGAGCCTTGGATGACAAGAGAAGTGGACCTTGTAGTCAAGAGGAAGAAGGAACCTTATGTAAGGTTGAGGAAACAAGGATCTGGCATGGCTTTAGAGGGTTACGAGGTAGCTAGGAAGGAACTCAAAAATGGACTTCGGAGAGCTAGAAGGGGGCATGAAAAAGCCCTGGTGGGAAAGAGTAGGGAAAACCCCAAGACGTTCTACACTTATGTGAGAAATAAGAGGATGATCAGAGTGAGAGTAGGGTTGATGAGGGATAGTGGAGGGAACTTGTGCCCAGAGTCTGAGGAGATAGGGGAGACCCTAAATGAATATTTTGCTTCAGTATTCACCAGAGAGAGCGATCTTGTTGCTCATGAGCTCAGCGTGAACCAGGTTAATAGACTCACGCTGGTAGATATCAAGAAGGAGGATGTGCTGGAAACTTTGGAAAGCATTAGGATAGATAAGTTCCAGGGCAGCACAGTGGCACAGTGGTTAGCATTGCTGCCTACGGCGCTGAGGACCCGGGTTCGAATCCCGGCCCTGGGTCACTGTCCGTGTGGAGTTTGCACCTTCTCCCCGTGTCTGCGTGGGTTTCGCCCCCACAACCCAACGATGTTCAGGTTAGGTGAATTGGCCATGCTAAATTGCCCCTTAATTGGAAAAAATAATTGGGTACTCTAAATTTATTTTAAAAATGGATAGATAGGTTCCCTGGGCCTAATGGGATATACCCAAGGTTACTACAGAAAGCAAAATTGCTGCGCCGTTGGGAATGATCTTTGCCTCATCACTCTCCACTGGAGTAGTACCAGATGATTGGAGGGAGGCGAATGTTGTTCCCCTGTTCAAGAAAGGGAACAGGGAAATCCCTGGGAATTACAGACCAGTTAGTCTTACGTTGGTGGTGAGCAAAATATTGGAAAGGATTCTGAGAGATAGGATTTATGATTTTTAGAAAAACATAGTTTGATTAAAGTGAAAGTGAAAGTGAAAATCGCTTATTGTCACGAGTAGGCTTCAATGAAGTTACTGTGAAAAGCCCCTAGTCGCCACATTCCGGCGCCTGTCCGGGGAGGCTGGTACGGGAATCGAACCGTGCTGCTGGCCTGCTTGGTCTGCTTTAAAAGCCAGCGATTTAGCTGAGTGAGCTAAACCAGATCGTCAGCATGGCTTTATAAGGGGCAGGTCATGCCTCACAAGCCTCATTGAATTCTTTGAGGATGTGACAAGACACATTGATGAAGATCGGGCAGTGGATGTGGTGTATATGGATTTCAGTAAGGCATTTGATAAGGTTCCCCATTGTAGGCTCATTCAGAAAGTTAGGGGGCATGGGATACAGGGAAATATGGCTGTCTGGATACAGAATTGGCTGGCCGAAAGAAGACAGCGAGTGGATGGAAAGTATTCTGCCTGGAGGTCGGTGACCAGTGGTGTCCTGCAAGGATCTGTTCTGGGACCTCTGCTCTTTGTGGTTTTTATAAATTATTTGCATGAGGAAGTGGAAGGGTGGGTTAGTAAGTTTGCCGATGACACGAAGGTTGGTGGAGTTGTAGATAGTGTTGAGGGTTGTTGCAGGTTACAACATGACATTGACAGGATGCAGATCTGGGCTGAGAAGTGGTAGATGGAGTTCAACCTAGATAAATGTGAAGTGATTCATTTTGGAAGTTCGAATTTGAATGCTGAATACAAGGTTAAAGGCAGGATTCTTGGAAGTATGGAGGAACAGAGGGATCTTGGGGTCCACGTACATAGATCCCTCAGTGTTGCTACCCAGGTTGATAGGGTTGTTAAGAAAGCGTACGGTGTGTTGGCTTTCATTGACAGGGAGATTCAGTTTAAGAGCCGCGAGGTTTTGCTGCAGCTTTAAAAAACTCTAGTTAGACCGCACTTGGAATATTGTGTCCAGTTCTGGTCGCCTCATTATAGGAAGGATGTGGATGCTTTGGAGAGGGTACAGAGGAGATTTACCAGGATGCTGCCTGGACTGGTGGGCATGTCTTATGAAGAAAGGTTGAGGGAGCTAGGGCTTTTCTCACTGGAGCGAAGAAGGCAGAGAGGTGACTTGATAAAGGTGCACAAAGTGATGAGAGGCATGGATAGAGTGGATAGCCAGAGACTTTTCCCCAGGGTGAAAATGGCTGTCATGAGGGGACATAATTTTAAGGTGATTGGAGAAAGGTGTAGGGGAGATGTCAGAGGTAGGTTCTTTACACAGAGAGTGGTGGGTGTGTGGAATGCACTGCCAGCAGAGGTGGTGGAGTCAGAGTCATTAGGGACACTTAATCCTCTTGGATAGGCACATGGACAGCAGTCAATTGAAGGGGTGTAGGTTAGGTTGATCTTAGATTAGGATAAATGGTCTGCATAACATCGTGGGCTGAAGGACCTGTATTGTGCTGTACTGTTCTATGTATTTGTAATACAACAGCATGATGCTCCAAAGTCAAATGTTTTTCCAAAATAAATTGATGTTCTTTTATGGAAAAATTGAGAAATAAATAATATGTTCAGGGGTTCCAAATTATGATTAATTAATTATTTGAAATTATGCAGATTTTGCTTTAGTTATTAGGTGCATAGTTGCCAAAGGGCTACATTCGGAGCAGGCATTTTCTCATTGGTCCTTTTTCTGTGGAAAAATACTGGCTTCGGAGGCAGAATTTCCAGCTTTGCCCTCCAGGATTTGCTTTGTCAGCAGAGGTGAATCTCCCCCTCTCGCACTCTTCTGTCCCCCACCTTGACTGAAAGATTAAGCAGCAGCAGGACAACAAAGATTTACCCCCATGCTTTCTGGCGCTGTGAATCCTGTCTTCCATTTGTGGAAGCACTCCAGTTGATTCTTGTTCTATTCAGTTTATCAGCTTGGGGGATTTCAAAGTGCTTCCAGCGAACTACATTTGGTTCTGATTGCCGGCACTCCTCGAGCTCTTGAGCTGCTCTTTACAGCTGGGAAACCCGCTGGTCTTCTTTGTGAAAATGCCCATATCCTTTACCATATTTCTGCAAAGTAAAACATTCTGATCAGCAATAATATGAGCACTTCAGCAACTGAAGTGTTTGTTTCTGAATGGCCCGGACACATACCTGGGTAGAAAAGCTTCCAGAGGAGCACAGAAATTGGGAAATGCATCCTCCTGATTTCTACATTGAACTGCACATGTTCTTTAATAATGATGGAGATTGTTAACCCCACTGTTTTTTTTACCTCGGAATCCCAGTCATTGCAAACGTGAGAAAATGCACGTTGTGAGATTTTGCCGTTGTTTTCTATTCTACTTGGAATTTGGAATGGACTTAGCAAAGATTGCAGAAAATACACCCCCTCTTAGTGTCATAAAATGGATATGGCGTAGAATGGAATTATTTGGTCCATCATCTCTGTGCCGTCTCTCGGCAAGGGCAATTCACTTAGTGCCACTCCCCTGCTTTTCACCAGAATGGGTGTGATCGAGCACTCAGCAGACAGGCGGGGGTCAGACAATGGCGCAGATTTGGGAGCACTGGCAGGGTTCTCAGGGTGTGGGAGGGGTCAGGCCCGTGGGCCGTTGCCTCGAGCACCTGTTGACACTGCAGCTGCCACCACCATTTCTGGCTGCCCAGCCTAGCAGCAGCACCACTCGGGCAAGTTCTGCTGAGTTCAAAATCCCTGCCATAGCGTTCAATATCTCTAGGGCATTGGGAGTGGGTGTTAGACTGACAAACGAAGGTGACTCCCATCCCAGAACCCACCATTCCCCCATTGATCACCCGCCTGAATGCCCTACCCACCCACGCCCGGCCATAGCGGGCCCCCCTCACCAGACCCCAGACCCTATACCACGGATACCCACTCATAATGTCACCTGGACCGGGCGCTGGTCCCCATCCTGTGACACTCACCCACCCTTCAACCATGGGCATGTTGCCCGGAGCTGTGCCTATCCCCTGGGTGTTTGGATGTTGGCTGCTGCATGAGTGGTGTTGCCTCCCACTGTGTTCAGGTACAGTGTCCATGCATTGCGGTCTGATTAGGCTGCTAGCCAAGGACTCCGACATGCTACATGGCCCGCCCACCCACGGGTATCAACTTGGGTTGTGTGAAGTGCTCACTTAACCATAATTGCCAATTCCCTCTTAGAAATAGCCTTCAGCCACACGGCCAGAGGCTCAGCAGTCGGTAGGGGTTGTGGGTGGTTGGTGGGGCAGATGGGCAGGGACAGGGTTGCCTCCGGAACTGATGGATGCAATCCAGGGGTTGGCATGGTGGTGCCACTTGTGGTTGTTCCCTCAAACGCCTCGTGTCCCCTGCCCTCACATGGCGTCCCACTCCTGGGGATGGCTCCCCACCCCTAGCCGGGGTTCCTCACTCCCAGCCGAGAGGCCCCCACCCCTCATCGAGCACTGGGGCGGCAAGCGCAGCACCGGGCTATTTGCCTGTGAGCAAAGACGGCTACTCACCTCGGCTCCCCACAGAAGCCCTTCCGCCAGGTTCACATTTTTTAAAAGGAGTACTAATCGGCGCCAGCATGACCGCTTGCTGGGGGGGCTGATGAATCACGGGAGGCTGTGGGACAAGGGGTGGCTCCCGTTAATTGTATGGAAATAGGGCTCAAGTGATATTTGAGTTCTCGCCACGCTACAGCGAATGTCCCGATTTCGCCTATGGGAGTGGGCCGGTTGCATCTCAAACTGTTCGGCGCCTGACGCGGTTCTCATTTTCAGCCTTTCCCGCTATTCACCGGCCTCGCACCGTTCACGCGAGAGCGCAACGAGGCCAGAGAATTACGTCCTTTGTGTTTTCAAGAAGTTTGATATAGTTCTTGGAGCTAAAGGAATCAAAGGATATGAGGGGAAATCGGGAACAGGTTACTGAGTTGGTTGAAATGAATAGTCAAGCAGGTTTGAAGGGCCAAATGGCCTACTCCTGTTCCTGTTTTCTCGGCTTCAATGGATGGTTTTCTCACCTCTGAGTCAGAAGGTTGCATTTTGATTCTCTCCACAGTGACTTGAGCATAAAATCCTAACTGATGCCTCAATATTGTCCATTGTCCAAAGGACTATCACCTTTCAGATCAAATTTTAACCTGAGTCTCCACGTGACATCTCAGGATGACTCACTTTTTTAAATCACTTATTTTGAAGCAGGATAGTGATTTCCCCTTTGTGTCCCAAGCAATATTTTACCCTCAGCCAACATCTTAGGGCAGCACGGTAGCATTGTGGATAGCAGAATTGCTTCACAGCTCCAGGGTCCCAGGTTCGATTCCTGCTTGGGTCACTGTCTGTGCGGAGTCTGCACATCCTCCTCCTGTGTGCGTGGTTTTCCTCCGGGTGCTCCGGTTTCCTCCCACAGTCCAAAGATGTGCAGGTTAGATGGATTGGCCATGTTAAATTGCCCTTAGTGTCCAAAATTGCCCTTCATGTTGGGTGGGGTTACTGGGTGATGGGGATAGGGTGGAGGTGTTGACCTTGAGTAGGGTGCTCTTTCCAAGAGCCGGTACAGACTCGATGGGCCGAATGGCCTCCTTCTGCACTGTAAATTCTATGATAATCTATGCAACCGGATCATTCCAGGACTTGAGCGAGTATTGTGCGGCATTTCCTAAGCTGTCGGCCACAAGTGGATCCGTGAGGTCACGGATTCCTTGCCTACCCGGGCATCAGATTTTATCTACTTTGAGCTGGACCAGACCTTCTAAGATGACCAAGCTGCAGGACTCTCTGCCATCTGCAGGATGCCCCAGTTCCTGGGATAATTGATGGCACGCATTTCGCCTTGCACTCATTGGGGCATCAGGGAGCATTCCCTTCCTTCCCACCCACCCTTGCTCTCATCCCTCCTCCCCCCATCCCTCTTTCCTCTAATCTCCCTTACCCCACATTCCGCTCCTTCCCACCCATTGCCTTCCTTCCTCTTCCCCTCCCATTAACCGACCCTCCAACAGCCCCCTCCCCAACTACCCTGTTCCACTATCCAAGGGTTGACCTCAACCCCTTTGTTTTCATCCCATTTCATTTTAACTGTTTTTTGCCATTTCTTTCATTCTTGTCTTTCTTTATATATATTTAACCCCCCCCCCCCCCAACCCCACTATCCTATCCCCCTTTCCTTATCCTTTCTCCCCTTTGTTTCCCTCTTCCCCTCATCCCACATCTACATCTGTCACAGTTTACCCTCTGGTGTTAGTTTCCCTGCTCTTTGGCCTTCACATGTTTTGTTTTCTCTGGGGACTGCCATTAACACTCTTTCCCCTTGGTTTCTGTGGCTATTAGCATCCTGTTCCCTCGGTTTCTGTTGCTATTAGCACCCTGTTCCCTCGGTTTCTGTTGCTATTAGCACCCTGTTCCTTTGGTTTCTGTGACCATGACTCATCTTTCAATCTCACTCCACAGTATAAATATTTCCCACATTCTCTGTCTTTAAGCTTCTACAAAGGATCATGTGGACTCGAAATGTCAGCTCATTTCTCTCCCTACAGATGCTGCTAGACCTACTGAAATTTTCCAGCATTTTCACTGTGGTTTCAGATTCCAGCATCGCAGTAATTTGCTTTTATCAAGGGTTTATGCAACATCACCCCAGTGTGATAGGCCTCTGTTGGAACTGTCAGCAGGTCCATGTACAAGGCAGGAGCGTGATGTTAACTCGCTGTGAGGTCAGCTCTGGTGCTCCTCCATTTCTGCCAATATCTTTCTGCTGACTGAACGTTAACACCCACCCTCTGAACAGGATTTGCCTTGGGGATGTTCGATCTTGGATTACTGTGCCCAGGGATCGGGGGGTTGGGGGAGTGGAGGGCAACAGGGGGAGGGGATGCAGACAGGCCTGCTGTAAAGATTAACGTAACAGAGGGCTCACCTTTATCAGGTGTAACATGTTTTATTTGTGAACATTTGACATATCAATTTCCCCTACCTACAGATCGTGCCCACCCTTCCCCCCCCCCGCCCCACTGTGCCCAATCAGTGATCCTCTCAATTCTTGATCTTCCGTGGTATACTGTTACGTTAAGTGTGCCCCCAGAATACACATCAGAAGTGGAGGCAGCCTGCTGCTGTCCGTGCCTTGAGGCCTTTGATCCCTTGGCAGACATCCTCTAGAGAGCTTGGAGTTGATGGGCCCCGACTGATTTAGCAGTGTCACTGGCAGTGCTGTGCCATCCTGTTCTGCCCTTGAGATGCACTGGTGTCAAGAGGGGAGGATTCAGAAGTACTGGAGACCGCAGTCATCTCCTTGGTTGGAGGCCCCAAGTTGGTCCCACTCTTTCCTCCTCCCTGACGATGCCCATTGGGTCCTGGGTGTCTCCTTGGAACAGAAGGATAGCTGGAGTGAGCTTCAGAGGCCTTTGAGTCTTCTAGCTCTGCCAGTTCTGGTGGCTTCCCATTGTCTGCGCCATATTGTCGATGCCCTCAGCAATGCCCCTTAGTGACAGGGCCATGCTCTGGAGTGCCTCGGCAATATCCACCTGTGTCTGAGACATGTCCCTCATCTGCTTGAGCATGATGTCAAGGCCCTCAGCCATGGTCATCACAGACTGAGCTATGCCTTGAGCACCACCACTCAAGGTGTGGACGTCGTGCTCCTGGCTTTCCACTGTGGTCGCCACCCTAGCTGCGTTGGCCTCAACGCCATGCATGGTCAGCATCATCTCCTGTGCCTGTAGCCTTTGGCACTCCTCCAATCAGCTCTGCATGTGCTGGAATGTTGCTGATACCCCCTCTTGAATGCCACATCTGTGTCCTATCATCTGCAGATGATAGGACACAGATGTGGCATTCAGGAGGGATAACCTTGTCCAGAGGCTCGGCATCTGACTGGGACTCAGCTGAGCCCTGGGATCCAGCAGACCCTTGACTGCTTAGTCCCTTGGATGTTCCTGCCTCCAGCTGATGTTATTTCAGCAATGGTATGGTGCTCACCAGATTGTGCCCCAGAAGCCTGTCCACAATTGTCGCCCACTGAGGTATGTATCTCTCTGCTGGTGGAAGGTGAAGATGTTACCTGTGATGCCTTGATGGTAGTCTCCTTGGAGCTCTCCTCCGAGGTGGTCTCTTGGTTGACAAGGAGGGAATCACTCCTGATGGCCCGGCCCCATGAGATGGAGGTCCTGCGAGACAATGGACATGTGATCATTGAGAGGGAAAGTTTTTTTTTCTGACATGAACAACTCAGTTGAGGTAGGTAATCTGGCTGAAGGGCAAATGGATCTTCACCTCTGCGGAGCAGGCCAACCTTGCTGCTGATGAATGCTCTCTCCACGATCAACCCCGTGATTTTTAGGGCCCATTCTTCATAGTGGGTGTGGATTCGAATCTCTGGTACTCCGTCCCCTGTCTTGGCTCTATCTGGCTTATTATGGACTATGCTGTCCTGAAGGGACAAAGAGAGGGCATTGAGAGTTGCGATTCACCAGTCGGTCACACATAAATGAAGTTCAGGGCTGAATATTGGGTGAGACTGTAGCCTGCAACCAATTGCAGCAGACAAATTGCTCTCTCGCCTAATTTCTAGGCTGCTGTCCTTTGGCTCAAGCTTGAAACAAATTGTTTAGGGCGATGTAACAGATCCGATTGCACTAGTCAGATACAGTCAGAGATCTCAGGGTGTCCTCGCCAACGTTTTTCCTTTGGTCAATACTACAAAAACACAGGAACTTGTCAATAAATTTCATTACTGTTTGTAGGACTTTGCA
Organism: Scyliorhinus canicula; assembly: GCF_902713615.1. Taxonomy (NCBI): domain Eukaryota; kingdom Metazoa; phylum Chordata; class Chondrichthyes; order Carcharhiniformes; family Scyliorhinidae; genus Scyliorhinus; species Scyliorhinus canicula. The sequence continues at coordinate 178,116,303 of NC_052154.1, read as the reverse complement.
ACCACTAATTGGTTTCTAATTTGCCTCCAAAAAAAACATGCATTGGCTGTGAAGGATTCGGAATATTTTGAACACATGGAATGTGGAATATAAATACTGCTTCCAATTTCTACTTTAAACAGCCATGTTGGCATTACATAAAATGAGCACATTTTCTCCAAATAAATGCAAAAGTAAATAAATGAAGAAAAACATAACAACAATTGTGTTGTAATTCTGTTCCCATTTGGTATATGTATCTAGACACTTGGCTGCAATCAAGAAAGTAATTGGAATGATTTGTAGCTTATTTAACAAGAGTCACCAAGTTTAATTTTTTTCTAATTTGTTCAAGGAATATGGGTATTCCTGGCAAGGTCAACATTTGTTGCCCGTCCCTAGCTGCAAAGATGTTGGTGAGCTGTGTCATGTGAGAGTACCTTTAAGAAATGGGTGTTTATAAATGGGTGTGTCTATAAATATCTGTAGTGAGAGTACCTTTAAGAAATGGGTGTTGACTACTGCAGTGATGTCAGAGAGTGGTTGGAGCTGGGCTGTCTGTCAGCTTTTTACTTTTTTTTTGAGCAGGCTGCAGGGTGTGTTTTATTTTCGTTTTCAGTGTTGGAGCTGAAGCCAGACCAAACAGGTGTACTGCTGTTCTCTCTGCCATCAAAAGACTATCTCTTGATCATTTGGTGAATTCAGAATTATAAATGTTCTCAGTAGTGAATGTAAACCTCTACTGTTGAAAGGTATTTCTTCTGTCTTCTGGATGGTGTTTGATAAATTATTAAGGATTACTTAGTGTTGTATTTTTGGGGGGTTGTATTTGAATTGATTGTTGCCAAGATTTTCACTGAATGTTTCAAAAAGGTTAACTTGACTTCATAGAATAAACATTGTTTTGCTTTAAAAATTACTTTTCCATTTCTGCTGTACCACACCTGTAGAGTGGGCCGTGTGCTCCCCAAACCACAATCTAGTAAAAGTTGTGGTTCAAGCGAACTCCATGATACATTTTGGGGTTCTCTAAACCCTGGCCCTTAACAGCTAACTTCTTGAACCACTGCAGATCACGTAGTGAGGTTGCTCCCACAGTGCTGTTCGGTAGGCTTTTCCAAGAGTTTGACAAAGCACCAATGAAGGAATAACAATATACTTCCAGGCCACGAAGGTGTGTGACTTGGAGGGACTGTTGCAGGTGGTGGTGTCCCCATTTCCCCTTCTCCTCTTGTCCTTCCAGGTGTAGAGTTCATAGGTTTTGGACGTGCTGTCAAAGGAGCCTTGCTAAGTTGTTGCAGTGTATCCTGTCCATTGTACACACTTTAAACACAGTGGAATGAGTGACAATGTATTTTGGTGTGATTGATTCAATTACATTTATGCTCTGACCATCCCCGTACCCCATCGCCCGAAACGTTTATGATGTGATGGTAGGGGATTCAGTGATGGGAATGTTGTTCAACCTTAAGGGCAGGAGACATTCACTTTTGGAGATGGCCATTGTCTGACATTAATGCGGGATGAATGTTACGTGCCATTTATCAGCCCAAATCCAAAACCTGTTCAGGTTTTGCAGCACAGACTACATCATCACCCGAGAATCGATGGGTGATACTGAACGCTGTGTAGTCATCAGCGAAAATCCCCACTCTTAACATTATTGCGATGGGAAAGTCATTTCTTGAAGCATTTGAAAGATGGTTGCGCTGAGGACTCAACGCTGAGGAATTCTTAATGATGTCCAGCTGAAATCATATAACTAAGCACAGAACAGAGATAAAACCTTCCTGTTCTTCATGAGTGAGGTTCTCCAGTTCCCCCAGCCACGCGCCATTAGTCGGATTTTCTATTCCCGCCGTTTGTCAATGGGATTTCCCATTGAAGCAACCCCACGCCGCCTGGAAACCCGTGGGCGGGGTGCGCTGCCAGTGGGAAAAGAGAATCCCAATGGCCGAAGAATCCCAATGGCTGGAAAATGCTGGGCTGTTTTAGCATCAAGCCATAGAATGCACTTAGACATTGATCCTTTGCGAATTTACAGCAAGATACTATTCTGCTACTAACTGTCTGCACATTGATATTTTACATATATATACATTTATTTACATTCTATTTTATTTTTATTTATATTATATTTATTTGTTATATTTAATATATTTATTTAGGTACACATACAGTTATATTTTTGAGGCTCAAAGATATTCATATCTACTACTGCAACTATATCAGAATGCTGGAAATGTGATGTTCTCATTTTTATCTTAATTGCATTAATTCCTTTACAACAGGAAGACAGCATTGATTTAACAGGCCTTATAGTTGTTATCAGTATTTTAACAGGATGCAGATACCATTAACATCATAAAAAAGCAAAATAATAGCCCTGCTTCTTCATAATTAAACAGTTAATTTATTACTTTAACTGCACATTTACTTAATTGATATAATTACAGTCTAACAATACCAATAATATAACAGCACAAAGATATCATTAAAAGAGCTGCATAGAATAATTTGAGTTTAGATAGCTCTTTGGAAATGAGAGTGTTCCATGAACTGCAGGGCTTCTCTTATTTGCATTTTAAATTTGGAGCAAGGAGCTTTTTATAATTGCATTTATTGGTGCACATGTCTCCTTGTTGCCTCTGCTAGGACATGTACAATGCGGTTATTTAAAATGATGTCTGCTGCACAGCTAGTGACACCGTTGACTGGGGCCATGTGCGGAGGAGGAGGGGGCAAATAGAACAATTGAAAACATGACCATAGTCAAGAAGGCAGAGAGCAGGAGGGAGAAGTACAGATGGGTAGAGTGGTATATTGTCAGTGGAGCTGCCATTTTGAAAGTTCATTAAACCAGAGAAGAGGCAAGTCTTGGAGAAAAGTAAGGGTATTGAAGAAAGGAGGTTAGAGATACAAAGGAAAAGAATTGGAAACACATTTCTTCAGGGATTTTTAAACATTGGGTTGTGCTTTCTATTTATTTGTCATATTTGATCTGATAAAAGGAATTACAATGAATGTTTCCCATCTGTATTTCCCTGTCATTACAATGAACATATCAGTCTCCACAGAACAAGTTAAAGCTTCATGCATAATATCAAGGATATGAACCTTACTGCTAATGACAGGTTCAAAATAGTCCAATACAGATAAACTATTTACATTTAGTCCATATGTATCAATATTGTAATTAGGCTTGGACATTACCCCCTGTTCAAAATCTTCACAAAGTCTATTTTCTTTGTGACATGTCAAGAAACAAAATAGTTGCTAAAAGACTTTGATCGTCGAAAGATGAAGATGTATAATAATCATAATCATTATTAGTGTCACAAGTAGGCTTACATTAGCACTGCAATGAGGTTACTGTGAAAAGCCCCTAGTCGCCACATTCCAGCGCCTGTTCGGGTACACGTGAGGAAGAATTCAGAATGTCCAATTCACCTAACAAGCACGTCTTTCGGAACTTGTGAGAGGAAACCGGAGCACCCGGAGGAAACCCACGCAGACACAGGGAGAATGTGCAGACTCCACACAGACAGTGACCCAAGCCGGGAATCGAACCTAAGACCCTGGCGCTGTGAAGCAACATAGCTGACCACTGTGCTACCATATCGCTCTGTACACAAGTAGCAACGAGAAAATAATAAAAAAGAGATTGAATATAAGTAAACAAAAGTAACACTTAATGTTAAATATTAGAATGTAATCTTACATTAGCATTTCTCCGCAGGGACATGAATCAGAAATATTATAAGGACTAGTTCATACCACTTGATATGTTTATGCTTGTGTCTGCACAGCAAAGCTATCAAATAATGCGGGATATATGGGAGAAATTTTAATCACTATTCACGAGCACTGAGATGAATATTAACAATTTAATATTTACAAAGGTTAAAGTCAACAGAAGGATTTGAATCATGTTTAGACTAACAGTGCACAGAAATAACACAACACTATAAACAGACAGTAGAATATCCTTTCAAATAAAAAAGTAATGAATTTTGCTTTTTAATATTTATTTTTTTATTTCCCCTTCACCCAACTATCTACGATGCTCCTCAGTCAGGCAGTAAGGTAGAACACTCCAAAAATATTTCCATAGAGAGTATCAGTTTAATTTCTATTTCCCCACTGTGCCATCAGTTCTCCGAAAGTAATTAAGAATAGAGGTTTCTTCCCCCTTCGGCTCTTTCGTTAACGGACCAAATTATTCATTCGAAAGTATACAGAGAGCTTTCTCAATACTATTAATGGAATAGTGCAATCTTCATATTGAAGCTTCCTTATGAAAGGCAATGGTTTATTTTGTATTCATCAGGGAATAGATTGTAGTAGGCGCTCGTGATCACATTTACAGATGTTCAGAGAAAGCAGTTCAAAAACTACTGTATTGCAGAAAGTAGATATCCAACAGGAACAAGGTTGACACAATGCAAAGTATTGCACAGAGGTTGGAAATATAGGGGCGACATAGTCCATAAACGATGTTGAAATAGTGCAAAGGGAAGGTGAAGGAAACAATGGGTACGGTCAGAATTTTATGGCTGTTCTCTCTGGTGGGATGTTCCAGTCTCACTGTTGGCAAACCCCCACCGCAGGTTTCCCGGCGGCAGGGCTGCACAGAACGGGAAATCGGTGGATCAGAAGGTCCTACCACTGGCCAATGGGTGGGCTGCCTCCACGAAACACTCAACAGGGGGAGGGGGGGCACAGTAAATCCCGCCCTTGGTGCTTTAATCCCTCAACATGCTTCTGATTAGAATATGATTCAAAAGAGGTCATGATAAAACTGGATAGTGCTCCAGTTCATCTAGACCTTGACTACTTGGTCACCAAGGCACAAGGGAGGCATTCAAACACTGATGGCAGGGGTGAGAAGAGCGACGAGGCTGATCGTTAATACGAACCTTCTGAGTCATACTAACATATGACAGGAGCAGGAGTAGGCCACTCGACCCCTCGAGCCTGCTCTTCCATTCAATAACGTCATGACTGATCTTAGTGTAACCTTGACTTCACATTCCTGCCTACCCCGATAACCTTTCAGCTCCAATCTATCCACTTTAGCCTGAAAGATATTGAAAGACACTGTCTCAACCACTTTTTCAAGAGGAGAATTTCAAAGCCTCCCAAACTTCGACGAGAAACAGGTTTTTCTACATCTGTCATCAATGGGAAACACCTTGGCCAGAATTCTCCATTTCAGAGACGAGGTGCCAACGCCAGGACTGAAGATGGTGGGTTCTACCACCCCCAAAGTGGCATTGGCCCCGGAGTGAATCAGGACGTCCTAATGGGCTAGCACCAGCGCCACGTGGAACTAGTGCAATTCCAGCAAACGTTAGCTTGTGATTTGCCGAGGTCAGAATTGACACGCGAGAGCCTGTCAAGCAGGAGCTGCATATAGATTCTACTCCCCACACACTCTCATTCCAGCGTTGGGTTGCGCTGAGGCATGGCCATCCTTGAGATAGGATGGCTGGGGCCAGAGGGTATCTCGGGAGGGGTGGCCTGGGGAGGCATCCATACAATGAGTGATGCTAAGTTCACAGTGAGCAGTCAGCGGTGTGTGCAGCCACATGGCTACGTTACAAGCTGTTGCAACGGTCGTCTGTGCCCATCCACCCCAACCCCACGGCCCACCTCCTGGCTGCCTGTCGCTACTACCCCCGGCTCTGGCAGAAGCCCCCCCTCCCCCGGCCAGCGGCACAACTGGCAACACATTATAGCAATTTTGAACACGTTTCGTACCCCCTCACTCTCTGCCAGCTACCACGCTGCCTGTTTCCCGATTTTAGATACCACAAGTGAACCACAAGTAATTCCATATCGGGGGAGACACATCTGACCATCTTCAAAAGAAGATTGAAAGAGTAATAAGACATACAAGTGAATAGTTAGTGCTAGGTGCAGATTCCAGAGGAGTAATAAGCAGACTCTATGATAATGTGCACTGTATCAGATTGCTATCTTACCACATCAGACTCAATAAAAGATTCTGATTTGGACAAGTCGAAGTGTTTGGTGAATTCTTCGTAAGCTACAAAGGACCAAACACAACAGGGGCATGGGTTCAAATCCCACCTTGGTAGCTGGTGGAATTTAACTTCAATTGATGAAAATATCTAGTATTGAAAGCGAGCCTCTGGAATTATAATAATCATCTTTATTAGTGTCACAAGTGGCTTAAGCCAACGCAACAATTCAGTCACTGTGAAAATACCCTAGTCGCCACACTACAGCACCTGCTCAGGTACACTGTGGGAGAATTCAGAAAGTCCAATTCACCTAACAAGCACATCTTTTGGGACTTGTGGGAGAAAACCGAAGCACGCGGAGGAAACCCACGCAGACACGGGGAGAATGTGCAGACTCTGCACAGACAGAGAACCGGGAATCGAACCCGGGTCCCTGGTGCTGTGAAGCAACAGTGCAAACCACTGTGCTAGTGCTGATGACCATGACAATTTGTTGTTGTGGGTAAAATGTTGGAAAAGGTTATAAGAGATAGGGTTTATAATCATCTTGAAAAGAACAAGTTGATTAGCGATACTCAACACGGTTTTGTGAAGGGTAGGTCATGCCTCACAAACCTTATTGAGTTGTTTGAGAAGGTGACCAAACTGGTGGATGAGGGTAAAGCGGTTGACGTGGTGTATATGGATTTCAGTAAGGCGTTTGATAAGGTTCCGCAATGTAGGCTATTGCAGAAAATACGGAAGTATGGGATTGAAGGTGATTTCGCGGTTTGGATCAGTAATTGGCTAGCTGAAAGAAGACAGAGGGTGGTGGTTGATGGCAAATGTTCATCCTGGAGTTCAGTTACTAGTGGTGCACCGCATCTGTTTTGAGGCCACTGCTGTTTGTCATTTTTATAAATGACCTGGAAGAGGGTATAGAAGGATGGGTTAGTAAATTTGCAGATGACACGAAGGTCGGTGGAGTTGTGGATAGTGCTGAAGGATGTTATAGGTTACAGAGGGACATTGATAAGCTGCAGAGCTGGGCTGAGAGGTGGCAGATGGAGTTTAATGCGGAAAAGTGTGAGGTGGTTCATTTTGGAAGGAGTAACAGGAATGCAGAGTACTGGGCTAATGGCAAGATTCTTGGTAGTGTAGATGAACAGAGAGATCACGGCATCCAGGTACATAAATCCCTGAAAGTTGAATAATAGGGCTGTTAAGAAGGGATATGGTGTGCTAGCCTTTATCAGTAGGGGGATTGAGTTTCGGAGCCACGAGGTCATGCTGTTGCTGAACAAAACTCTGGTGCGGCCGCACCTGGAGTACTGCGTGCAGTTCTGGTCACCACATTATAGGAAGGATGTGGAAGCTTTGGAAAGGGTTCAGAGGAGATTTACTAGGATGTTGCCTGGTATGGAGGGAAGGTCTTACGAGGAAAGGCTCAGGGACTTGAGGTTGTTTTCGTTAGAGAGGAGAAGGCTGAGAGGTGACTTAATAGAGACATATAAGATAGTCAGAGGGTTAGATAGGGTGGACAGTGAGAGTCTTTTTCCTTGGATGGTGATGACCAACACGAGGGGACATAGCTTAAAATTGAGGGGTGGTAGATATAGGACAGATGTCAGAGGCAGTTTCTTTACTCAGAGAGTAGTAGGGGTGTGGAACGTCCTGCCTGCAACAGTTGAAGATTCGCCAACTTTAAGGGCATTTAAGTGGTCACTGGATAGACATATGGATGAAAATGGAATAGTGTAGGTCAGATAGGCTTCAGATGGTTTCACGGGTCGGCGCAACATCGAGGGCCAAAGGGCCTGTACTGCGCTGTAATGTTCAGTGTTCGAACAGTGCAAACCACTGTGCCAGTGCTGATGACCATGAAACTTTGTTGTTGTGAAGCAACAGTGCAAACCATTGTGCTATTGCTGATGGCCATGACACTTTGTTGATTGTTGAAAAAAACACCTGGTTCACTAGGGAATGAAATCTTCTTACATGGTCTGGCCTACATGTGACTCAGAAGAAGTCCACAACAATAAAAACAAGGAATTCTGGAAAAGATCAACAGGCCTCGCAGCATCCGTGTCTCAGAATAAGTCGTCGGGTCTCGAAACGTTAACTCTGTTTCTCTCTCCACAGACGTTCTCCGACCTATTGAGTATTTCCAGCATTTTCTGGCGTGTAATATCTACCACAATGTGTTAATTCTTAACTGTCCTCTGCAATGGACAAGTGAGCCACTCTGTTCAAGGGCAATTAGGGATGGGCAACAAATGCAGCGACACACATTCCTGAAAAGATTTTTAAAATGTTTTGTTTGTCGCCCTCGAGGGCGGCACCTCCTCCCTTTCAGCAGCAGAAATCCCACTCTCACCTACTTAAAGCCACTTGCAATAGGTTATTGTTGTGGGGTGACCTTGTCTAACATCGGTCAACCGGTGTCTGCCATTTCTACGAGAGGCAAGGGTTCACGAGCAGTACACCTCCCTCCTCTAAACTTCAGCCCGTGGCTTCTGGTAGAAGATTGGAGGCAGAAACCCTGAAACCATTTAAGAATTTAAGAGACAATTGGTGCTGCGAATGAGAGACCAAGATCTTTCCGGATGGATGAATTAGTTGAACGGAGCAGCGGTCTTCCTCATTCATCTCTGTCTTCAGATAGATCCTAACATTATTTGTGGTACAATTTCTCCTGCCAATAGATTAGGCCATTCTAAGCCCCAGTGAGATTGCGTCTTTTTGCATTTTCTCCACTGGGATGACACTGCCCACTTTAAATGTATTCTCTGTGTTAAAAAAGATACAAATTAATTCTTTAGCTATTATTACATGCAAGAATGCTTTCAGATTGTGTTGGCTACCATTAATCAGCATACAAACTAGGAATTATTCAAACTTTTCCAGTGTAGTTCCACTTGACGGAGCAACGCGATTTAAACATATATATTGAATAGAAAACTGAGTAATATTCAAAATCCTTTCAGAGCATTGAAGGATCACATCGACAACTTCACAATGAGAATTGTAGCTGATGGAGATTGTGTTTGTGAGCCATATGAGGCAGACAAACTTTCAACCCTTTTGGTTTGTGCAAAAAGAGACAGGGTAACTTGTGAGAGACTATAATAATAATAATCTTTATTGTCGCAAGTCAGCTTACATTAACACTGCAAAGAATTCAGATTGTCCAATTCACCAGCAACATGTATTTCGGGACTTGTGGGAGGAAACTGGGGCACCCGAAGGAAACTCACGCAGACACGGGGAGAATGTGTGGACTCCACACAGATAGTGAACCAAGCTTGGAATTGAACCTGGGACCCTGGCGCTGTGAAGCAACAGTACTAATCACTGTGCTTATGTGCCATCCTTAGAAGCAAGTAGCATTAACTCATTTAAAGGACAACTAGATAAGTACAGGAGTTGGAAGGAATAGGAAGATATACTGATGGAGTGGGATGGTGAAGAATGGATGTAGGTTTGCATGGAGCATAAACATCAACGTAGATCAGTTGTGGAATAGCCTGGTTCTGGGTTGAAATTCCTTTGTAATTTGATGTTTTCATTTTGTTGGGTGCGTCTAGGCTTGAACGGTGGGAAAATAGACAATGGTAAAGTTTTTTATGAACAAAGACTTACATTTACAAAGTTATAATTCAACAGTTCGTCTAAAAACTGCTACTGGAAGAACCTTAATTTGTGTATAACATCATATGCATTTGTTGGAATAGACACTTCACTAAAATTCATAGAATCATAGAACCTTACAGTGCAGAAGGAGGCCATTCAGCCCATTGAGTCTTCGCCAATCCTTCAAAAGAGTACCTTACCTAGGCCCAATCCCTGCTCAAGCCCTGTATCCCCACCCAAACGTTGGGCACTAAGGGCCAACTTAGCACAGCCGGTCCAACTAACCTGCACATCTTTGGACTGTGGGAGGAAATTTACATCGACTAGGGGAGAAAGTGCAAATTCCACACAGACTGTCACCCGAGGTTGAATTGAACCCGGGTCCCTGGCACGGTTAGGCAGCAGTGCTAACCACTGTGCCACCGTGCTGCCCAAATTGTGGATTTTTGATTCCCTGTTCCATAGTGTTCCTGATCGCATTCTTGCTGCTGAAGGTAGTGATCAGTCACGAACCTCTGAACATTTAGCAGAAGAATGCCATTAGAGGAATCCGGAAGTCAGATTGGTTGGTCTTTCTCTCAACCACATTCTGTGGACTAACAACTATTTGCACCTCATGCGTATTCACTTCATGGTCTTCTCCATGATCAACGTAAACATTTGGGCGAGATTGTAAGCAGTTGTCCATGGGAGAAATATGACACCAATCCACTTATTTTCACGGAACTAAATGCATAACACCCCAAATCACCTTGAAAGTCAGATGCATCGGCAAACAGCTACTTGAATTTCTATGGCTGGAATCTTACCAGTGCTTAGGGCAGCACAGCGGCACAGTGGTTGGCACTGCTGCCTCATGGGCGGCGAGGACCCGGGTTAGTTCCCGGCCCCGGGTCACTGTCCGTGTGGAGTTTGCACATTTTCTCCCTGTCTGCATGGTTCTCACCCCCACGACCCAAGAAGATGTGCAGGGTAGGTGGATTGGCCACGCTACATTGTCCCGTAACTGGAAAAAAATAATTGGGTACTCTAAGTTTATTTTAAAAAGAGGAATTTTACCAGTGCTCAGGAGGTGGGAAAGGAGGTGAAAGCGTTGGTAAAATAGTGGCGAGATATCAGGAGAGAAGCTGGGAAGCAGAAATGGCAGCAGCTCAGCCATTTACTCACTGGAGGCCAATGAATCCAATTGACCAGCCTTTTTCTGGTGACTTCGTACCTCGCCAGCATTTTTGATATGGTCCATTGCCACAGTGACTTTCCATGAGGCCCTTCCTTACCAAAGGCCCAATGTCCCATGAAGGGGGCCCTGGTAGCAATAGACGCCCCCACAGCCCCGACGGCACCATTTCACCGGCCCTTCGATGGAACCCAAAAAGGAGAGGCCCAGTTCTTCTCCCTGCAATCTCAGAGTTGTCAACTTAGACAAACACGCTGCTGTGCTTAATAGCACTGCCGGCAGATGCCTCTTAATTGACCAGTAAAATCATCTCTGGGATCCTGCCATTCTCCCGTGCAGCCTCAGGATCCCATTTCGTCTTGGCATCGGAATTCATTCCGTGCTGGTAAAATCCAGGCATTTGTGTCATGTGATATATTTGGTTAAACACACATGAGGCCTGGATTTGCCAGGTATTGAATTGGAAAATTGGCCTTTACTCTGGATCAGTATCTATAAAGATCCACCTGCTCACTGATCCCAAGTGGGATTGGATCCTTTATTCAAACTGAAATCATTTATCTTGTCTGATTATAACAGAATATTAAGGCTGCATTTATCCTTTTCACATCTGCCTGATTTGAAACATCGCCCTCAAATTAACCTTTGCGGGGATCTCGCAGGAAAAATCTGAATTGCGTGAAATAATTGGAAGGTGCGGAAATGCCGCTGAATAGACACACATTCAAGCACAATGATTTGGCCGGGGCAGACATGCTCCAACTCTTTGTGTATTTGGAATTTACACATGATTTAACCAGGAGGAGAATGTTTAATGGCAAAGTTGAAAGTAAATGACCAAAGGTCTCGGGAGAATTATTAGCATTACCGGTCAAGGCTCAAGGATTGAAGTGGGGACTCCATTCCAGAATCTTAAAATATAGAATATGTTGTTGTAGTTGCTACCTTTTAAAGAAATGTTCTTTAGATAATCCATATTTGAAAAGAAATGAGCCAGGGAGAAAAAGTAAACCAGCATTTGAAAGTAATTAAAAGATGTAGAAAAAGTATAAATTGTAGTCGAAGAATCCTCATCCTGGTAAACACCACCCCAGTCTCGGTAGTGGAGGCAGCGCGCCATGCGCCGGCGGTGAGAATCTCTGTTCCTGCCGTTGTCAATGGGAATGCCCACTGAAGCCATCCCGCGCTGCCAGGCAACCAGCGGGCAGGGCTTCACTGCCAGCGGGACCAGAGAATCCAGCAGTCGGAGAACAAAATTTCACTGACGCAATAGCGAAAAGAAAATGGCTGAATTTCTCCAACCTCGCCCGAGGCTGGGATTCTCCGGTCCCGCGGCAGCGAGTGGAGTTTTGGCCGAGTGTCAAATTCTGCATTCCCACCGGCAGCGGTGGCGGGGCGAACGTGACCCAAAGGATTCTGCCCATCGAGACTAAAAGACGTGGGGGAGAGCGCACTATTGCACTCTCAGGACTCAGATGATAATGAAATGCTCAAGCTCTTCCTCCTCTGGAGCGCAATTCACTGAAGACTTACGTGACGCCCATTACCGGCGGGCAAAAGCGGCGCTGGTGACTCCGGCGTCGGGGCCTGCTTTTAAGGCCTAAATCTGCTGTACCGAAAGGGCCAGCAGCGGAGTGACGCTGTACGCGTCAGTTTCAGCCGCTGCGGAAGTGGCGTGTTGGAGGGGGGAAGGGAAGGGAAGGGGGGGTAGCGGCGCTGGAGGGGGGGTAGCGGCGCTGGAGGGGGGGTAGCGACGCTGGAGGGGGGGTAGCGGCGCTGGAGGGGAGTAGCGGCACTGGGGGGGGTAGCGGCGCTGGAGGGGGGGTAGCGGTGCTGGAGGGGGGTAGCGGCGCTGGGGGGGTAGCGGCACTGGAGGGGGGGTAGCGGCGCTGGAGGGGGGGTAGCGACGCTGGAGGGGGGTAGCGGCGCTGAGGGGGTAGCGGCGCTGGAGGGGGGGTAGTGGCGTTGGGGGGGGGTAGCGGTGTTGGTGGGGGGGTAGCGGCGTTGGAGGGGGGGTAGCGGCGTTGGAGGGGGGGTAGCGGTGTTGGTGGGGGGGGTAGCGGCGTTGGAGGGGGGTAGCGGCATTGGAGGGGGGGTAGCGGCGTTGGAGGGGGGTAGCGGCGTTGGGGGGGTGGGGGGGTTGGGGGTGGGTTGCGGCGTTGGGGGGGTGGGTTGCGGCGTTGGGGGGCGGGGCAAGGGGGGGAGCATAATCCTTTCCCCCCATCATCTCCACACCCACAGCAGGGTTCCCGAGAGGCCCTGCCCATGAGCCTCCCTTGCACCACCAACCTGACCCCACCTCTTGCACATCAAACCTGATACTGCTCCAGCACTGCCCTTTGATTGGCACTGCCAGGGTGCCATGGGGCTGTGCCAGGGCATTGCCGGGCCATGTCCCTCAAAGCCCGGATGTTACCCTCACCTCCGAGTCCCTGACGCTGGCAGGTGAAATTTCCTTCGACCCCAGAAAACAACACGTTAAGCTATTTAAATTTAGTCAATATGGTTATCAGATTCACGCCCTTGAGCTCCCCATGGCATTAAACCCCTCACTTAATATTCTTACCTCACTGACGTGACATGCATGAATCAGTCGAGGGGATCCCCCCAGGGGAGCAATGGTAAATATGAGAACCCAGCCCGGGAGTGGGGCGGGGGGGGGGGGGCAACATGACCGGGCTGTGCCATGGACTACCCACTGTGCCATGGGTTGGCTTGCCCCGGCCATGCCAAACTGGCAGTAGCAACCTGTGCCGGGGGAAGTGCAGGTGCGGATCATCTGGGGAGCCCGGTTTAGGGCGGGTGGTGGTGGTGGTGGTGGGGGGGGGGGGGGGGGGGGGGGGTGGTTCCCATTATGTTTTCTGGTGGTGGGGAGCCCCTGATGATTGTGACATGGTGGGGCGGGGGGGGGGGGGGGTGTGAAGAGAGGGAATTGAGTCCCTCTGATGCTTGTGCGGTGGGAGTGGAGGGGTGGGGGGCAGAGACCCTGATGCTTGTCCTCTGTATCCATTGGAGGGTGAGGGTGGGCAGTTACTTCTCGTTCAAATCGCTGTGCCCAATAAAGGTGGCACCCTGTGGAGCCAACCTTTCCGGCTCTGTCACACTGCATGCCCCACCATGCGCAACCCACCCCCCCCCAACGCCGCTACCCCCCCTTCCCCCCCTTCCCCCCTCCAATGCCGCTACCCCCCCTCCCCACCCCTCCCCACCCCTCTCCAACGCCGCGACCCCCTCCACACCCCTCTCCAACGCCGCTACCCCCCTCCCCACTCCTCTTCACCCCTCCCCACCCCTCTCCACCCCTCTCCAATGCCGCTACCCCCCCTCCCCACCTCTCCCAACCCCTCTCCAATGCCGCTACCCCCCTCCCCACCCCTCCCAACCCCTTTCCAACACCGCTACCCCCCCTCCCCACCCCTCCCCACCGCTCTCCACCCACTCCAACGCCGCTACCCCCCCTCCCCACCCCTCTCCACCCCTCCCCACCCCTCTCCACCCCTCTCCACCCCTCTCCAATGCCGCTGCCCCCCCTCCCCACCCCTCCCAACCCCTCTCCAATGCCGCTACCCCCCCTCCCCACCCCTCCCAACCCCTCTCCAACACCGCTAGCCCCCTCCCCCCCTCCCTACCGCTCTCCACCCCTCTCCAACGCCGCTACCCACCTCCCCGCGCACTCGATGTAGGTTACTGAACGATGGTTGACGCCGTTATAAACCTACTTTGATTTTCGCCAACGTGACCCATGACACAAGAAAGGGGACAACTCCAACCCAGCCAATTGCCGCCCTATCAGTCTACTCTCCATCATCAGCAGAGTGACAGAGGGGTCATCAACAGTTCTATCAAGTGGCACTTACTTGGCAATAACCTGCTCATGGGCGCTCAGTTTGGGTTCCGCAAAGGTCACTCAGCTCCTGACCTCATTACAGCTCTGGTTCAAACAGGGACAAAAGAGCTGGTGCAAAGGAGGATGGTTGTGGTGGTAGAAGGTCAATCATCTCAGCTCAGGACATCACTGCAGGAGTTCCTCAGCGTAATGTCCTAGGCCCAACCATCGTCTGCTGCTTCATCAACAACCTGCCTTCCATCATAAGGTCAGAAGTGGGGATATTTGCGGATGACTGCACCATGTTCAGCCCCATTCGCAACTCCTTAGGTAATGAAGCAATCCATGTCCAAATGCAGCGAGACCTGGACAACATCCAGGCTTGGGCTGACAAGTGGCAAGTTACATTCGCGCCACACAAGTGCCAGGCAATGACCATCTCCTACAAGAGAAGATCTAATCATCGCCCCTTGACATTCAATGGCATTACCATCGCTGAATCCCCCACCATCAACATCCTGGGGGTTACCATTGATCAGAAACTGAACTGTACTAGCCATATTAATATTGTGGTTACCATGG
This sequence comes from Scyliorhinus canicula, assembly GCF_902713615.1. Lineage (NCBI taxonomy): Eukaryota > Metazoa > Chordata > Chondrichthyes > Carcharhiniformes > Scyliorhinidae > Scyliorhinus > Scyliorhinus canicula. Next base: position 178,101,137 of record NC_052154.1, on the reverse strand, counting down.
AAGGTCAAAGGCAAGGATTCCTATGCCGAGTAACTTACTTACTGACCACCCAAAGCCTGTCCACTATCTACAAGGCACAAGCCAGGAGTGTCATGGAATACTCTTCATTTTCCTGGATGAGTGTAGCTCCAATAACACTCAAGAAGCTCAACACCATCCAGAACAAAGCAACCCGCTTGATTGCTCCTCCATCCACAAACATTCAATCCCTCCACCACCGACGAACAGTGGCTGCAGTGTGTACAATCTACAAGGTGCACTGGAATAACTTGCCAAGGTTCCTGAGACAACACCTTCCAAACTCACGACCACTACCATCTAGAAGGACAAGAGCAGCAGATACGTGGGAACCCCACCACCTGGAGGCTCCCCTCCAAGTCACTCACCACCTTGACTTGGACATATATCGCCGTTCCTTTGCTGTCGCTGGGTCAAAATCCTGGAACTCCCTCCTTAATGGTACAATGGGCATACCTACATCTGAAGGACTGCAGCGGTTCAAGAAGACAACACACCATCACCTTCTGACGGACAACTAAGGGTGGTCAATAAATGGTGGCCTAACCAGCGATGCCCACACCCCATAAATTAATTTTAAAAATAATATAATCCAGTTTAAACAGAGTGTAAAGAGAAAACAGTAACAACAGAGATTTTTTTTTCAGACCAAATGTTGAAATGTGGGGCGCGATTCTCCCAAAACGGGAGAAATCGTAAGGCTGGCGTCAAACCCGGGCGGGTTTGACGCCAGCGCGCCCCTTCCCGACCGGGAACCGATTCTGGTCCCCGGTCGGGGCTAGCAGCCCGACGCCGCAAGCTCCGGCATCACGGGCTTAACGAATTTCGTTAAGCCCGCTTGCCGGAGTTAGCGCCGGCTGATGCGTCATATGACGTCAGCCGCGCATGCGCGGATTGGAAGACTCCAACCCGCGCACGCGCGGATGACGTCATCGCATATTTGCGCAAAACCCGCGCATGCGCGGGCCGGGATGCCCCTCAGCCGCCCCGCGAATGGATACTGCGGGGCGGCGGAAGGACAAATAGTGCGCGGGCATCGGGCCCGCTGCCCGCGATCGGTGGGCCCTTGGCACGGCCGTGGTACTGCCGTGCCAATCGGTGCCATGGTTATAAAAAGCGAGTTGTTCCCGCCGTTTTTACGAACGGCCAGACCAGGTCGTAAAGGGCTGGGACTTCGGCCCATCGAACAGCTGTGAATCGCTGCCGGCCGTAAAAAAACGGCGGCAGCGATTCGTGTCGGGAGTTGGGCGGGGGGGGGGGGGGGGGGGGGGGGGGGGGGTGGGAGAGAATAGCGGGAGGGCGGGAAAAATGTCGGGAAGGCCCTCCCGCTATTCTCCGACCCGTCGTGGGGGTCGGAGAACTTCGCCCCTGTTATCCACCATGTCCTCATTTTCTCAGTGAATTACGGTCTCAGCCTCCGGGAAAGGAATTTCAGATCAAAGAGACAAATTTGACTATAGGAATCATCACCCTCACTGTCACCCCACCACCCCCGCATCCATACACCACCAACTAAATATATCTCCCATCTTAGTTTACTTCGGGAACAGCAACCAAATCATCAGAACATTCTATTTTCAAAACAGTGTTGGCTATGTCAGATTGGAACATTGTGTTTTTCAGCCTTTGTTCTTCATCTTTGAAGAAAAGGGAGGAAATTAATTTATTTATAATCTGTTTACATTGAATTTAAGAACAATGAAATTAAGGCTCATTTATTCACTCAGGAATAATCATTCAACCTGGATATCTAGACCACACTTTGACCTGTGTTCAGTATTGTCTGGGGTGCAAATTTACTGACGGAAGTCATTTTCACAGCAGTGGCAACTCAATAAGCAGGAATCATGGGCGGAATTCTCCCCTACCTGGCAGGGCAGGGGGTCCCGGCGTAGTGGAGTGGTGCCAACCACTCCGGCGTCGGGCCTCCCCAAAGGTGCACCTTTAGGGGCGAAGCCCTCACACTGAGGGGCTAGGCCCGCGCCGGAGCGGTTGGCACCACACTGACTGGCGCCAAAACCGGCAACAACGTCCTTTGACGCCCGGCACCGGGGCTGGCCGAAAGGCCTTCGCTGGTTTGCGCTTGTGCCGGTGCGTCAGCTGCCGCTGATGTTAACACCGGCGCATGCGCGCTGGGGTATTCTCTTCCGCATCCGCCATGGTGGAGGACATGGCGGCGGCGGAAGAAAAAGAGTGCCCCCACAGCACTGGCCCGCCCGCCAATTGGTGTGCCCCGATTGCGGGCTTGGCCACTGTGGGGGCACCCCCTGGGGTCCGATCGTCCCGGACTCCCCCCCCCGGATCCCGTGGGCCCGCTCACGCCGTCGATCCCGCCGGCACAGAGGTGGTTCACACCACGGCGGCAGGAGAGGCCTCTCAGCGGCGGGACCTCGGCCCATCCGGGCTGGAGAATAACGGCAGCACAGAAACCCGTAGCCTCCCGCCGGCCGCCGCCTTTCTCCGAGGCGGGTGGCGGGATTGGCGGGACGCCGACTTTTTGCGGGTGGGAGAATTCTGGACATGGCGGGGGCGAGATTTTCGGCGGCCCCGGGCGATTCTCCAACCCTGCTAGGGGTCGGAGAATTTCGCCCCATATGAGTGGTTGGGTTTCTCTGGGCATTGCAATCAGCAGAAATGGGGATTAAAATTATGTGGCCGGTTTAGCTCAGTTGGCTGGATGGCTGCTCTGTTCAGCAGAGCGGAGGTCAACAGCACGGGTTCAATTCCTGTTCTGGTTGAGGTTGTCCATGAAGGTCCTGCCTTCTCAACCGTGCCCCTTACCTGAGTTGTGATGATCCTTAGGTTAAATCACCACCAGTCAGTTCTCCCACTCAAAGGGGAAAGCAGCCTCTGGTCATCTGGGACTGTATGATCATAGAATTTACAGTGCAGAAGAAGGCCATTCAGCCCATCGAGTCTACACCGGCCCCTGAATGAGCACCCTGCCCAAGTCCACACCTACATCCTATCTCTGTAACCCAGCAATCCCACCTAACCTTTTGGACTTTAAGGGGCAATTTAGCATGGCCAGTCCACCTAACCCACAAATCTTTAGACAGTTGGAGAAAATGTTAATCAATATAAAAAAAGGCTTTGTTCTCAGGAAAAGTAAACTTCAATTGTGCGGCAATGGATTTTAATGCTTTAACCCCATTTCCCCGTTGCATAGAAGAGAAGGAGGGTTTTTGGGGTGGCAAATTGCCTTGGAATTGCATCATCAACCATTTAATAATATGTAGTTAGATTACAGTATTAGCACTGGACTCTGAACGCACGGTTTATTCACTGCTTTTATTTCTCAGTATGCTCCCATGCGCAAAGCAGTCTCTGGGTCTGAGCAGTGCCTTCATAGGCCTGGTAGATTTTAGCATCTCTCATCGGTTTTCCACAGGATAATCACTGTTGAACCCGTTGCCTCCGAAGACCTGGACGGTGTCACCAGCAACCTGATTGGCAATGTCGCCTGTAAAGGCCTTTGCTATGGAGGCATGGTAAGTGTTCCTCCACCCATGGTCCACTTCCCAAGCCACTCTCTGGTAACTGAGCTGGGCTAATTCCACCTTCAAAGCCATTCCCGCCAGCAGGAAGGAAAGCGCCTGATGCTCTGCAAGTAACTTTCCAAAGGTTTCCCTTTCCAAAGCATATTTGGGAGCTTCATCCAAAGCTCTCAGGCCTAAACCAACTGCTCCAGCAGTCTGGTTTGTCGAATGCTCCCATTGCAATTTTGAAGCCAGCCCCCTCTCCAATCAGGCGTTCTCCTTGGGCACTCGCACATCTTCAAAGACAATGCCTCTGGTATCTGAGCATCACTGACCCATGTTCATCTACTTTCTTCCAATCTGGATCGCAGGAGAGTCCACATCCACAATAAATCCAGTGAAGGACTTGCCAGCAGAGGCTTTGGGATCTGGATTTGAGCGGGCAAGGAGAAAAAAAGTCAGTCTTGCCCCCGTCCGTAATCCACATCTTCTGACCATTAATTATGTACTCGTTGCCATATTTCTCTGCTCTGGTCTTGATCCCAGCCACTTTAGAACCGGCATTTGGTTCTGTCACACAATATGCACACATCAGCGGTTCCTCAGTCCTTCTCCTCAAGTACTTCTTCTGTTGTTCCTCACTGCCAGTGAGTTGGCATCGATTTCAGTCGGAATGCCGGCACACGATGAACTTACTTTTGGATTTAAATTAATTTTCACTTTTACAAACAGTTATTATACACCTGTGATACAGTTTTGAGAAACGGAGGTCACTTAGTGATCAATAATGTGGCATCGAAAAAATTAAATACGGAGTTGGGTAACCCATAGTGATAGAATTCTAAGTGGGTTACGATTACCTCCTTAGTCTGGCTGCTGAATATTTTCATACATAAATCCTCCTTTAATTGTTTATGATCACAGTAAGTGGGCAGAGCAATAGGAGAAAGGTTTACTGTTGGTATCTGTATGAAGTGGAAAGGGAAAAGAGGTGGATGGTACTGAAATAACTAAGGTTGAAAAATAACTTGTCATTGTGCACTCAGTGCTTTAAAGAACTAACCAGTGTAGGGCAGCATTGAGCATTGAATATATAACCATAACAACAGGGACAGATTTACAATGAAACACACCGTGCCTGAGCACAAGGCTCAAAATATAAAATGTTTCATGTCGTTCACAACCAACCAGGTGCAGACATATATTGCAAACTGGCCCACAATTGAAAAATCAATCACTATTCCCAACTGAGCACAGATAAGATGAGGGGTCAGGACTAATCTGATCTGACCGAGTTCTTGGCTCTGCGCAAGCGCTGCAGTGACATTCACTAATTCTGAACTACATTATCCATGCTGCATGTGGTCAAGTGTCTCCATAGTGGGAAGCGTCAGTATGGAATCAGGGGGAGGTCCAGCCCACAGTGCCTGAAGGGGTGAAACTGGTGATTGATGTCCAGCGTTCGGGAGTTTGAATCAGAGAATGCGCATGGAACAGCGGTCATGTGGGCAGGGCTGGAATTTAAGATGTGCACCTGTAAATCCAAGACCATGGTGACAGGGAACCAGGATGACAGACGTGTAACCCTCTCTGCCTCACCCCCCCCCTCCTGCTTCACTCCAATCCTCCCTCCTTAACCTCATTTTCCCTTCTTCATCCCCACCCCCTTTTCGCCCATCCCTCCCCTTTTTCACATCCTCAAAATTCCTCTTCACCCCATCCCCCTACTTCAGCCCCTCCCCCATCACCATCCCACATGGGCGGCACAGTAGCACAGTTGCTTCACGGTGCTGAGTTTGATTTCTGGCTTGGGTCACTGTGCGAAGTCTGCACGTTCTCCCCTTGTCTACGTGGGTTTCCGCCGGGTGAACCCAGTTCCTCGCACAACTCCCGAAAGACGTACTGTTAGGTGAATTGGACATTCTGAATTCTCCCTCAGTGTACCCGAACAGGCGCCGGAGTGTGGCGACTAGGGGATTTTCACAGTAACTTCATTGCAGTGTTAACGTAAGCCTGCTTGTGACAATAATAAAGATTATTGCATTCTCCATTAGGATAACTGTATGTGTGTGGTGATTGTCGATCTGTGTAGATGCAATACAACTGAGCAAGCACTAGAGGGAGCACGGGAGAGCTATAAATACAGAGGGACAGGAAGTGAGGGCACACTTCACAGAAGGGAGAACTGGTAGCAAGACACAGGGAGCAAGACACAGGGAGCAAGACACAGGCAGGCAGCATTTGAGGTAGCTGTAAGTTAAGCTCTGAAGACAGAACGAATTCACAATAAAGCATCTACTCCACCTTTGAGACTACGAGCTTTATTAAGACAATAACGTAAGCCTGCTTGTGACAATAATAAAGATTATTGCATTCTCCATGAGGATAATTGTATGTGTATGTGCGCACGTGCATGCGCGGGTGTGTACCTGCATTCCCTCAGAAAGAACAATGCACTCTGCTTTTCAAATACTGTCCATTCTTCCTTTGTGTTGTCACAAGCAGGTGCAAATCAGGCAGTGGCATCTATTATAGAATCTCAGCAACAGGGCTGCAACCTCTTTAGGCTTCCCAACTGAATAGATTTTTATTAGAATATAGGGCGGGATTCTCTGACCCCACAGGGCCGGAGAATCGCCGGGGAATAGCGTGAATCCCGTTCCCGCCGGCTGCCGAATTCTCCGGCGCTGGGGTTTTGGCGGGGGCGCCGCACCGGTCGGCGGCTGCTGGCAGTTGCACCCCCCCCCCCCCCCCCCCCCCCCCCGGCGGCTCTCTGGCCCACGATGGGCCGAACGGCCGCCAGTTTTAGGCCGGTCCCGCCGGCGTAAATTAGACCTGGTACTTACCGACGGCCGGGGTCCTCGGGGGGGCGCAGGGGGGACTTGGCCCCGGGGGTGTGTCCCCACGGTGGCCTGACCCGGGATTGGGGCCCACCGATCCGCGGGTGGGCCTGTGCCGTGGGGCACTCTTTCCCTCCGCACCGGCTACTGTGGACCTCTGCCATGGCCGGTGCGGCGCCAACTCTCGCCGGCTGGCGGAGACCCTTTGGCGCCAGTTGGCATGGTGCCAAACTCCTTTCACGCCGGTTGGCATGGCACCAACCCCGCCGGCGCCAGCCTAGCCCCTGAAGGTGCGGAGGATTCAGGCCACTCCTCGCCACCGGGACCGCCCGCCCCGCCAGTTTGGGAGAATCCCGCGCATAGACTTCAGTCATGTCAGTCCAAATTCTCTAAGAATATAAAGGATTCTTTCGATCCCAGAGGTTTTGTCAATCTCTTTATTTATCCTATTTGAAGCATGACCACAATAGTTAAAATTAGCGATGTATATTATGAATTGATGAAAATTGGTCAGATATTAGGGTATGCTACCTTATTTGACAAAGGCAAAGAAGAACCACAGAGATGATAACCTGTGTGGAGTCATAGTTTTTACATATTTGAAGCTGATTCGAGAAGGAACTCTGCGTTGCTAATGTCCATTAGCATCTGGAACAGTTATTTTCATTGACATGAAGAGTAAATCTATGCAAGGTAGTATTTCAATGTGGTCACGGTGACCACAAATTGGCATATGCGCACCGACACATATTGCTTGGCTGATTTCAAAATAATTATCCATAAGAAAATATAAACCCAAGGGAAATTTAATTTTATTTTGCTTGAAAGTGGTGTTACCCAAGGTTCCTTAAACCAGAACTACTTAATCTTGGTTAATTTGCTTCAATGAATTCAGGATATATAATCATTTTTAGTGTCATAAGTAGGCTCACATTAAAATTGCAATGAAGTTATTGTGAAAAGCCGCTGGTTACCAGACTCCGGGGCCTATTTGGGTACACAGAGGAAGAATTCAGAATGTCCAATTCACCTAACAAGCATGTCTTTCACGATTTGTGGGAGGAAACCAGAGCATCCAGACGAACCCACCCAGACACGGGGAGAATGTGCAGAGTCCGCACAGACAGTGACCCAAGCCAGGAATCGAACGCGTGTCCCTGGTGCTGTGAGGCAACAGTGCTACCCACTGTGCTACTGTGCCGCCCTGCAGGTTGAAACTCTGCTTATAGACAAATCTTAACATAGATTGATATGTGCATACTTCATCAGAAAAGACTTTTACTTAACCTTTCGAACAAATGATCCTGTTTTTTTAAACTTGTTCATGAAATGGAGGCAGTAATAATTTAATTCTCCACTTTTTACATTGTTGTGTTTTGAATTTTTAATTATCTGGTGATTTATATGTTGTTTCAATATGATAGAGGAGATTTCCATCATCATTATCCAATCAAAATGCTTTGTAATGTACTGTACTCCTCTTTCCCATGTGCATTTTTAAATTATTCCTTGCCAAGGTGAAGAACAATATTCAACCCAATCAACTTTAACTTGAAATATACAGAGGTAGATAACTGACCCTTCCTGAAAACTACTGAATTGGGCAAAGGCATATCATAGTCTCCACACACCGTGCGGGGGGTTTCTCTGTCCTGCCACACCAGATTTCTGGGACAGCATGTTGTCGGAATTCTCCATTTCGCCGGCTCGTCAATGGGATTTTCCATTGTGGGCAGCCCCACGCTAGCGGGAAATCTCCGGGCTGCCCCCAAAATGGAGCATCCGGAGGGAGGAGAATTCAGCCCCCTATATCAAAGAGACACATCAAAATTCAGGATTCAACAAACTGGTATATTAACATGCAGTGACACCAAATAGTCTTGTCAGGTCAGTAAATTAATGCATGCCATTTGCCTCAGGATCCAGGCATCTTGCAAGATTGTGACTCACCTGATATTGGCCAAACTAGCTCAAATGATTGAGAAATTTAATACACAAATTATTCCTCGCACACATTTCCGGCAGGATCCTCCAGTCCATCGGCAGCGCACCCACGCCCATGAGTCTCCTGATGGTGTGGGGTGGTCACAATGGGGAACCCCATTGGCCGGCTGTAGGAATGGAGAATTCCGCTGCCAGCGGGACACGCCGCACCTGAAAACGCGGCGGACAGATCAGAGAATCCCGCCCTATGTGTCAAAGAAAACAATCGTGTTATAACTGCGCCATCCACAGGCAGCGGCACACCTTCAGATTAAATTGGTCACTATTGCAAGTGTTCTTTAATTGTGCCCCCTCTTGTTTCTTCAAGACAGCTTTCAAAGTTAAACATTGTTTTGGTGCAAGGTCATTAATAGGCATGTTTTGAAAAAAGTTTTTCTTAACACCTTACTAAGAAACTGACCACCGAGCGCCAACAAAAATTTAAATGGGTCAGTACAGTATTTGTTTAAGTCATTGTTAGTTATTTAAAATTGTGTCAGTCAAAAGCAGTGAACTAGACAATGGTCTGACTGGTTTGTCCGCTTCACTCTGTTGCTGACCACTTGTAACATGCACATGGTCTGCATAGAACATGGTAATTTCCCATTACAGAGCCTGGCTTCCAATCGTCTTGGAACCCCTCTGCCAAGGCAATATGGTAGTCAGCGTGCAAACAACCACCCCATGTTCGAAAAGAATCGCACACAGGCATCTTGCACTCATCTGAGAAACTGGGAAATTGAGCTCTAGGTCATTGTCAATTCCTTCTCTGAAACACATAGGAAAATGGGCATTTCACGAAACTCCTCTTTCAACCATCTTCCACAACACAATGTCTGCCCACATTGATTAAGATTAGTGGTGAAATCCTGGAAAATGCAGACCATTTTCTGAATCTTGGGGAGACTCCTCACAAAAAAGGCAGACATAGCTGACAAAGTTCATCATCGCCACCAATGTGCCAACTCAAATTCGCCTTGACTGAGGAAAAAAGTAATTGAGGACCAGGATCTCATACCCGACACTAAGGCCATGGTTGATGAGGCAGCAGTAATCCCCATGCTCCGATATCCTTCAGGCACTTAGACATCTCAAAGCACTGGAGACATAGCACTAACAGTACTTTCTCAGATCCTCCAAATCTAATGCTCAGGAATGTGGTCCAACAGCGGAGTTCTCTCCCAGGCCAACATGCCCAGCATCAAGGGGCAAAACATGTTGTTCGTGTGCTTGACATCAGACTCTCGAAGCACTACTCTGCTCAGAACATGGTCACAGTCCAAAACTGCCTGGAGGTCTGCAGAAACACTTTAGAGGTGTCCTCAAAGCATTCCTGGAGATTTGAAACATTGCTGCCGACTTATGGGAGACCCTGGTTTGTGCCCAACCAAAATAGAGAAAGTTAATTCAGGAAGGCACCGAACACATCGCGAGACTTTGCCAGGAACATACAGGGACAAAGTCATGATGTCAGAGAGAACATCCAAATAGCCAAACAGCTTATGTATCTGACCCTCCAAGCACTGCCTGCCCTGAATGTGGCAGAGCCTACATATTACACATTCAACTTTGCAGTTGCACATTAGATGTGTCTGCCACCTCAAAGCCTCTGGAACTGGAGTGGAAGCAAGTCATCCTTGGTTCCGAGGGATTACCTAAGGGAAGACTAGACATTCTGATTAAAAGTGCAAATTTTTTTAGGATAAACACATTTTTGGTTACTTTTCATTACGTTGCAAAAGGTTATGAATCCTAAATATGTCAAGTAACATATTTTTAATAAAAATTATCGATGTTGCAATGACGGTGAACCAGTCAACATTCGCTGTTATTTTACTGTGAAACTGGCAGCAACTTCTTGGGTGGGATTCTGCAACCCCCCCCCCCCCCCCCCCCCCCCCCCCCCGCCGGTTCAGAGAATCCCCAGAGGTGGGGGAGGCCCGAATCCCACCCCGCTGTTCCAATGCTGACTGACATGTTCGCCAGCGCCGCTTTTTGGGCAGTGGTGGGGTTTAAGCCACGGCAGTCGGGGGCCCCTGGTAGCGCCCCCCCCCCCCCCCCCCCCACCCCGGCAATTCTCTGGGCCCCGATGGGCCGAGCGGTCGTCATTTCCTGGCCAGTCCCGCTGGCGTGAAATGGACATGGTCCATCACGACGGGACCTGGCTTGGAGGCCGGCTGAGTGAGTCCTCGGCGGGGGGGCGTGCGGGGATCCGGCCCCCAGGGGGGGCCCCACGGTGGCCTGGCCCGTGTTCGGGGCCCACCGATCTATGGGGGGCCTGTGCTGTGGGGGCTCTCTTTCCTTCCACGCCGGCCTCTGTAGGGCTCCGCCATGGCCAGCACAGAGAAGAACTCCCCTTCGCATGCACAGGAACATGCCGGCCGATCTGCACATGCGCGGAACCACGCCGGCAGTTCTGTGCATGCGCCAACTCGTGCCGGCCCTTCGGTGCTGGTTGGCGTAGCGCCAACCCCTCTGGCGCCGGCCTAGCCACTGGAAGTGCGGAGAATTCTGCACTTTACAGTCGGCCCGACGCCGGAGTAGTTCGTGGCGCTGGTGTCGGGCCATCCGGCCAGTTGCGGAAGAATCCCGCCCCTTGTGTGAACACATGCGCAGTTCAATGCAGAAATCCAAAACTTGCTGTCGATGATTCCTCGCTCCTCCTCAGGGAGAACTGTTGAAATCCTGCATGTGGAAATCTATTAGAGACCATTGAACTGATGTGACCTTCCACTTTGTACACCATTGTTCTCGCTGTAAAAACCCATCAGAAAGTTATGCTTTGTTTCACGGGATTAGCTTTTGATGATGTTTTAAATCCTAATCACAATTGAACAGCCTCTCTGGTCCTTTGAATATTTGTGGAATGTTACATTTCTTTTTCCACCAAATTTTTATATATTTTTTTAAGTTTATATTAGCTTATACTTTTTTCTGAATGTCCCAATCTTTATTTTCCAGTCTGTAAAATAATAAAAAGTGATAACACGTGTCTACTTCTTCTAATAGAATTATGGCATTTACAGTGCAGAAGGAGGCCTTTCGGCCCATTGATTCTGCACCAGCCCTTGGAAAGGGCACCCCAATTAAGCCCACACCTCCACCCTGTCCCCATAACCCAGTAACCCCCAACTCACCTATTTTGGACACTAAGGGCAATTTAGCATGGTCAATCCACCTATCCTGCACATCTTTGGACTGTGGGTCCAATCGATGATTCAAAATTCGACACTTTGCTTCTTGACCTTAAGGAAAGCGAATGTGCACTGATTGCATAATTGGTCATCAGACTAACATGGATCAGTCCTTGTATTTATTGCACTATTAGTTCCAAAAAGACTGCCAGCAATTGTCTCCAAATCAACTACTAGCCACGAACAGAAACCATTTACATACTTCACGCCATGAGAGCAACTAACCATAAGTGAAATCAATAAAATGGTCTGGCATCTCTGCTGTCACATTCTTAGATAGACCCCAAAACCCAAAGCAAGCGTCAAATAGCGCAACATTCTTCAGAACAAATCTGAAAATCATAATTGTGTCTTTTTTCTCATCTGATCTGTAGAGTTTAGTGATGTGCATTTGTGTAGTTTTATGTCCTTATCAAAGTGCATTGTTTTCTCCCCCTAGAGAGGTACCAGCGTGAGTAGTGTTAAACTGATTAAAACAAAGCCATTCTTGATTACATCACTGAGTTTTTAATCGAACTAGGCATTCATTTCAACTCATAACCACATCAGCATGAATTGGAAACAAATCGATATGTGCTTGCATTAAGTCATTGAGTGCAAGCTACATCAAAATCCCAGAATGGGATATTTTGAAAAACAAAATGGGTTGACAGACTATGGAAAAACCAGCACAATTCTCTGCTTAACTCTTAACAGATCTGTGGAATCATTGAAAAAATATGATAATATAGCAATATGCTAACTTATGCACTAAGCATCGAGGTGAAGTGACTAGACCAGGGGGAAACCTAACAGGGTTCATCATGGGGACAAGTTGCATGAATTTAGCTTGTGTTTCTTTGAGTGTAGAAAATTAAGGGATTATTTGATCAAGTTGCTGACAGTTTGAAAAGGATTTGACGGGCTGAGTGGCCCACACCGCTCCAGCTGCTGATCCCCGTGTCAACTGGGCGTCACGATGGCAGCACGGTGGCTCAGTGGGTTAACATTGCAGTCTCATGGCGCTGAGGTCCCAGGTTCGATCCCGGCTCTGGGTCACTGTCCGTGTGAAGTTTGCACATTCTCCCCGTGTTTGCGTGGGTTTCGCCGCCACAACCCAAAGATGTGCAAGGTAGGTGGATTGAACATGCTAAATTGCCCCTTAATTGGAAAAAATGAATTGGGTACTCTAAATTTGAAAAAAAATTTTAAAAATTAAACTGGGCGCCACGGTGTCCACGCACGTGCAGTGGCACCGGCGCCAACGTGCACATGCGCAGTGGCTCTCTTCTCCACGCCGGTCCTGACGCAACATAGCGTACGGTTAAAGGGGCTGGCGCGGAGGAAAGGAGGCCCCCAGCCCGAGAGGCCGGCCTGGCAATCGGTAGGTCCTGATTGCGGACCAGGCCACAACGGAGCCCCCCCCGCCCCCCTCACCCCCCACAGGCCGCCCCCAGACCCTTACGCACCGAGGTCCCGCCTACTGAGAGCAGATTAGAACGGCGCTGGTGGGACTAGGGTTTTTGTTACGGCCAGTCGGCCCTTCCCGGGCCGAGAATCGCCGGGCCAAGTAGAGCGGCCCCTGACCGGCGCTGCGCTGACCTCGCCAACACCAATGGTGCCGATTCTCTGCGGTGAATTACGTCCCAGCGTCGGGGCTGCGTGGCGTGATTCGCGCCGCTCATGCCGATTCTCCGGCCCGGCCCCGGGCTGAGAGAATCCCACCCATGATATTGAAACTAGAGCCAGGCCGTTCAGAAGCAATGATTTTGGAAGCCCTTCTTCATAAAACGAATAGTGGAAATCTGAAAGTCATTTCCCAAAAGCCCGTGAATATTAGAACGCTTGGGCGCTTTTCAGACTGAGATTGAGAGAGGTCTGTTCGGTAAACATAGAAACAGGAAAATAGAAGCAGGAGGAGGCCATTCGGCCTTCGAGTCTGCTCCACCATTCATTATGATCATGGCTGATCAGCGAGTTCAGTTCCCTGACTCCGCCTTTCTCCCATGTCCCTTGATTCCTTCAGCCCCACGAGCTATTTCTAATTTCTTCTTGAAATTACACAACATTTTGGCCTCAACTACTTTCTGTGGGAGTGAATTCCACAGCCTCACCACTCTCTGGGTGAAGATATTTCTCCTCACCTCAGTCCTAAAAGGTTTACCCCTGAACCTCAATCTATGACCCCTAGTTCTGCCCCACCATTAGGAACATTCTTTCTTAATCTACCCTGTCTAACCCTGTTAGAATTTTGTACGTTTCTACGAGATCCCCGTTCACTCTTCTCAGCGCCAATGAATATAATCCTAACCAATTTAGTCTCTCCTCATGTGACAGTCCCGCCATCCCAGGAATCAGCCTGGTAAACCTTCGCTGCACTGCCTCCGTAGCAAGAACATCCTTCCTCAGATAAGGACACCAAAACCTCACACAGTACACTAGGTGCGTTTCAGCAATGCCCAATGCAATTGCAGTAAAACATCTCGATTCCTATACTCAAATCCTATCGCCATGAAGGCCAACATATCATTTGCCTTCTTTACTGCCTGCTGTACCTGCGAGCTTACTTTCAGTGACAAATGCATGAGGACACCAAGATCTCGTTGAGTATCTACCTCCCTCAATTTACACCCATATAAATAATAATCGGCCTTCCTATTTTTGCTACCGAAGTGGATAATCTCACATGTATCCATGTTATATTGCATCTGCCATACATGTGCCCACTCACTCAGCCTGTCCAAATCCATCTGGAGCATCTCTGCATCCTCCTCACAGCTCACCCTCCCACCCAACTTTGTATCATCTGCAAATTTGGAGATAATACATTTAGTTCCCTCGTTCAAATCATCCAAATGCATTTAGTTCCCTCGTCCAAAGGGACCTGGGACACGGTGCAAAAGCAGCTACATGAAATTGAAGGGCACATCAGCCAGGATCTAATTGAGTAGCAGAGCTGGGCCAATGGGCCAAATGGCCTACTCCAGTTCCTAATGTCTTTTTGCTCAGAAGGTAGCTGAAGCTCCTCCAGATTAGATGCACATGTTACTGTGAGGTGATTCTGTCCTTCTGTGGTTAAATCCCACGTTTGTGGTTACTGAAGGCTGCTCTTGCATCAGAAGCTGCTGGCTTCCAATTCTAAATTTCCAGTCCTTATGAATTACCAAATGTCATTGTGTGATGCTGCTGAGAAGTGAGCCCGTTGGATATATGAAAGTTGACTGCAGATAGATTGAGTTCACGACGTCTGTTAGATTAAACATAGCTTTGGATAATAAAAAAAAAAGTGAGGTTTTCGCATCGGTGTGTTTTTATGAAGATCTGCTCTTCAGATCATCCAAAATTATATTTAATATAAAAATCACAACAGATTTGATCTGTCTGCTGTCATCTTTGATATTACTCTGTTAGCTGCTTTCTCAGCAGCAACTTCATGATTTAATAAAATTTTGCCAACTGGAATATTTAGCTTGCAACCCATAATGTCCTGTTGAAACAGGAGTCTTTAAAATCGCAGTGCCCCTTTTCCAGTCACCTGTCGTATTTTATTAACTTCATAAAATCTACCAGGAAGAAATCTCTTCAGAGTTTTGCATATTGCATTCATTTAATAATAGATGGCAGCAAAATCTACTTGGCTGAAAGATATCGGTAATATTTTTGGTTCTCCCACTGAGATATACATTTCCTTGGGTGCCGGAGCCCTCCCAATTCAATTCCTTCGAAAGGTTAGTCATGACACGAATCAACTCCAGCCTTGATCCCTACAGTTCACCTACCGCTACAACAGCTCCACAGAAGACACCATCTCCATGGCCCTGCATTCTACCCTGGAACACCTAGATAACAAGACACCTATGTCAGACTCCTATTTATCGACTACAGCTCAGGCTTCAACACCATCATTCCTACAAAACTCATCTCCAAACTCCGTGGCCTTGCCCTCTGCGACTGGATCCTGAACTTCCTAACCCACAAGCCACCTTCAGTAAGGATAGGCAACAACACCTCCTCCACGAACATCCTCAACACCGGCACCCACAAGACTATGTCCTCAGCCCCCTACTATACTCCTTGTACACCTATGACTGTGTGGCCAAATTCCGCTCCAACTCGATTTTCAAATTTGCTGATGACACCACAGTAGTGGGTCGAATTTCAAACAATGACGAGACAGAGTACAGGAATGAGATAGAGAATTTGGTGAACTGGTGCAACGACAATAATCTCTCCCTCAATGCCAACAAAACAAAGGAGATTGTCATCGATTTCAGGAAGCGTAGTGGAGAACATGCCCCTGTCTACATCAATGGGAATGAAGTAGATAGGGCCGAGAGCTTCAAGTTTTTAGGTGTCCAGATCACCAAAAACCTGTCCTTGTCCCCCCATGCTGACACTATAGTTAAGAAAGCCACCAATGACTCTACTTTCTCAGAAGACTAAGGAAATTTGTCATGTCAGCTACGACTCTTACCAACTTTTACACATGCACCATGGTAAACATTCTTTCTGGTTGTATCACAGCCTGGTATGGATCCTGCTCTGCCCAAGACTGCAGGAAATTACAAAAGATCGTGAATGTAGCCCAATCCATCACGCAATCCAGCTTCCCATCCATTGACTCTGTCTACAACTCCCGCTGCCTTGGAAAGGCAGCCATCATAATTTTTTTTAAATAAATAAATTTAGTGTACCCAATTCATTTTTTTCCAATTATGGGGCAATTTAGTGTGTTCAATCAACCTACCCTGCACATTTTTGGGTTGTGGGGGTGAAACCCACGCAGACACTGGGAGAATGTGCAAACTCCACACGGACAGTGACCCAGAGCCGGGATCGAACCTGGGACCTCAGCGCTGTGAGGCAACAGGGCTAACCCACTGAGCCACCGTGCTGCCCACCGCCAGCATAATTAAGGACCCCACGCACCACGGACATACTCTCTTCCACCTTCTTCCGTTCGGAAAAAGATACCAAAGTTTGAGTTAACATACCAACCGACCCAAGTACAACTTCTTCCCTACTGCCATCAGACATTTGAATGGACCTACCTCGTATCAAGTTGATCTTTTCTCTGCACCTTGCTATAACTGTAACATTATATTCTGCAGTCTCTCCTTCCTTCCCTATGTACGGTATGCATTGTTTGTACAGCATGCAAGAAACAATACTTTTCACTGTATGCCAATACATGTGACAATAATAAATCAAATCAAATCAAATCAAAATTTCATCTCTACGCGATAAAAGCAAATTACTGCGAATGCTGGGATATCAGCTTTGACAAAGAGTTAGCCAGACTCGAAATGTTGGCTCCCTTCTCTCTCCACAGACGCTGTCAGACTGACTGAGATCGCCCAGTATTTTCTGTTTTTGCTCCACCTCTATGTGACTGTTCTTCATTTATGCTTCTGAGTGGCAAAGAGCTAATTGGGTCGATAATAACTCATAAGGACGTTGGGCTTGTTTTATCCCCTTCCTTCATGAGCCCAAGGTGGATTGGCCTCCACCTCCTATCCAAAGAGCTGGTATTCTGTAAGTCCTACAGGGAGATTAATGATTGTTTCCCCATGATCCTCAAGCCTTTTGTAATTACAGAGAGCATCACAGCCGAGTTGCATCCTGCCCTTGGCTTTCACACTTTTACTCAAGCAATCTTTCCAGAGAATGAATGAAGACAACACATTATCAATCAGAAGAGGGTTTCTGGCTGATTCATCTCTTTCCCCCACCTCACGCAATCTGAGGATGCTTGACCATTTGCAACACACACATTGCTGCCTTGTTTAAAATTAACATCGTTGTGAGGGCGGCACAGTGGCGAGCACCACTGCCTCGCAGAGCCAGGAACCCGGGTTTGATTCCCACCTTGGGTGAATCTCTATGTGGAGTTTGCATGTCCTCCCTGTATCGGCGTTGGTTTCCCCCGTGTGTCCCAGTTTCTTCCCAATCTCTAAAGATGTGCTGGTTAGACAGAATGGCCTTTATAAACTACCCCTAGATAAAAGCAGGTTACTGTGAATGCTGGATTCTGAAACAACAACTGAAAATACTGGACAATCTCAGCAAGTTTGGCAGCATCTGAAGAGAGAGAAGGGAGCTAACATTTTGAATCTGGATGATTCTTTGACAAAGAGCCCTCCTTATGGCGGGATTCTCCCATTCGGCGGCAGAATGTCCACGCCATCGGAAACGCCGTCGTAAAACACGACGGCGTGAACAGGCTGCAGGGAGTGCAGATTCTGGCTACTACAGGGGGCCAGCATGGCGCTGGAGCGGTTCAATCCGCTCCAGCCTCCCTTTCCGGCGTGAACTGTGAACATGCGCGGTGGCCTCCCTCAACGTGCCGGCCCCGACGCAACATGGTGCGGGAGTTCAGGGGCCGGCAAGTAAGAAAATAGGCCTGGGGAACAAGAGGCCGGCCCGCCGATCAGTCCCCATTGGAGGCACCCCCCGGGGTTGCAGACATCTCGACCCCCCCCACACAGGCCGCCCCCGACCCTGCACGCAGAGGTCCCGCCGGCTGCGACCAGGTGTGGACGGCGCCGGCGGGACTCTGCCTTTTTAGAGCGGCCGCTCGGCCCACCTGGGCCGGAAAATTGGCGGCCCGGCCACGTAGAGCGGCTGCTACCGGTGCCGCGCCAAATGCGCTAGCGCCAATGGCGGCGATTCTCTGCTCCGAGGAGAATCACGTGCCAGAGTCGGGGCGGCGTGGCTTGGTTGTGGGGATTCTCCAGCCCGGCGCGGGGCTGGGAGAATCCTGCCCAGTGCTTATTGCGCCTAGATAGGGTGCTGTTTCGGAGGGTCGGTGCAGACACGAAGGGCCGAATAATCCCCTTCTGCACAGAACTAATGCAGGTCAGGAATCACAATCTGCAGCAATCCAGGTTTGGATGATTTGATAGATATCACACTGGGCAATATATTTGAAAAATGAAATGAAAAATGAAATGAAAACCGCTTATTGTCACGAGTAGGCTTCAAATGAAGTTCCTGTGAAAAGCCCCTCGTCGCCACATTCCAGCGCCTGTTCGGGTGCTGAAATTTGCTGAAACACTGGGAGAATCCCAGAGTCACTTCAGATCTGGCAAAAATCTCTTTCACGACTTTGTTGATTGACACCAATGGAAAACAGTTTTTAGCTGAAATATGCCAGTGGGTCATGGAAGAGAGACGTCTGAGTAAGCTCCGTTGGCATTGATTAACATAGTTTTCGGTTTAAACATCAATTTAATCCAAGGATATAATAAAAGGAACATCAATCTTAATCAACCAAATGCTGGAAATACTCAGCAGGTCAGCAACACCTGCAGAGGGAGAAAAACAATATCAGCATTTCATGTTAATAACTGTTCATCAGAAATATGAGTAGAAATGCCTATTTTTGGAATAAACCCATTTTAAGTTGTATTAACTAAACTACACCATGTTTCCACCCTTCAATCTATCAAGGGATACATCTAATGCAACATTACTTCCATGAAAATTACAAGTTAAAGGACTGCCTGATTGCGCAGATTCAGCAAAATGTTGGCCAGAATTCCCTGGCCATTGCGATTCACCTTTCCTGCCAGCAGCGGGCCCCCGCCTGCGTGTCTCCCAGTGACTTGGGTGGCCACAATGGGAGGTCCCATTGAGGAGCGGCAGGAAGATAGAATCCCGCCACCGGCGAATGGCGCGTCGCTGAGAAACACTCGGCAAGGGACCGGCAAATCCAGCCCTTTGTGTCTGGTGAAATGCAATGAGGCAAAGTGGAGACCTAAGTAAAAGAAACACCTTTTAAAGCGGGCAATTTTGAGCATGATTTGTACTTGGATTAACCGATTTAGTCCAAAGTTTAGCCATGTCATTGCGCGAATAATCCAGGTGCCCAGTCTAATGCTCTGGGATCACGGGTATGAAATAACACCACAGCAGCTGGTGGAATTTAAATTCAATTCATTTTTTTAAAAACTGGAATTGAAAGCTCACCTCGGTAATCGTGACCATGAAACTATCATTGAGTGTTGCAAAAACTCACCCAGTTCACTGATGTCTTTTAAGGGAGGAAATCTGCTATCCTCACCTGGTCTGGCCTACATGTGATTCCAGTCCTACAACAATGTGATTGACCTTACCTGCCCTCTGAAATGATTTACTCTCTGATCTTGAGTTCTTGTTGTTGAGAATTTGTGCAGCTGGGCCAAACCGACAGCAAATGAAATAATTAAATGTGATTATATTGATTGAGGGAGGTAATTTTGGCTGGCCGATGGCTGGCCGATGAGCTGAACTCTCCTTGAGTAACTTCCTCTTCTTTAAAGAGTGCCGTGGGATCTGTGCATCCGCAGTGACAGGCAAACTGGACCTTAAATTAATGTTTCATTTGGAAGGCAATGGATGGGGTTCTCCATTAGCCGATGCTGAAATCGGGAAATGTGATTGGGTGGAGAATAGTTTTCGACAGCAAAATCACGGCAGACACCCATTTGATGCCAAATCACGATTGTCTGTCACCTCTTAAACGGTGTCAATGCGTTTCACTCCGTACAGACAGTAGACACCAATTGCATATCATTAGCGGGCCCGACCCGGTATTCCCCAGGGCCTCCGCGATTCTCCGCCTCTGATGGGCCGAGTTCCTGACGGCGTGTTTCACTTGTGCTTTTAAAAATCGTGAAACCGGCGTGGCGGCTGCTGAGGGAGACAGTGTGAGTCTGGAAGGCGTCAAACATCGCCGTAGTTTGCTGGCAGTTGTGCCGCTGGCTGGGGGGTGGGGGCTTCTGCCAGGGCTGGTTGGGAGTGCTGGGGGATGGCGAGGAGGTGGACTGTCAGGACAGGGTGGACCGGTATGGAACATCATTGCCGCAGCTGCAAAGGCAGCCATCCAACTCTGCACACCGCTAACAGCTCAATTTGAACCTAGTGCGATGGGTCATATAGCTGTCCCCCTGACCTCTGACCCAGCCGACCCATCAGCTGTTTGAGCGTGCTCCAACACAACCAGTCCCCACCTTTTGGCTGGGATAAGCATGTGTATATGCGGCTACAGCTTGCCAGCCTCCCAAGCATCGCTCACGGACCCAGCAAATCCCGCACTATTTTTCATTGGAATCGATTGTGTTCCACACGGCACTAGTGCTTATAGAACAGTACAGCACAGAACAGGCCCTTCGGCCCTCGATGTTGTGCCGAGCAATGATCACCCTACTCAAACCCACGTATCCACCCTATACCCGTAACCCAACAACCCCCCCCCCCCCAACCTTACTTTTAAGGACACTACGGGCAATTTAGCATGGCCAATCCACCTAACCCGCACATCTTTGGACTGTGGGAGGAAACCGGAGCACCCGGAGGAAACCCACGCACACACAGGGAGGACGTGCAGACTCCGCACAGACAGTGACCCAGCCGGGAACCGAACCTGGGACCCTGGAGCTGTGAAGCATTTATGCTAACCACCATGCTACCGTGCTGCCCCTGTGCTAGCCCCTCAATGATAGCGGAATAGGTCCAGGTGCGGCGCCAGTTTTTCTGCCGTAAAAGTCCACAGATTCTGCGTTGGGGGGTCAACACTCAGGCGGGATTCACCGTTTCCCGACACTGATATTGTAATCGGTGATTGGATGGAGATTCCCTTTCGACCCCCAAATTGGGGACGCCGCCGGATTGACGCCGGCTTTTTATCCTTCCCTTCACCCCCTCCAATTAGCATCATTACATCGCGTGCCACACGCCATTGGAACGGCATTGGCACATCACGTGAAGGCCCTCCCCCGAAGCTCCACCCCCGATGGGCCAAGTTCCCGATTGCGCAAGGGACATGTTGTCTCAGCGGTCAGGAACCCGGTGTGGCGGCTGCGGACTGTGTCCAGCGCCGCCACAGTCGGCCGGGAGCCATGGTGAGGGGTGGTCAGGAGGGTATTGTTTGACAGGTTGGGTCCGCACAGGGCCGTGTTTTATGGTGCGACCACTGCAGATCGTTGCCCGGCGCATGCGTGACCACAGACCCAGCCATTCTCCAGCCATTTATATCGTGGGAGCCGGGAGTTTTACTCGGCGTGGCTGCTATCCCCTCACCAGGATCAGTGAAGGTTCAGCACCGATTTTGCCATCGTAAAATGCCACTGTTCCCACGCCGGCATCGGCACTTAGCCTCTAAAATGGTGAACCCAGCCCCTAGTCTCAAAAGCAGAGAATCCCGCCCAACAGCACTCTGTGAGTACAGCACTGGAGTGTCACCCGAGATTATGTGCTCAAGTCTTGGTGTGGGACCTTCTGATTCAATGGTGAGAATTTAACTAAGTCACTCAAACTGACATTACAAAGCTGACGCATGTTATTTTTTGAAGAGAAAGGTCAAGGAAATGCAATTTATGCAGCATGTAAAGTTTGAGCTGTGCTGATCTGGTATTTTGTTTTGTGCGATGGAGGCATTAGATCTGGATAGAGAACCAGACTGGTGTTACAACAAAAAAGCTAAACCATTAATCTGTGAGACAGCAACGAGAGGAACATCTTGTATAGAAGAGACGCCAAAAGTTTCAGTGTTTGAGCGGTGGAAAAATAAATTGCTTATCATTAAAGGGCAAGAAAATGTGTTTATGATATTATACACTAATTTTCTTTCTGATATTTTTGCTTGAACTGCAAAATATTTTATTATCTAATCCAACCATCTGACTTCCGGATCGAAAAGACGGCTCATTTGATGGGTTTGGACTTGACGCTTGCTCCCTGCTCCGGGGTGGTCCGCATGCATTCGCACCATCCACTCCCATGTTTTCACCGTGTATGATACCGGTCCAGGCCATTCCACCACGGTCATTGGTATCCACCGGGCACCGTCTCTGAAGGTCCAGATGTATACAGTGTCCCCCGATCGAAAACATCTGTCCTGCATCCATCTGCTTGTGCTGCCTTAGGAGATCCTCTGTTTCCATTCTACTTTCCCACCAATAGCGAGGAACATCTGATGTAGGAGCGGTTTCAAGACCTGTGTATTGAGTCAACTTCCACGTGGGGTTTTGCCCTGTGGCTCAGCTCAGTACAGAGAGGAACAAACCTGAACAAAGATGGATTTAATCAAGCTTGTTACATGTACACGGAGAACAGACTGGATATCAGCCAAGACCTGTTCTGCCAAATAAAGTGCCGAACACAGTAATTATACAACTTTCAAAAATCAGTAGCCCACCCCAGGTGAACACGATCCAATCCCTGAAGCTGCTTCTTTTAAACTTATCCAATAGAATTGTAAGCAGTGTTTAAACTCCACCCAATAGCCTCTCCGTCCCATCATCCATATGGTGGGGTTACATTACCCCAATCCCATACATGGGGGCATCACAATTGACCAAATGATGCCTTGAGGTGTCATGGTGGGTCAACAAACCAGATGAAGACGGTCGCTGTTTCACCTGAGCAAACACTTCTTCTTGTAGCGCTCACCACGCTCAATCCCGGTGCTTTTCCAATAATGCATGCAGCAGTGTGAGGATGGTCGCCAAATTAGGGATGAATTTCCCGTAATAATTCATGAGTCCTAAGAGCGACATATTCTCAGGCATGGGGGCTTGTTTGATTGCCCGTACCTGCTCCTCCATTGTTGCAAGCCATCCCTGTTGACTCAGTATCCTAAGTACATGACATAATTTGCGTGACAAATGCATCTCTCCCTCTAAAGGTGGACGCCTGCCTCAGAAAAGCGACGGAGGAATTCCTCTATGTTGCTCAGGTGATTCTTTTCAGTGGCTCCGGTGACCAGGACACCATCCAAGTAATCCACCACCCGCAGAAGCCCTTGGCAGATGCTCTCCATGACTCCAAATAGCACAAGCCGATGACACCCGAATGGCAACCTTGAATATTCTTAGAGGCTCCTATGGGTATTAATGGTCACAAACCTTCTGGATGTCGCGTCTAGCTCCAATTGGAGGTATGCGTGACTCATATCACGTTGAGAAAAACAGTGTCCTCCAGCCAGCTTTGTGTAGAGGTCCTCCGTGTACGCTATTGGATATCCATCCAAACAAAAGACTTTGTTTTACTATTAGCTTGTAATACCCTCATAGGTGGATTCTTTTATCCAGCTTCAGCATCAGGACAACCGCTGCCCACTCTGCAAATTGTACATGCCGAATGATTCCCAGGCTTTGCAAATGGTTGAGCTCACCCTCCACATTTGTTTTTAATGCATGGGGAACTGGGTGGGCCCTAACCTACCTCAGTTGGGCCTCAGGGTCTACGTGAATCATGGCAACGGTTCCTTTGATCTTAACTATGTCATTCTGGGAAACGTCTGAGTACTTCCCCAGGACCTCATAAAATCCCCCAGTCCCCTCCTGATAATCCGCTGCCAGTCCAAATGGAGCCTCTGCAGCCAATCATGGCCCAGGGAACAAGGGGCAGGTTCTCATGCTATTACCAGGGGCAACCTGATAGACTGCCGCCCGTAGGCAACTGGAGTCATTGTCGTGCCTGTTGGAGGGAAGGAACACTCGGGGGTCTTTTCTCATCCATGTGGAGTTGTAAAAGTTGCGTTAATTTGAAATTGCTGTGTGCACACTGGAGAGACCGATTCTGCTGCTACCCTTAGCTCGCAAAAGTCAGCTCTGATCATATTCAGAGTCACATGCATACGTTGAAAGTTCTTTCAGAGTTACAAGCAGGCATTGACGTCATCGATTTATTCCAAACAATACACGGTGATCAGTAGGCATATTTTTCTGGGCCCCTTAATGGGAAAACGATTTACTAATACAATGCATCTTTACAATTTCCCGGATCTTTTACAAAATATTCCCCTTAACCCGAATTCCTTGATGGGGTGTCAATGTGTTTTTATTCCCTGCTCTAGGTTGGACATTGAATCCCCTACAGACAGGCTGGAGCCATGGTTTCTGTGACTTGGGTCCCAATTCTTATTCTAACGCCCTGTAGGATGATTGAATTATCCTGAGTGCAGGTGACTTTTCTTTAAGGTTCAACATTTTAACCCCTTGCCTATTGGTTTTCCCCTTGCCATCTGCTTCTATAAACCTGGAACATCTTTATTATTACTTATATCAATTCTTTAATACATATAGCAATTTCTCCCACTAACATGGCCGTGATGGCTAATGTTTCTCCCATGTATGTTGCCAAGTGTCCCTCTAGTCTAAGTGCTGAATTCCCATCGTGACCTTCTGGAACTCTGTCGTCCTATCACTGAGACCGCAGCCCCCATGTCCAGTTCTATTACAAGTGGCCTGGACGGTAACGTTGATGTGTTGCACCGATGCAGTTCAACTGAATGTACTCGTCTTCATCAGGCTGCGTTAGGTACAAGGCCCTGGCTCTAGGTGGGGGCATCCAATGACCAGGGCGATGTGCTTGTTAGCTGATTTGGTGTTCCTGATCCCTGCGGTACCTCCGATCACAGGTGCAGCATCTCTGTGAGTCCTCCACCAGTGGTTCAGGGGTGACACCTCACCTGGCTACAGTGGCTCGCGGGTCCCAGAGGCTTTGTTCCTGGGCAGCACCGCTTGACTGAATTGGGGGGGGCTATTCACCCCCATCTCTGACACGTCCTGGACACCCTTCTCTGCGCTCTCCCACAAGAGGGAGATCTCGATGGCCCTTTTCACCCCCAAAGACTACTCAGCCATGGGTCACCATGTTGTGAACTTTGCACACAAGGTGATCCCGTTGCATCTCCCGAAGGGATGACCCATAATCGTGGTGCTCAGCCAGTTTACGTAAAGTTGCTTATAAACTCAGTCACGGACTCCGCCTGGATTCCCTTGGCCATCTTGCACCGGTATCTTTGGACAATAACTGACGGTTTGGGGTCATAGTGATCTGCCACGAGCGCCACCAATTTGTCAAATATTTTGCAGTCTGGGACCACAGGGTAGATAAGGTTCTTTATGATGCTAAAAGTGGGGACGCACAGGTGGTCAGCAGACTCTCCTTCTGTTGGTCATCCCCAGTAATGGCATTCGCTTTGAAAAAATATTGCATTCTCTTGGCGTATTGAGCCAGTCTTCTATATTCACATCAAAAGTGTCGACCCACCAGAAAAGTGGCATTTTTAAGCCTGTGCTGACCTTGCTCCTCTATGGTGAAATGCAGCTGTGGTCTGGGTGTCCTGCAGCACCACCTGTAGTTCCGTCTTTCCTCACTGTCAATAGGATCGTCAATGAAGAGTTAAGTCCAGGAGCTTTATTCACACTGAGTCCACACAGCGATGAAGAGCACATCCAGCCCCGGCCGGGACCATCCGAAAACACCAGCTCCCTTCTGGACCATCTGTTATCTCGTGGAATTAATGACTCCCGCTGTTGGGCCTCCACCACTCACTGGGGGAGCTTGTATTCCACAAACCCCGCGGTGAGATTGATCAGGTCGTCCCCATTGGTCTTGTGTGGGTTACGACAGAGACTAAACAATGATGGCACAAATATCTGACCGAGGTTACTCAACTCCATCAGTGATCTATCTAAAATGTCAGGGGAGAACTCCTGTACAATGATGTTGACTCGCCCTTGAACACAAAACGGATACATGTGATGCAATTGAGATATTGCCACCAAACCAGTGCAAAACGGGGATGATTGACTCACACCATTTCCATCGCAATGTATGGTATCAAGTGGAAAAAAAACACAAATAAATCACACATTCACTTAAAAATACAGGTGTACTTCGAATAAAAGAAAGGAAATGTTTTTAGAATATTGGATGAATATTGTCTCAAGTGCATTTTTCAAAATTTTAGTTTGTTCTGTTACTGTCACAATGACCACATTGGTCATGTGATCAGCATGGCACAGTTAATGAAAGTTTAGAGTACCAGGATAGGTACATTCTGTCAGTAATTTCTTTACCTTGTGAGTTTTAGGACACAGCTCAAGGGTGTCAGATGGTTTCTCTGCTGTAGGAACAATCAAAGGGAACCAGAAACCCTGGAGCATTGGACAGATCAGTGACCCCCAAGGGCACCTCCACCTCAACAGCAGTGCATGAGGGCCAGTAGCTCCATGGAGATGGAGGTAACATCTCCGCAGCAATGGGGGCGGCACAGTGGAACAGCGCTTAGCACTGCTGCCTCACAGCATCAGGCACCCAGGTTCAATTCTGACAGTGGGTGACTGTGTGGAGTTTGCACATTCTCCCCGTGTTTGTGTGGGTTTCCTCCAGGCGTGCTGGATTCCTCCCACAGTCCAAAGATTTGCAGTTTAGGTGGGTTGGCCATGCTACGTTGCCCCATAGTGCTCAAAGGTGTGCAGGTTAGATGGGGTTACAGGGACAGGGTGGGGGAGTGGGCCTAGGTAGGGTGCTCCTTCACAGGGTCAGTGCAGACTCGATGGGCTGAATGGCCTCCTTCTGTACTCTAGGAATTCTGTTGGTTCTAGGATTGGCCTCTACTGTAGACTTCCATGCTCGAGGCCCTGTCAATAGGATATGGAGCCTCCAGTCCTGTTGGCACACCTCCACCCATCCCCAGCCAGGCTTCCTGCATTGAACTGGTGGCCTCCGCACATGTTCTGAGGGAGTTCAACAGCGACAGTACCAAAATGGCCACAAAATCACCTCTTATTGGGATCTCAACACCTTAGTTGGATAGTTACCTCTGTGGTGCAGATAACAAATTGCTTTCAAACCAGTCACCAGCATAAATACAATATAACCTCCAAGGTGCATCAGAGAAGCTTCATAAAACAAAATGTGATACCATACCACAGAGGGGATAATAAAATAGATGATTAAATGCTTGGCCAAAGCTTGGTGTTAAAGATTGCTTTAGAGCAGGAAACTGGTAGAGAGCCGCTGAAGTATGCATTCAGAACTTGGGGGCGAAGGCAGCTGAGGTCAGGAGTCTGATAGTTAGGGTGACAATTTTAAAATTATAGTGCTGCTGGACTGGGACCCAGTGTAGGTGAGTAAGCAAAGGTTGATGGGAGAATGGGACATAAGATGATTTTGGACATGGCAGTAGAACTTTAGATGACCTACTGTTTACGAGTGTAGAATGTGAGAAGCCAGACAGGATGGCATTGGATGAGTTAAATCAAGAGGTAATAAAGGCATGAAAGAGGGCTTGGGCAGCAGAACTGAGGGTAGTTGAGCAATGTTAAGTAAGTAGCCACAGTGCTGATGCCCAACTCCACATCAAATATGACCCACAGTATCATATCTAGACTTTGCTAGAAATCTCTTGGATCCCACATCCGACTGCAACTATCTATTGTTACGGCTACATAAATAAAAGCAAATATTTAATGAAATTAAGCTGTTCACCATCCTGACTTGGAAATATGTCATGATGTGGAGGTGCCGGCATTGGACTGGGGTGGGCACAATAAGAAGTCTTACAACACCAGGTTAAAGTCCAACAGGTTTATTTCGAATCACTAGCTTTCGGAGAGCAGCTCTTTCAACGGGTGAATGAAGAGGTGGGTTCCACAAACACACATATAGACAAATTCAATGGTGCAAGATGATACTTTGAATGCGAGTCTTTGCAGGTAATTAAGTCTTTGCAGGTCTAGACCGTGCAACTGGAGAGAGGGATAATCACAGGTTAAAGAGGTGTGAATTGTCTCAAGCCAGGACACTTGGTAGGATTTTGCAAGCCCAGGCTAGATGGTGGGGGGGGTGAATGTAATGCAACATGAATCCAAGGTCCCGGTTGAGGCCGCACTCATGCGTGTGGAACTTGGCTATCAGTTTCTGCTCAGCGATTCTGCGTTGTCGCGCGTTCTGAAGGCCGCTTTGGAGAACGCTTACCCAAAGATCAGAGGCTGAATGCCCTTGACTGCTGAAGTGTTCCCCGACTGTAAGGGAACATTCCTGCCTGGCGATTGTCGCGCGATGTCCATTGATCCGTTGTCGCAGCATCTGCATGGTCTCGCCAATGTACAATGCTTCGGGTCATCCTTTCCTACAGCGTATGAGGTAGACAAAGTTGGCCGAGTCGCACAAGTATGTACCGCCTACCTGGTGGCTAGTATTCTCACGTGTAATGATGGTACCCATGTCGATGATCTGGCACGTCTTGCAGAGGTTGCCATGGCAGGGTTGTGCGGTGTCGTGGTCACTGTTCTCCTGAAGGCTGGGTAGTTTTCTACAAACAAATGGTCTGTTTGAGGTTGCACGGTTGTTTGAAGGCAAGTAATGGGGGTGTGGGGATGACCTTGGCAAGATGTTTGTCTTCATCGATGACTTGTTGAAGGATGTGAAGAAGATATCGTAGTTTCTCTGCTCCGTGGAAGTACTGGATAATGAAGGACACTCTGTCGGTTGTGTCCCATCTTTGTCTTCTGAGGAGGTCGGTGAGAAATATATCGCTGTTCCTTCATTTTCGCTGTGTCAAAATCCTGAAACTCCTTCCCTAACAGCACTATGGGTGTACCTACATGGGTGTATCATATGGAGTACAGCGGTTCAAGAAGACAGCTCACCACCACCTTCTCAAGGGCAATTAACATTTGAGCAATAAATGCTGGCTGAGCCAGTGACGCCCATATCTCATGAATGTATGTTTTAAAAATTAAGGAGAAAATACACCATTGTACTTGATCCCAGCTGCCTATGCATATCAATGCCTCCTTTTTTCTTTTTGACTAGGGTCTCAATACCCTGAGTCATCCGGGGTTCCCTAATTCTACCAGCTTTGCCCTTCACTCTAAAAGAAATGTGCTGACCCTGAACCCTGGTTGACACACTTTTAAAAGCCTCCCACTTACCAGCCATCCCTTTGCCTGCCAACAGACTCCACCAATCAACTTTTGAAAGTTCATGTTTAATACTATCAAAATTGGCCTTGCCCCAAATTAGAATTTTAACTTTTGGGCCAGACCTATCATTCTCCATAGCTACCTTAAAACGAATGGAATTTAATCCTGAAAAGTGTGAGGTGATACACTTTGGAAGGAGAAATTTGCCAAGGAAGTATTCAATGAAAGGCATGACACATGACATTGAACAAAGGGACCTCGATGTGTTTATCGATAGATGTCTGAAGGCAGAAGGGAAGGTTAATAGGGTGATGAGAAAGGCACATAGGATACTTGCCTTTATCAATCAAGGCATAGATTAAAAAAGCAGGGAGGTCATGTTGAAATTGTATAGAACATTGGTGAGGCCACAGCTGGAGTACTGTGTGCAATTCTGGTCGCTGCATGAAAGGAAAGATGTGATTGCACTGAAGAGGATGCAGAGGAGATTCACCAGGACATTGACTGGTTTGGAACATTTAAGTTGTAAAGAGAGGTTGGATAGGCTTTGGGTTGTTTTCGTTGGAGCAGAGATCACTCAGGGACAATCTGATCGAGATGTACAAGATTATGAGGGGCATGGACAGGGTGGATAGCGAGCAGGTGTTATCCTTAGTTGAAGAGTCAGTCATGACGGGACACTGGATCAAGTTGAGGTTTAGGGGATGTGAGGATACACATTTTTACCCAGAGAATGGTGGCGGTCTCAAAGCACTGCCTGGGAGGGTGATAGAAGCCTCACATCCTTTAAGAAGTAGCTGCATGAGCACTTAACATGCCATAATATTCAAGAGTATGGGCCAAGTGTTGGCAAATGGGATTAGGTAGGCAGGTCAGGAGTTTTTCATGTGTCGCAGCAAACACGATGGGCCAAAGGGCCTCTTCTACATTGTATCGTCTGTGATTCTGTGACAAATAATATGTAAATGATTGAGAACTCAAACTGACAACATATGGGCTGTGATTCTCCCACCTCGTCCATTACCATCCCGCTACAAGTGAGAATGAAGAATTTGACACCCCAGTCAAAACTCCAGCGGAACCGAAGTATCCCGCCATGATCTATGGATGTTAATACAAAAGTGTAGAGCGCTGTAGGTTTCCCATTTCTATTTTGTAAATTAAGGAAACCTACATTTTGAAACTTGTAATTATTTGTAAACTAAAATGATCATAATTGTACAATCTTATTTTTAATTTAATTTTAATTGTCTATATATTATGAATTATTATTGCAGGCGTCATTTGTATTGGCATCACAATTCAGCACCTGTCACCCTGATGATATTTCAGTGAACCAATTATCTACCTACTTTCTACTTGACAGGGAGATGGAGTTGGTAGCTAGGGAACGGGATTTTCAGGAGAGACGGAAGACAATCAGCGATCCCAGGATTTAATTGGAGAAAATTTCTGCTGATCCCATATTGGATCTGACAATTTGAAGTCTCAGTCTCGTAGGATATTATTTACGACTTTGAAAAGAGCCAGTTCAGTACTGTGGCAGATGCAGAAACGTGATTGATTGTGTTCAAACATAGAGGGCGGAGTTCTCCACTCCCGTGCGGCATTGGGAAGGCCGTTGTGAATTCCTCACACCCTATTCACCCCCCCCAGGGGGCTAGGAGCGGCGCTCCATAAATCTCGCTTGCGTCAAGACGGCGCGCCGAGAATGACGCGACGGCGGCGCCTAAGTGACGTCAGCCACGCATGCGCAGGTTGGCCGGCTCCAACCCGCGCATGCGCGGCTGATGTCACAACGGCTGCCGGCTCTAACCCGCGCATGCGCGGTTGCCGTCATCCCCTCCGCTGCCCCGCAAGACGTGGCGGCTTGATCTTGCGGGGCGGCGGAGGGGATAGAGTGCGTCGCTTGGAGATGCCGGCCCGACGATCGGTTGGCACCGATCGCGGGCCAGTCCCCTCCCGAGCACGGCCGTTGTGCTCACTCCCCTCTCCGCCCCCCACAAGCCACAAACGATGATTTGGCACCATGTTCACGATGGCAGCGACCAGGTGTGGTTGCCGCCGGCGTGAACAGGTCGGGAACGTCAGGCCGATCGGCCCATCCAATCGCCGGTCGCCATGAAAAACGGCGAGCGGCGAATCTGCGAGCGGGGGGTGGGAGAATCGCGGGGAGTGCCAGGGCGGCATGTCGTGAGTTGGCCGGCCCTCCCGCGATTCTCCCACCCGGTGTCGGGAGAGGAGAATTCCACCCAGTGTTCCAGGAAAGATGGGTCAAGATTTAAGATGCAGCAGCATGTTCATGAACTTTGGAGACGAAAGCCACGTTTGAGATAAGGCAATAGTTTGCAAGAGTGGAGGGGTTCAAGATTTTTTTCTTCAAGGAGTTGGGTGATGACTGTAGATTTGAAGGAAACGGGGACAGGATGATAGATGTGAAGGAAAGGAGAGTATCTGGAGAGAGTGTATTGTTAACAGTTAGAAGAGGCCAAGAGGGGAGATTGGTCCGTCAGCGGTTTATTCGGATAGGGTCAGATGGACAGGCGGTTGGACTCTTGGACAAGATGAACTCAGAGTTGGATGATGAGATAAGAAAGAAAGTAGAGAATTATGTCAGACTTCTACAACATAGAAAGAGCCCTTTGGTCCATCGTGTCTGTGAATTGGAAGAGTATTTTCAAGGGATAGGGACAGAAGGAGGTCAGGCGGAAGGGGTATGTGAAGAGAATGATCCAAAGAAGTGATCAGAGATGGCCTTCTTTGTAGCTAATATGATAGGAGTAGTGAGATCACATGAAATGACAAGATTAAGAGAGTTGTCACGAATATGGGTCAGAGAGTTTACATCAAGCGAGAGATTAAAGGAGGATGAGGGCAGTGAACGCAGAGGACAGGTGAGCTGAGATGGAGGTTTAAATCACTGTGTGTAAGAGGTTACCCAGTTCAGAGGTTGCGGGAGAAAAGCAGCAAAGGTAATCAGTGAGAAAGGTTTCATAGCATTCTGATGGGCGGTAGAGAAATAGGATTGTTAAATAAGGTGTGACAAGGTGAGAAGATCAATGGAGGAGAAAGTGTCAGAGGGTGACAATGACAGACCAGGCTGTGATGACGTGATAAGGGCCATATTCATGGTGCAATTGGTAGAACATACAGCCAGGAGGAGAGTATTTAGCGGGAAAATGTCATCACCCCTCAGACAGGTTTCTGTCAAGGCTTTGATGTGCAATTATCCCCAGTAAGCTCGTGGATGGCAAGAGCCTTGTTCGCCAGTGAAAGGATGTGCTGGAGAGAGATGTGGAGAGGAGCAGTGACTGCTAAAATGCTGGCAGAGTCCACAGACTCAGCGCTGGGAGGGAAGAGTTGGTTGGATGTGAAGGAGATCAACAAGATTATTTACAAATGGGTGCACTGGGTGGAAATAAGGCAATAGAGTGGGATGGGAAGTTGCGTTGCTGCCTGTAAGGAGGAAACATGTGATTATTTGATGGGCCCTTCAGAGGATGTCAGAGGAGATATAGAATGAAATTGTAGTCTTATCTAAGCCTGCCGAAGAGGCAGGAGAATTGGAAGGTCATACCTTATTGAAGGGGGAGGGATTGGGAGGACAGAGCACCTGATGGAGGAGAAAGGAAAGGAGGGAATTCAATAGGAGAGAGGGCTCCAAGAAGAATAAAGAAAAATATTTAAAAAGGAGGGGGGTAAAAAGAAGTGGAAATAGAGTTGAGCGATTTGCATCCAAAATCTACACATGAATGGACACAGGGAAAACTCAAGTTACCCAGTCCTGGTTGTCCAGTAAGCAGGATACTTAAAGCTCGGCAGAGAACAGGGAAAAGACAGTCACTCATAGGAGGGATAGTAGAGAGTGCTTACATTAATAATGGGATCCTGGATGTGTATTCACGTTACATGGATGAGGAGGAATTTCTTCAGCCAGAGGGTGGTGAATCTGTGGAACTCTTTGCCGCAGAAGGCTGTGGAGGCCAAATCACTGAGTGTCTTTAAGACAGAGATAGATAGGGTTCTTGATTAATAAAGGGATCAGGGGTTATGGAGAGAAGGCAGGAGAATGGGGATGAGAAAAACATCAACCATGATTGAATGCTGGAGCAGACTCGTTGGGCCGAGTGGCCTAATTTTGCTTCTATGTTATGGTCTTATGGTCTACACCAAACAAACCATATTTTTCCCATGTTTCTTAGCGTGTGATGCTCATAAATCATCATAATACAGGAAATGTGCAAGAGTGGCTCTGTGTTAACTATTCCCCCGATTGTCCCGCTATACATCTCGAGGCAGGTCTTGGTTTTGCTTGATGTTTTTGTCTAAAAATAGCAGTTGTGTCAGGGATAGGAAGTCCTATCTTGGGATCTTACAATTTGCCTCAATAAATATTATGTCTACAATTAGCAAGGTCGTCCATTATATCGGCGTTGAAGGGGTTTGCAGATAAAAGCAGTTTTCCAAAGGAAATTTCTACTTGTGACATATCACTGCAGTTATACAGTAGAGCAGAGAACTCCATTTCTGTGTCAACTGGTTCATTGGTTTCAAACGTAAGTTGCAATAAACCCAGAAATATATTTTGGGGAGAGCAATTGTACCAGCTTTGTGATAAAATACTAATGATTCATCTGTGTGTAATTCTCTCTGTGGTGAACATCAGACAATTGTTTATCAGGTGTTTGTATTAAGTTAATATTAAAACCTAATGACAGGTGATATGAAAGTTAAATATTAGACAACTTTTGCTGCCTTATTTATGTAAGCGGTTCAGAGACAATTTAAATTGATATCTTGTGTGCAGGTATCAGAAGCTCCTTGTGGGCAGCGTATTGATTAAATTATCAGCATTTTAAATGTGCCAGTGGGTGCAAATGAGGTCATTTGGACAGTGACTTTGTTTTAAATAGTGGTCAGAACAAATTGCATGGTTCCTCGCTTAAGAATTCTGCAGCAGTGACCTTTCATTATGGTAAATAACAGTTAAAGAATATCCACTGAAATCAGTTTGACAAACAGTCATGCGTCATTTAAAAGGTCAATTGCTTTTATTTTGCCCTTTTTCTTTCTTGAAGCTGAACCCACTGTTGTGTAGGTGTTCTGACCCATTTATACCTCGGACACCAGCTACATTAATTGGTCTCAATAACAGACACTGGAATTGTTTAATTTTTCGAAGTATCCATTTGGACTTCCAATTTCGATGTTACTTGTTCAGTGCGATTCCAATTTTGTGGGGCTATTTTTACAACAGCAGTTTGTATTTATCCGGCACCTTTAATAGACGAGTGTCCCAAGGCTTTAGACAGAGTCATTATAAAACAAGGTCTGACATTGAACCACATAGGTAAGATCGGTGACCAAAAGCTTCGTCAAAGAGGTCGTTTTTGAATAAAAACAAAAAATACCGGATAAACTCAGCAGGTCTGGTAACGTCTGTGAGAGAGAAACAAGAGTTCACATTTCAAATCCATTTGACCTGTCCATATGACTTGTTTATTCCTGTCTGGCACTAAAGTAAAACGGGAAAGGTGGCCAAACCATGGCTCACAAGGGAAATTAGAGATATTATTCAATCCACGGAAGAAGCATATAAATTGGCCAAGAAAAACAACAGGCCTGAGGATTGGGAACAGTTCAGAATCAGCAAAGGACAAAGGGATTGATTATGAAGGGGAAAATAGAGTATGAATGCAAGCTTGTAGGGAACATAAAACCTGACTGTAAGAGTTTCTATAGGTACATGGAGAGAAAATGATTGGTGAAAACAAATGTAGGTCCCTTTCAGTCAGAAACAGGGGAATGCATAATTGCGGACAAAGAAATGGCTGAGCATCTAAACACATACTTTGGTTCTTTCTTCACAAATTAGGACACAAATAAGACACTAGAAATGTTGGGCAACGCAGGGTTTAGTGAAAGGGTAGAAATAGTGGATGCATTGGTGGTCATCTTTCAGGATTCTATAGACTCTGGAACAGTTCCTGTAGATTGGAGGTTAGGTAATGTAACCCCATTATTTAAAAAGGGCGGCAGAGCGAAAACAGTTTAGACCAGTAAGCCTGATGTTGGTAGTGGGGAACATTCCAGAATCCATGATTAAAGATTTTACAGCAGAGCATTTAGAAAGCAGTGGCAGGATCGTAGAGTCAGCATGGATTGATGAAGGGGTAATCATCCTTGACAAATCTACTGGAATTCTTCGAGGAGGTAACTAGGAGAGTTGAAGACGGGAAGCAAGTGGATGTGATATATTTGATTTTACGGAAGGCTTTTGACAAAGTTCCGCATAAGAAATTAGTGTGTAAAACAAAAGCGAATGGGATTAGGGGTAGTGTATTTTAACAAAGTCCCGCATAAGAGATTAATGTGTAAAATTAGAGCGCATAGGATTAGGGGTAGTGTATTGAGATGGATAGAAAACTGGTTGGTAGACAGGAAACAAAGTAGGAATTAATTGGTCTTTTCAAATTGGCAGGCAATGACGAGTTGGGTACAGCAGGGATAGCTACTAGGGCCCCAGCTATTCACATTATGTAACAATAATAATCTTTAGCGAACACAATCAAAACCGGTTCAATCTCTTCTCATGCGTCAGTCCCGCCATCCCAGGAATCAGTCTGGTAAACCTTTGCGACACTCCCTCTCGAGCAAGAACATCCTTCCTCAGATAAGGAGACCAAAACTGCACACAATATTCCAGGTATGGCCTCACCAAGACCCTGTATAACTGCAGCAAGACATCTCTGCACCTGTACTTGAATCCTCTCACAACGAAGGCCAGTATACCATTTGCCTTCTTTACCACCTGCTGTACTTGCATGTTTATCTTCAGTGACAGGTGTATGAGGACACCCAGGTCTGCACATTTTCCTCTCCTAATTTATGGCCATTCAAATATTAGTCTGCCTTTTTGTATTTGCTACTAAAGTGGATAACCTCGCGTTTCTCCAAATGATATTGCATTTGCCATTCATTTGCGCACTCACTCAATTTGTCCAAATCACACTGAAAGATCTCTGTATCTTCCTCACAGCTCACCCTCCCACCCAACTTGATGTGATCTGCAAATTTAAGGATTTTACATTTTGTTTCCTCATCTAAATCATGGGCGACACGGTAGCATAGTGGTTAGCCCTGTCGCTTCATAGCGCCAGGGACCCGGGTTCAATTCCAGCTCAGGTCCCAGTTCAGGTCACTGTCTGTGCAGAGTCTGCATGTTCTCCCCATGTCTGTAGATTTTCTCCGGGTGCTCTGGTTTCCTCCCACAAGTCCCGAAAGACGTGCTTGTTAGGACATTCTGAATTCTCCCTCTGTACCCTAACAGGAGGGAGTGGACCCGGACCCTTTGGTGGCGATATTTGGAATTTCAGAGAAACTGGAGCTCATGGAGAGGAGGAAGGCCGATGTCTTGGCCTTCGACTCTCTGATTGTACGGCAACAAATTTTGCTGGAGTGGCGGTCAGCATCGCCACCAGGGGTAGCAGCATGGCTGGGTGACCTGTATGACTTCCTGCAGC
Source organism: Scyliorhinus canicula (assembly GCF_902713615.1). Taxonomy (NCBI): domain Eukaryota; kingdom Metazoa; phylum Chordata; class Chondrichthyes; order Carcharhiniformes; family Scyliorhinidae; genus Scyliorhinus; species Scyliorhinus canicula. The sequence goes on along the minus strand of NC_052154.1, from coordinate 178,064,416 downwards.
TAAAGAAGATAAAGTATGAGTTAAGGGGCTCGGCATAGGAGTTTGAGAAAAGGTGGGGGATGTTTCTGACCGTGGTTGAGGAGCTGTTCGTCACAGGGGGGTGGGGCGTTGGGTGATGGGGAGGGGGGTGAAAAAGGAGAAAAATCTGTACAAACAGATTGTTGGGAAGAATGTTTCCCGGGGTGTTTATTTGCTGTAACCTACTTTGATACAAGTTTGAATAAAATGCGTTTTAAAAAAAAATGATGTTTTCAAGAAAATGAATGGGAATGATTTTAAAGGAAAAAAAGAAAGACTTGCATTGATGTCATGCTTTTCATGAACATCGCAAGGCACTTCATAGCTAATGCAGTACTTTAGGAGCGTAGCCGCTGCTGTAATACAGGAATGGCTACAGCTATCTTTCACACAGCAAGATCCCACAAACAGCAATCTGATTATGACCAAATAATCTCTTTCTTTGTGATGATGATTGAGGAATGAATACAGGCTGTGATACCCCCGCTGCTCATGTTTAAAATATTCCCATGGGATCTTTCATTATCCAGATGGGGCCTCAGTTCAGCACTTCATCTGAAAGGTGGCACCTCCAACAGCGCCTACTTAGTACTGCACCACAGTATCAGCTTTGACTTGGCACTCAAGCCCGACAGTGGGACTTGAACCTGGAACTTTTGGCTCAGGGGCAAGCGTGATATCAACTGAACCACAACTCTGACTGGGGTGTTCTTTGGAGGAACCATCATGTGATGTGTGAAATACTTGCATTTTGAAATAAATTACCAGGAATTCTTTTCTTCTTTTTAATTCATTCATGGGTTGTGGTTTCTCTGACTAAGCCAGCGTTTATTGCCCATCCCTAATTGCTTTTGAGAAGGTGGTAGTGAGCTGACTTTGACCCAGCAACAGTGAAAGAACACCATTTATGTTTCCAAGTCAGGAAGCTGAATGGCTTGGAGAGGAACTTTCAAGTGGTGCTGATCCCATGCGTTTGCTGCCCTTGTCCTTGTTATGGGTTTGGAAAGTGCTGCATGGGGAGCTTTGGTGAGTAACTGCTGTGCACCTTGTTGATGGTGTACTTGACTTTCACTGTTCATTGGTGGTGGAGGGAATGAATGTTTGTGGATGGGGTGCCAAATAAGCAGGCTGTTTTATCTTGGATGGTATCAAGCTTTTTGAGTGCTGTTGGAACTGCACACATCCAGGCAATGCAGACAAGTGGTGAGTATTCCATCACATTCCTGACTTGTGCCTTGTAGATGGTGGCCGGTCTCTTGGCAGTCAGAAGGTGACTTACTCACCACAGTACTCCCAACCTCTGTCCTGCTCTTGCAGCCACAGTATTTATATTGGTAGCCTTGTTCAGTTTCTGGTCAATGGTAACCCCCAGGATGTTGATAGTGGTGGAATCAGCAATAAGCAAGGTCAAGGGGTGATGGTTAGATTCTCTCTTTTGGAGATGGTCATTTTTCTGGAACTTGAGTGGCATGAATGTTGCTTGTCAGCCAAAGTCTGGCTATTGTCCGGTTCCAGCTGCATTTGCACATGGTCTGCTTCAGGATCTGAAGAGGCACAAATGGTGCTTAAAGAACATCCCCACTTCTGACCTTTTGATGAAAGGAAGGTAATTGATGAAGCTGCTGAAGGTAGTTGGGCCCAGAACACTATCCTGAGGAGCCCTGTGCAAGGTATGATTCCAACCAGTGGAAGGTTTCCCCCTGATTCCCATTGACTCCAGTGTTTTTAGGGCACCTTGATACCTTGATGCAATCCTCGTTTAAATGCTGCCTTAATGTCATGGGTAGTCACTCTCACCTCACCTCACCTCGGGAGATTAGCTCTTTGGTCCATGTTTGAACCAAGGAGGTCAGGAGCTGCGTGACTCATGCAAAACAAAACTGAGGATCAATTAGCAGGTTATTGCTTAACAAGTGCTAATTGATTGCACGGTTGATGACCCTCCTTTCATCACTTTACTAATGATCGCAAGCAGATTGATGGGCAGTATTATAACCCGCACAAGGCCTACAAGGAAGGACCAATTAGCCTCCCTCTGAGCCTCGTAGAATACGAGCTTCCCTGCTGAGGGTCGGGGCCCCATCAGCAAAGTAATGGAATTTAGCATAAAAACTGTCCCAGATGGGAGTGAAACAAAAGTAGTGCAGCTGGGACTTTGAGTGTGCTGCGTATGTAGTTTAGTGTGTAATAAAAGAGCTTTCTTTACACCTCTTGTTTTGGCTCCTCTGTAGCCACTAAAGGTGATAATTGGTCGGGTTGGATTTGCTCTGCTTTTGTGCACAGGAATATCTGGGCAATTTACCATATTGTCGGTTGTCGCTGTACTGGAATAGTTTGCTCAGAGGTGCAGCAAGTTCTGGAGCACAATTCTCCAGTACTCTTGTTGGAATATTGTCGAGTAACATATTGTCATGAAAAATAATACCGTGTGCGCTCCCTCAGTCACACATGGTCAATTCTGCCTGATCAAATTTTGTATTTGCCCAGTGAGGTCAGCATTGAGTCATTTTTATTCATATATTATCACCAGCCCCCGTCAAATAATCACATGTTCAACTAATTATGGGGAAAATTTCCTTTGGAGATTTCACAAATATAAACGAGGTAAATCTACATTAATAAATTGCGTCGCATAGATCACTCTGAGCTTTAGCCCTAAAGTCAATGTCTACACTCAAAAAGATATACCACTGGAGTTAAATGTCTAAATGGCAGATGCAAAGGTTAAGCTGTTTAAAATAACGTGGAACATAGATCTACTTATTAATAAAAGTATATTTGCCTCTATTTTTACTTTCCTGTCCTTGGCTCCTGGTGAGCCTTTTTTTTGCAATTAATAATGAAATAAAGAGCAAAAACAATTATAGCAAATGGTCCTTCTTCATAAATAAGCCTGGACAGATGTTGCTGGTCAGCTTTTAACTAAGGAGACCGTCATCGTCCAAACTAATCTGGCACCCACTTGGTTTACAATCATGTTGCATTGGAGCAAAGATTTCTAGATAGTCATCTAGAGCAGGAAGAACAATTCCCAATCTTCCCCTACCCTCTCAAGTAGGAGAACAAATTACAGCCAAACATGTTAACGACCACTACCCAAGCTACTGTGTTTATTTTTTACAAAGCAAGTCAGAAATTAGTCCAGAAACCTTCCTGGTTTGTATTGCCCAATGTCACGCCATGTGCACTGATCCAGAAAAGGGTTCAACAAGGGCACATTAGTAATGAACCGCAACATACATGCAGAGGACTAGATGTAACAACATTTAAAGACCAATAGCTGAATGATTACATTTATCAATGCGTCATGTTGTTGGTAGAACAAAAATGGAAAATAAAGTACCATTGGAAAACTTAGTGTTTTTCACCAATGCATTCATTCATCTTGTACATTATCCATATTAAGTGCCTTGGCCTGAGTTACCATGGTGAGGGTACTGTATAAATGCAAGTTGTTGTTGTTGTTCATGCTAATTCTATTATTAGTAGTCCCCGTTGCTTCTCAATTGAAAATTTAATGAAAATGGATTTGATTACAAATATAATTTTCACTTTTTGAAAACCAAGGCTCAATCAATTTGCTTTACACTCAATAAACATCAAAGTTTGAACCGATTTCACAGAAACAACAACACATGTTCATAATACTTTCCAGATAGAAGGGATATCAAGAGGGCAATAATGAACAGCAAGCAAAAGTGAGGTTCAGTAACCAACTTATAAAGCTTTGAAAAGATTAAAGGTGACAAGGAAGGAAGTGTGTCATGAAGGACAGGGAAAAGTATTTTTTTATGAGCAGCTCAGGCAGCTTGTTTCGTACATGAAAATTAAAAGAAAATACATAATAGGGCAACACAAGGTCCACAATTTAAATACATAGACACCAGCATCGGGTGAAGCATACAGGAGTGTTGTATTAATCAGGTCAGTCCATAAAAGGGTTGTTTAGATAGACTGGTAACAACGGGGAAGAAGCTGTTTTTGAATCTGTTTGTGCGTGTTCTCAGACTTTTGTATCTCCTGCCCGATGGAAGAAGTTGGAAGAGTGAATAAGCTGGGTAGGAGGGATCTTTGATTATGCTGCCCGCTTTCCCCAGGCAGCGGGAGGTGTACATAGAGTCAATGGATGGGAGGCAGATTTGTGTGATGGACTGGGCTGCATTCACGACTCTCTGAAATTTCTTGCGGTCTTGGGCCGAGCAGTTGCCATCCCAGACTGTGAAACAGCCAGATAAGATGCTTTCTATGGTGCATCTGTAAAGGTTGGTAAGAGTCAGTGTAGACATGCCGAATTTCCATAGTTTCCTGAGGAAGTATTGGTGCTGTTGTGCTTTCTTGGTGGTAGCGTTGATATGGATGAACCAGGACAGATTTTTGATGATGTGCACCCCTAGGAATTTGAAGCTGCTAACCATCTCCACCTCAGCCCCATTGATACAGACAGGGGTGTGTCCAATACTTTGCTTCCTGAAGTCAATGACCAACTCTTTAGTTTTGCTGGCATTGAGGGACAGATTGTTTTGCACCACTCTACTAGGTTCTCTATCTCTCTCCTGTATTCTGACTCGTCGTTGTTCAAGATCCGATCCACTATGGTCGTGTCGTCAGCAAACTTGTAGATGAAGTTGGAACAAATTTTGGCACGCAGTCGTGTGTGTACAGGGAGTATAGTATGGGGCTAAGTATACAGCCTTGCGGACCCTGGTATTGATGACTATCATGGAGGAGGTGTTGTTTATTCTTACTGATTGTGATCTGTGGGTAAGAAAGTCGAGGATTCAGTTGCAGTGAGGAGCCAAGTCCTCGGTTTTGGAGCTTTGATATGGGCTTGGCTGGGATTATGGTGTTGAAGGTGGAGCTGTAGTCAATAAATAGGAGTCTGATGTAGGAGTCCTTGTTGTCGAGATTCTCTAGGAATGTCACTGCTGCCTCACAGTACCAGGGACCCAGATTTGATTCTGACCTCAGGTGACTTGTGGAGTTTGATCATTTCCTCCATGTCTGTGTGGGTTTCCTCCAGGTGCTCCGGTTTCTCCCCACAATCCAAAAATGTGCAGATTAGGTAGATTGGCCATGCTAAACTGCCCTTTAGGGTGGGGTTCCAGGAATAGAGATTGGCCGAGGTAGGGTGGCCTTACAAAGGGTCGGTGCAGATTGATAGATCAAAAGTCTTGGAACATGTTGACATTCTGCTCCCCCTGCCTCACCCCCCCGCCCCCCACCAAATCTGTTCCCATCTTTCCCAGAATTCCACTTTTGAATCCCACCAATCAGGTTTCTGACCTGGCTGCAGTACCAAAGCTGCTCTTATGAAAGTCACACATTCCATCCTGTGTGAATCTGTCAAGGGTTAACTATCTCCCCATCCTCTCGACTTTCCTGCAGCCTTTGACACAGTTGGCCACATCCTCCTCCTCCCCCAATGCCTCTCCACCATCACCCAACTGAGTGGAATTGCTCTCATTTGGTCCCATTTTTATCTGCCCAAATGTTTCCGGAGAATCACCTATAATATATTTTCTTCACACTCCAGCCTCAGCTTATCTGCTATTGAAACCCACATTTATGCCTCTATTACCTGTAGGTTTGAGTGTTCCTGTGCACTATTAGCCAGTGTTCGACAGGACACACATTGAAAACCTAATATTATCCAAAGCTCTCTCTGGGACCTGCCATTATCACTCCTTTCCTTTGGTTTCTGTGGCTGTTATCACTCTGTTCCCTTGGTTTCTGTAGCTATGACTCCGTTTTCACTCTCACCACACAGAATAAATATTTCCCACTTTCTATGTCTGTTAGCTTTGACAAAGGGCCATCTGGACTCAAAACATTTGCTCTTTTCTCTCCCTGCAGATGCTGCCAGACCTGCAGAGATTTTCCAGCATTTTCTCATTGGTTTCAGATTCCAGCATCTGCAGTAATTTGCTAATATCCAAACCTTTGCTGCTTGAACCTATAACTCTACTAAATCCCGTTTACCGATCACACCAGAGCTCGTTGGCCCTCGTTGACTATGAGCATAGCCTCAATTTTGAATTCCTCATCCTTGTTTCCAAATTGCCCCCATGATGTCGTACCTCTATCTCGGCACTCTTCTGTCAATTTGACCATTCCTGATTCAGTTGGTTCCAGCATTGACAGCCAGGCCTTCAGCTGCTGGGAACCCCAAGCTCTGGAATAACCACGGTTAATGTTGGTCTCTCTTTCCTCCTTTACGAACTTACTTAAAAATTCCTCATTGACTAAGGTATTGGCCACTTGCCCTATAACACTTGCTGCTATAACACCCACCCAAGTGAAGCACCCTGGGACGCTTCGCTGCATTAAAAGCACAACATGTTGTTCTTCCTTTCCCTCCCTGTGCTTCGTCTTACTTCCTCTGGTCCAATGCAGCAGGACTCTGCCATCGGCCCACCGCAATTCCTTTTGGTCCAGGTCTGCCGCTCTTGAAGACACTCCTCCAATGTGCATCACCAGGTCTTCACTGGTCGGCCCAGTCTTCCTTGTCCATCTGGTGGTGCCCATTCCGCTGTCACTCTGGTATGCCCAGGAGCTGGGATATTTGTCCCTTCAAGAACACTGCCAATAATTGGCTCTAACTCATACATACACTCAAAGAATTGGGGGGGGGGGGGGGGGGATGAGGGGGCGGTGGAAACTGGTACCTTTGATTGGGGAGGGGGATCTGGTACCTTTGACATACATGGAGGCATCTCTCACGGTACTTTTGATTCAAAGAGAATGTGTCATGTTTCCCCCCTTCGACATGCATGCCTGATGTCCCCATCGCCTAGCTGCATATTTCCAAAAGATCCGCTACTCTCTGGGTTCGGAGATCTGGACATCTGAGTCGATCTGTGTGTGAAGGATGAAGGCGAGTTCGAGCAATGTTTGAGCAAACATAACCAGCTGACCGGGAAGAGCTGCGGGAGGGACCCCACTCGCATTTTAATGTCGACGACAAACCTTCGGGGGTGGGGGGGGGGGGGGGGGGGGGGAGTTGGAAAGACGAGGAACTTCGACCCACTTGGTCCCGGCTTCCCAGGCGTGTGTGAAGAAAATGCTTGAGCAGGAAGGATGTGCTCAGGTTGCCAGCAAGGTGGCAGCAGCGACTTGGCGTCAGGGAGCCCAACACAATCTTCTTGCCTGACGTCAAAGTGCTAATACAATTGCCCAATCAGTGCTGAGATGATGGGAGGTAATTGGGTGATTGCATATTTATTTTAACCATCGTAAAGCAGAGAGAGAGAGAGGGAAAAAGTAAGTGACAAAAAAATAGAGGAGTGCAAGCAGGCAGCTGTGCAAAGTGAGAGTCGGCCAGCCGGGATTTAAATATATCTCCATTCTGTTTCAGCAAAGTGGAGCTGGAATTTCGTCTATTTGGTTCAGAGTCACAGCCCCTCCGGTTCCCTGGGGGTTAGTGGGGAGGAGGGTAAAGAGTGGGAACTCTTGGGATATCTGCCTCTGTTGGCCACACACTACCACCATCCCTCCATCCACCCTCCCTCCGGAAACTAATTGATTTTTTTGAAGGGTGTCAGCCAAAAAAATGATTATGTTCAGAGAGATCAACTTGTCGATAGATGGCTGTCTGGGAGCATATGCCGTGAGACAAGGGGGTTGCAGAGGGAGCCGGGGAAGAGAGGGGAGGGGGAGGGAGGGGGGAGGGGAGGGGGGGGGGAGAGTGGAGTGAGGGGGGAAGAGTGGAGGGGGAAGAGTGGAGGGGGAGAGGGGGAAGAGTGGAGGGGAGAGAGGGGAAGAGTGGAGGGGGAGGGGGGAAGAGTGGAGGGGGGAGAGGGGAAGAGTGGAGGGGGACAGGGGGAAGAGTGGAGGGGGAGGGGGAGGGGGGAGGGGGGAGAGGGGGAAGAGTGGAGGGGGAGGGGGGAGAGGGGGAAGAGTGGAGGGGGAGAGGGGGGAAGAGTGGAGGGGGAGAGGGGGAAGAGTGGAGGGGAGGGGGGAGAGGGGGGAAGAGTGGAGGGGGAGGGGGAAGAGTGGAGGGGGGGGAGGGGGGAGAGGAGGGAGGGGGGAAGAGTGGAGGGGGAGGGGGGAGAGGGGGGAAGAGTGGAGGGAGAGGGGGGAAGAGTGGAGGGGAGAGGGGGGAGGAGTGGAGGGGGAGGGGGGGAAGAGTGGAGGGGGAGGGGGGAGGAGTGGAGGGGGGAGGGGAGGGGAGGAGTGGAGGGGGAGGGGGGAGGAGTGAGGGGGAGGGGGGAGGAGTGGAGAGGGATGAAGGGTTACGAGAAAAGTCGAAATCGCAAAGCCTGGAGAGAAGGGGAGAGGAGATTTGAGGATGGCGTTGAAGGCTCTGCCAAGAGAGCGAGAGAATGAAAAAAAAGAGGGATGATGGGAAGGAGATTACAGCTGAAAGAGAGAGAGAGGAGGGGGTGGAATAAACATCTCCGCAGTGGGCTGGCACTGAATGCTGTGGGATGCAGACAGTACTGGAGGTTTCACATCCAGGAAGAGAGAGAGAGAGAGAGAGGAGGGGAGGGGGAGAAAAAAAGATGAAATTCAGTTTAGCAGTGGGCGATCTGATCTGAAATGTTGAGGAGGGAAGGGAGGAATTAAAAAAGGAAGGAAAGAGGAGGAGGGAGGGGGGGAACCTTACCGCACTGCTCTGTGATTGGAAAATATAATCAGCTCGTTGGAGCAGCAAAGAAAAAGTTATTCTGGGAGTAATGTTTTTAAATTCTATTTTCCTTCCGAAAAAAAAGAGGATTCAGGAATGAGCGGCTGGGATAACACGTTAAAGGAGCTTGATTGATTGGGTGGAAGACATCTAGCTGGATGGTGACGCTTTCGACTTTGCAGAGAAGGAATGGATTTTGTGTGTGTGTGTGTTTAAATCTATTTCACAACCAAGAGGAATGGTCTGAACGGGGGAAAGAAAGTGGCGATCGCAATGCAAAGGACGGAGCGAAGCAAGGACGTGCCGTTTGGAGATTACTTGGAGGGGGAAATGCCTTTGGCGGAAGTTGATTTGAAATTGCAGATGTGCATTTTTTTGCTGAGAGAAGAAAATTCGGGGAACTAAGAGAGAGAGAGAGGATCTGGAAACGGGATCCGGGGGGCAAATAATCCGTGAGTTCGGCTCGATCTTACTGTTATTTATATTTCAAGTTGAGTGTATTGCCCACTCCTATTTCAATGGGAATAAATGCTGATAAAGTTTCATTTTCCAACCTTTGCTGCTTGCTGTGGTTGGTGGGTGGGTGGCTGGGGGGGGGGGGGGGGGTGGATTTAGTTTGCCCCTCTCTGAAAAACCGCTGCTTTTGCTGCAGTTTCCTCATGAACTGCAGATAATGAGAACCATCGGCTGTGAGCTAAAAAATCCGCCTTTTAACTCCCCTGTGTCTGTCACAGGCGCCCCCGGAAAGCGTTAATGAAGCCAGATAACTTGCAAATCCTCGGCTTTTCCAGTTGGAGAGAGGGAGGGAGGGATTGTGGAGAGAGACGTCTCCCGTTCTTCAGATATTTTGTTTCCGTTCATTGCATTTCCAATATTGTGGAGGTATCATCAGCGCGGGGATTGTGTGTGTGTGTGTGTGTGCTGAAGGGAATTAAACATGAGGCTGTTGTATGAATATGTAAAGCTGTGTGTGTGTGTGTCTGAACTGCGATTAACGGAATGAAATACCATCACATCACCTCTCAGCATCTCCCCCACAAACAGAACGCACACTTCCTCCATCACCCCCCCCCCCCCCTCCCCCTCCCCAGCCCGCCGCCGCCACACCATCGGGGCTGTCCAACGTTTCAGACAACACTTGAAGGCTGCATTGATCCCAGCCTATTGGCCCCGCGAGGAATCTGGCGCCCTCATGAAATGATCGAGGGGCCGTCGTGAAACTGCTTTGGGTTTCCACACGGGCTGGATCCCCTTGTGGGGATTCAATCACCCCGATAGGCCATCTTCACTTGTCTCGCACTTGCTTCCCCAGTTCATGAAACATGCAGCAGTCAGAGAGGAAGAGCCGCGCACAACTCTTGGCGTGCGTTCCCGGGGTTCTGTTGATAATGAGCAATGCACGCCACTCATTCCCATTAAAGAAATCTGTTATCTCCACAACTTTTCCGAGAGCTCAGAGATCGAGAATGGCGCTCACACTTTTTTGTCAGGAGGTAGCGTGCCTGTGATCAACTGCGACCTGTGACTAAATTAACACATTATTAGCAAATAGTAAGTTCCACCTCTGAGCAGAAGGCATGTTAATGTAAGCCTTGGCGATAAATAATCATATTTGGCAGCACAGCTCACGAAATTCTAATGGAATTTAATAACACTTTTAAATACTTGATACACCAAAATTTAATAAGCGGTAGCCAAAATTTTTCTATTTTGTTGAACACTTGTGATTTAAAAATAATGTATTGGGCTTTATTTTAAAAATGGGTGAGTCTCGTGTAATATAAATATTGCTGTTGAAGTAACTTTTGTAGTTCATTTCCCAAGGGTCTCCTGTTTTTTTTCTTAATTATTTCGTGTTTTAAGAACTCTATTCCAAAGACAGCGGTACAGAGCAGTACCTTGTTTAATGCTGTATATTCTCAATGGACCCTTTGAGGACCACTGTCATTTTGCAGAATTGTGCAGAACTAGATTATGGTGGAAATTCAACGTTGGAATTAATCAGTATTTTCCCCCATGATTTATTTTGGACGGTAGCATTAAGGAGCAAAAAGCGACGAGAAGAATCTTGGCCTTTCTCATATGTTTAATTTGCGTTAAGATTTGTGATTCAAGCTTGCAATGAAAACGGGATGGGTTTTTTAAAAATTCAAGTTTCCAGACGAATTAACTTCTTGGCACGTGTTGGGGAAGAAAATTGAGATCGTTCAATTTAGTGCAACGATGTTGGTGGGAGTGAATCTTTGTTTGACTGTCTTGGAAATGCTTTCTTGGAATCTGCTGAACACATTTCACATTATCAGTGAGTCTTCACTGCTGTGAGATGTGTGACAGGCGTCTGTACTCCCCTGATCCGAAAATGCAAAAGTCGGAAATCTTCTTCCTATGCAATATCCACGCGTGAATTCCAGATTGATTCCACAATTACCCACTGCGTCACAATTCCGTCAGGGTAATTTAGCCATATTAATTACAGCCTGTCCACAGCAATGACATCGAGACTTAAGGTTTAAGGGATTCCACCAAAGGATGCTTGAGATTATGGAAGCTTTTGGTTTCAATTCTCATTCTTCAAACTGAATTTACTTCATTTCAAATTCTCTTCAGAAAGTTGATTGACTTACAGACCCCCCCCCCCCCCCCTCCCCCAGATTTTGATGGAATATAAGATTGAATTTGGCTTTTAATTTTTCTTGGCATGCCAGTGAAATTTCTCTCAGACGTTGTGGGTAATGAAATGAAAATCGCTTATTGTGACAAACAGGCTTTAAATGAAGTTACTGTGAAAAGCCCCTAATCGCCACATTCCGGTGCCTAGGAGGCTGGTACCGGAATTGAACCGTGCTGCTGGCCTGCCTTTGTCTGCTTTCAAAGCCAGCTCTTTAGCCCTGTGCTAAACCAGCCCCTATCTGGATTTGGAGATGGATATTGATGGATATTTTGGACATTCCCCTAAACCAGCCCCTATCTGGAATTTGCAATGGATATTGATGGTTTGGGATTCTATGTTAGTGCATTGACTGTAAAGTGAGCAATGCCATCCAGTGGAATGAGGGAATGTGTTCTCTGACATTTCAGGATTTGAACTTCTGAGGCAAGATTATTAGAGAAATATATGGTCGGGCTTTGGTGGCCAAATGGGATGGGAATTTTGGCGAGTTGCTGGTAATTTCCCCTCACCAGTCATTGTGCCATTTCTTATGTCATTCTGACTGTCGGTGTTTGCAGTGGGGGGTGCAATAACATGCCCAATTCTGAGGAATGTCTAATTAAATCTGTTACCAAACTTCTTGTCAACGTATTAAGAGAGAGTCTGCAATTGTTATGGGCATCACTTGAGTCCACACTGAATCTGGAACAGACCAAGTAGATGGAAGTGGCAGCACAGTCATAGCTGCCCCATTCAATGTATGTGCCATGATGGGGAGCTATCAGGTACTTGCATCCAGAAATGGGGCCAAGATGTAGCAGTCAATTTGGGGGTTAAACTGACTGAGGGAAAAGACTGGTAGCAGCAGAATCATAGGGATAGGGATATGGCCAAAGTCTGAGTTACATTGTCCCATTCACACTTGCCTTCATTAGTTGGAATACACAGGATGTCCCAGTTCAGCCAGGATGATCTACTCAAGATCCATTGTCATTCGGGACAATCTTGTTTTACCAGCCATCAACCTATCACAAGAGTCTGATCGCCTATTTGCCTATCACATGGCATAGTTTGTGTTTTGTATTAGCGGAAGTGGGCAATCCACTAAGATAACAATAATGGATTCAACTCTGGCCAACTGGAGCGCAAACGTTGCTTGAGAAGTTGGGTGGAGCTTAGAGGCAGAGAAAAAGAATGCTGTCCTAGACAGTTACAGCAAAAGGCTGTGGAAATCTACAGAGGTCATGAAAATTGCCATCGAGGGTGGCTTAGGGAAGGGATTCTGAACAACTGTCCCCAACAGAAGAAAAATTGTTTGATAAATTCATTGAATTTTACAGTGCAGAAGGAGACCATTCAGCCCATCGAGTCTGCACTGGCCCTTGGAAAGAGCACTTTACCTCCAGCCTATCCCCATAACCCAGTAACACCATCTAAACATTTTGAACACTAGGGGCAATTTATCATGGCCAATCCACCTAACATGCACATCTTTTGATGGGAGGAAACCGGAGCACCTGGAGGAAACCCATGCACAAACTGGGAGAATGTGCGGACTCCGCACAGACAGTGACCCAAGCCAAGAATCGAACCTGGCATCCTGGAGCTGTGAAGCAACTGTGCTACCCACTGTGCTACCATGCTGACCATTTGTATTGCCTTTGTCAGTTTGTGTAAGAGGAACAAGAGCTGCATGTTCATGTACAGTGTTCTGTAATGGGAATTAGTGTATTAAGGTTAAGAAACTGCATGTTAGTGTTAGAGTTGAAGTAGAAGTATAAATATTGTTTTCTTTTGTTTTAATAAAGTTTGTTTATAAATTAACCAAGCCCTATTTCTTATGTCATCACTTCTGGAACGAATCAATTCTTCCGTACCCACATTAAAACATTAAAAAGTCCAGTCCCTTCGCCACTTTTGACAGCTGACCAGGCATGCATAACAGATGGGTTCATAAATGGGTACCTGTCCGAAAGGGGCACTCATCCATTGGCACACAGTAATAATTTATTTTGAAAAATCAAAACAGATACCCACTACTTGTTAGCAACCTAAATGTCACCATTTTGGTTATATTTTGCTCTCAATTTGAATACTTTGGAGCTTAAGATTAGAAAGCTCTCTTTCATTAGATTGTGCGGCATTCTTGACTTCAGAACCTTTGTGTTTATTGTACTTCTGGTAGCTATCTTGACACGAGGAGAGAACTTTGACTTCTGACACTCTCTTCTGTTTACTGCTTGAATATCAGGTTCACAGACTGATGCAAGGTGGCACAGTGGAATCATGGCTGCCTCACAATGCCAGGGACCCAGGTTCAATTCTGGCCTTGGGTGACTGTGTGGAGTTTGCACATACTCCACATGTCTGCACGGTTTCCTCCTACAGTCCAAAGATGTGTAGGTTAGGTTGATTGGCCATGCTAAATTGCCCCTTATTGTCCAAAGATGTGTAGGATAGATGGTGTTACAGGGTTGTGGGGGGCAGTGGGCCAAGGCAGGGTACTCTGTCAGAGAGTCGGTGCAGACTCCATTGTTTAAATGACCTCCTTCTGCACTGAAGGGATTCTATGATTTTATGATATCAGTATCGCACCTACATTTATTGGGGCAGTGCTAGTTAAACCAACATGAGCTGCTGAGATGGTCCTCCTGATAAACAAAATGTAAATACATAAATGGAAATAGTCTAGAATATTTGCAGTGACTGGTTCCTTTCATACCTTTTTACATTGTGGGATTGTCCTTGGAAAGAATGATTGCTGAAACAGTTTTGGAAACAAGTGTTCTTGTGTAGTTTGTGTGGATGGCTACCTTATGTTTTGTTGTTGCCAAGGGGCACCAGTTACTTGTCTGTCGAGTCCCACCAGTCCGTTGCATATTTGCATATTCCCTCCCTGTCTGGGGATGGCAATTTAAACTGATTAAGGTTTTTTGCAACTGATCTCCACTCATCGTAAATGAGTTGAGTTATCCCAATAGTAATAGTGGTAGAAGATCATTGGGTTGTTAAATGCATTGCTTTCATCTGGATTGATGTTTCAGCTGGCTTACAAATCACACTCTACTGTTGCTTGGCATTTAGCCCTCGAGCAAACTTTATATTTGTAATATTTTAATATAAAGTGTGGCCAAACATGACGGTGTAATTCCTGTAACTCCTGCCGCCTTGAGGAAGGAGAAATCTCCTATGAGTTCCATGGGTTTGTACATAACATTTGTGACCCACCAGAGTTTAACTCACCCAATGCTACAGTAAGCTGTACTCATCAACCAAGATGGAAAAGTAGAGCCACTGATTTTTGTTAAAGGAACAGTTAAGATGCAGACATGAAAAATTGGATTAAAACTGAATAATCTCCAAAGATATTATTTGCATTTTATTGAAATAAGCGAGCTTGAACTAATGGTTGTAGTAATAACATCACAGGATGAAGTACAATAGGAAAATCCTTAGGATTATGGTCAAACAAAACACTGTGATTTCTTGCAGTATAATTGTTAGTTCCAAGGAAAGCTGTTAAATCTTTTGACGTCTTGGGTTCTTGGGTCTGAAGAAGAACTACAAAAGGTCAGGCATAAGTAACAGATAATTGTTGATATTAATAACATTTCAAAAAGGATTTGTTTTGGGAGGAGAAGCTTTTCATAATTTTGCCTTGAGTTAAGGGTGCTTTCCCTGAAGTCTGAATATTCTGAGTACTGAATGTACTCAACCATTCAATTATGTGGTGCAGATTTCCAGCATCTTAAACATGGTTCAAACTGACTGTACAGTGAAATTGATGAAAGAGAGACACTTTACCAAAGGTTTTCATCTTGCACTCATCAGGAAAAACACAAGAATGTTGAATTTCAAATGATCACAACAGTTTATACGAAAGGAGAAAAGGGGTGCTGATGGTTGGCAAGTCAACTTTGGCCATGGTATTGCCATGTAGAAAGCAACGCGAATCCTGGGCTCTCCAAGTTCAGGGATAATGCAAAATGACACAAGGTGTCAACATATTATTTTGGTTGCAAAGAACATGTCCCTATGCATGGATGTATGTTGCCTCTGGCAAGTGGCGAGCATATGTAAGCCACATTATGAATTTGACTGATTATTTTAATTTGTTTGTTAGTGTAGCTATTAGCGCACTCGGGATTGTTCAGCAAGTGCTGCCCAGTCATGGAATCACATATAATGGTCGACATTTTGTTCAGGGTTTTGTAAGTGTGGGCTGGTTGAGTATGGTCTATAATCTGTCTATTACAAACAACTGAAGGGACATGGTGTTTGATTCATTAGTCAGTTGCTGGGATATAGGATTGTTTTTCCTGGCATCTCATAATTACGAAAATTCACGAACAACATTGCTCAATTGTGTGGGAGGCAGCATGTTTATTTTGGACTGATGACTGTATCTTGTTGGTGGAAAATGCCACTCCTCTTGCCACTGCATATTGGCAGCGTGAAATGGCATGCTTCTCCTGATGTTCAAATTTTTGAGATTCTTTGCCTTTCCAGGGTAATGAGAGAGCCTGGCCACTTTTCAGGCTCTAAAGTGGCAGCATTTGGCCTAAAAAATCCTGTTTGTATGCTGCTACTTTGCAGATAATTAGTCAAGCTCATAGCGTGGCTCATTTGCGTTTGCTAGAAGCAACATATGTTCATACACCGAGACCTGCTCTCTGCAAACAAAAGGAATATGTCCAAGACTTTGCCCTTTTTTGAATTACATAGGAGATTGAAGAGCCAAAGTTCCCCTGTTCTTTTCAACATTGCAATGCCTGGGCCAATTAAAATTGACTTGCCAACCCTGTGGTATATATCGTTGTGATTGTTTAAAATTGGGCATTCATGCATTTGTCCTAATGAGTAGATAATGAAACAGTATGGCAACATGGCATCTTCAGTACTATTCATATTCTGTACAACCAACTGAAATTGAGATATATTAAAATAAGGGTACATTTAAGTTACAAATGTTAAATTGCCCATCAGACAAGTTAGTAAATAATGTTAAGAATAAAATGATGTTTGTAGAATGTGGAAATTAAAACAAGGGGATATTGCAAAGAACTTTAACCTCCATAACTCCATATGAAAGAGAAGATAAAAGAGTTTGCCATGTTCCCTGGACAGTTAATGAAGAAGAAAGATCTTTGCTTCTGAGGATCCTCGCGTCCTGAAAAATTTGTTCTAAATTTCAGGAAACACTGCGTTGATTGATAGATTCCAACCACAGAGGCTTGTCTTTCACATAGCGAAAGAGAGGGAGACAGTAAAAGATGAGCCAGCCACTTTCTCTGAACTTTCTGAGAATTTGTCAATGATGGATGAAATGCTGTAGGACATTTTGAAGAAGATCTTGAAGTGGCTCTTGAAATGCTGAACATATGAATGCAAGTGCACCAGAAAACTGTCCTTGATTAATTCTTTTGAGGTAATCCTGGCATTTCACGTGCTTACAAAGTGCAAATTTGATGAGGTTTTCGAATCTGCAATTTTAAAAATGTGCACGAGAAACGAACAATAATCAGGGGTGGAAGAAATCGAGTTATTCTGGAGAAAAATCTTAAATGTTACGGTCAAAGATGCCAGGGACCCAGTCACAACCTAAAAGTATATAAAACAATGTAATGTATTTGTAACACTGTATTAACTATACTCCCCTGAATGCAAGATCATCTTTGAAATACCATTTTTAAATCTCTGGCTGTGGAAATGCAATAACTCCAGAAAATTGCACGTGGGTATTATGGCAAGCCATTAACCCACACCCTTTGTTTCTAGTGTAGGCACATGTAACTTTCCGCTATCTATTAATTTCAATGATTGTAGCTTGCAACCAGGCTAACTGCATTGCTGGATGACTGCACACCTGAGCAGTGTCTGCAAAATGGTGAAAGGCAAGCACGCATTAAAACCAGCCTGCACCACTTAAAGGGCAAGTCTATTTAGGCTGGGGGTGGTGCTGCATGTCATTTTACAGCTGATTCTTAGCTGGGAAAGACACAAGAGTGGCAGGACACTATATAAAGCAGGCTCCATGATTTTCCAAAACAACTACACGCCTTGGAGGAGGATAGTTTATCTATCCACGGGGGACAAGGTGGCCCACCAGACGGGCACTGCAGTGGCAAATGGGACCAAATAACCCGGTGGATTAAACCCGAATTCTAGCCCCAAAGACTTGGATGTGGTTCTGCAAGAAGTTCAATGTCCTCAATGTAAAGAATATGAATATACCTTCAAATGCGACAGCCAACTAACTGTAGCACAAATCAACCACTACACCCCATCACTCGCCTACCAACAATCTTACTGACCACAGTTCATACCTAAGCTTATCGTGGATGCCCTGACCAGAAAAGCGTTAAGCTAGTTGCCTCTTCTTCCTCTTCCTAATCATGTTGCTCATCAGCTGCACACCGTATAGCCAGTGAGAAAGGCTATGCCCTCATGATGGTGATGCTGTGTAGCATGTGATGGACCAACATCAAATAAGAGATGAGCTCTGGCGAGTGCTGCAGGCCTCCAATATAAGTGGCACATATTGTGACAGCCCAATTTTCAGCACCATTAGCAGTTCCTCAGATACTGGATCAGTCCATTTCCAAATGCACCAAGACCTAGACAATATCCAAACTTGGGCCGGCAAGTGACAAGTAAGATTCACGCCACACAAGTGCCAGGCAATGACCATCTCCAACAAGTGAGAATCTAACCATCACCCCTTGACATTCAATGACATTCCCATTGTTGAATTGTTCAATAAAAAAAACCTGGAATTTTAAAGTCGAATGATGACCATAAAACCATTGTTGATTGTCGTAAAATCCTGTCTGGTTCACCAATGTCCTTTAGGGAGGAAAATCTGCCGCCCTTACCTGATCTGGTCTAAATGTGACTCCAGACCCACAGCAATGTGGTTGACTTTAACTGCCCTCTGAAATGGCCTGGCAAGCCACTCGGTTCAAGGGCAATTAGGGATGCACCTTGCCAGCATCCCATGAATGAATCTTTTTAAATACTGTCCGAGCGAATGACACCCACAGACGAAGAAAGGATTCTTTAAAAAAACAACCACAGAATGAAGAATCATGGCTGCTACCAGCATACTAGGCAAAGAGCTGCATGATACACTGTACGATCGTAAACGAGCTGGACGTAATTCCTTTAGGTTGGGATTGATCTCCAAGTTGACCGACGGCATGCATAATGAAACACGTGTGCAGTCAGTGGTGACTTGCGCCGTGAGGAAGTCTGCTATCCTTGTGAAGCTGTGCGCTTGCTCTGCATGGCTTTCTCTGGAAAGAGCAAATGGAATACACTCAGTTCAATTTACAAACAGAGCTCTGGTGACCTTCTTGATGCAACAGTGCACACTGAAACGACAGATGTTGCAAATATAACCTGCTCCAGCCAGGATGCAGAATAGGAGCTGCAAGACACAGTCACCTTCACAGTAATGTGCTTGAGTGCCACAGATGCCATCTTGGGGTTAAAATGGCGCTCGTAGCACCAAAGAACTAACTCAGATGAAATGGAATTTCTGTGGCCTCCATCTCCCTCGATCGTGCGCCTGTCCAGATAAAACCGGATAATAAAAGATGTCGTTCCTGAGGGAGGGTAATTGAAATATGATTTTTGAAGAAGAGTTTCCAATTCTCGAGAGTTTACGGCTGTGTGTTTCTTTATGCCTAGAACTGCCACTTATGAACAAAAACTAGTTATGGAATAGGTTGCGGCAGAGCACTTGCATGACTGAACTCAAAGGATTGCAAGTCGCCTGCTCATCAATTCTCCAACTAATCCCTTGCCTACCCTTGAAAGCATTCGCATAAAGTACTCAAAGGAAAGGCATAAAAAATTATTAGCAATTCTGAGAGTCGGAACTCATCTTGGAGCAAGGATCCAGCCCAATTTGTCTTGGATGCGAATGCAAAATTATGATCCCAGAATTCGTACAGTGCAGAAAGAGGCCATTTTGCCCATCCTGTCTGCACCTGCTCTCCCAATGAGCAATTCACTTGAGAATTGCCATTCTCATGCTTTCTCCTGTAACCCTGCACATTGTTTACTTTCAAACATTCATCTAATTTCTTTTGAATATCCTTGATTGATCCTGCCTCCACCACACACTCAGGTAGTGCATTCCAGACCCTAACCGCTCGCTGTGTGAAGAAGTATTTTTCCCACCTGTTGCTTTTTTAAATCATTTAACAATCACCTTAAACCTGTGCCCTCTGGTTCATGAACCTTCCATCAATGGAAACTGTTTCTCCACATCTCCTCTGGCCAGACCCTTCATGATTTTGAGTGCTTCTATCAAACCTCCTCTCAACCTTCTTTTCTCCAAGGAAAACAATTTTAACTTCTCCAATCTATCTTCCTGACTGATAGGATATCCCCATCTGAAGCTTCCCATCCATGGAGTCATTCTCGTCTGAGGAATATGAATTTAAGAAATACAGTTAGCGGTGAGGTAATTTGCTGCTTCCGTAACTATTCCAGTACAATCAGATGTGTGAGGAATGAATAAGGAGTTAAAATAATTTAGTCCTCCACAAAGGGATTTTCCCACACTGGTTTTTACCTTGTGAATGGGATGTCTTTATTTTGTGTTGAGTGTTGCTTAACCCTTTGGTGAAGTTCAATTATCTGATGATGGTCAAGTACATCTAATCATTAATTATCAAATCAAGCTTATTGGAATGATGTTCCCAGACCATTCTGATCATTGTGCCAGCTCAGAGTTGATGATCTGGAATCTGAGCTTCAAACACTGCGGCACATCCGGGAGGGGGAGAGTTACCTGGACACTTTGTTTCAGGAGGCAGTCACACCTGGGAGATTAAGTAATTCACATTCAGTAAGTGATCAGGGACTTCAGAGTGTGACTGTTAGTGAGGCAGGGAGGGGGAACCTGAGTTCAGGAGTGCAGGAGCCTCAGCCCTTGACCTTGTCCAACAGGTATGAGGCTCTTGCTCCCTGTATGGATGAGGAAAAGGGCTCTGGACAGGATGAGCCAGCTGACCATGGTACCATGGTGCAGAAGGTCATTCAAGAGGGGGGAGTAAAAAGACAAGTAGTTGTTATAGGGGATTCTATAATTAGGGGGACAGATAGTATCCTATGCAAGCCGGATCGGGAGTCTCGCATGGTGTGTTGCCTGCCCGGTGCCAGGATGCGGGACACCTCTGACCGGCTTGAAAGGATATTGGAGCGGGAGGGGGAGGATCCAGTTGTTGTGGTCCACGTTGGGACTAACAACATAGGTAAAGCTAGGGTGGAGGACCTGTTCGGGGACTATCAAGCACTAGGAAGAAAATTGAAATACAGGTCCTCAAGGGTCATAATCTCCGGATTACTGCCCGAGCCACGTGCCAATTGGCATAGGGACAAGAAAATTAGGGAAGTAAACACGTGGCTAAGGGATTGGTGTGGGAAAGAGGGATTCCACTTCATGGGACATTGGCATCAGTTTTGGAACCGGGGGGATCTGTACCGTTGGGACGGTCTCCACCTGAACCGATCTGGAACCAGTGTTCTAGCGAAGAGGATAAATAGGGTGGTCAGTAGGACTTTAAACTTCTGAGTTGGGGGGAAGGGAAAGTGAAAGCGACAGGGAGCATGGAGTTAAATGGCAAGATACGCAGGAGGATAACATGTAGGCAGGTGGATTTAAGCTTGAGGCAGACTAGGAATTCAACAAAAAGGAAGGATAACTTTGGACATCTTAGGACTTCCAATATCTGTAATGATAAGAAAGTTAGCATTAAGGTACTTTACCTGAATGCTCGTAGCATTTGTAACAAAGTAGACGAACTAATGGCACAGATCATCGTGAATGATTATGATGTGGTAGGCATCACAGAGACATGGCTGCAGGGGGTTCAGGACTGGCAGTTAAACATCCAAGGATATACAACCTATCGAAAAGACAGGGAGGTGGGCCGAGGGGGTGGGGTTGCCTTGTTAGTTAAGAACAAATTAAATCTATGGCACTAAACGACATAGGGTCGGATGATGTGGAGTCTGTGTGGGTAGAATTGAGGAACCACAAAGGCAAAAAAACCATAATGGGAGTTATGTACAGACCTCCTAACAGTGGTCAGGACCAGGGGCGCAACATGTACCGGGAAATAGAAAAGGCATGTCAGAAAGGCAAGGTCACGGTGATCATGGGGGACTTCAATATGCAGGTGGATTGGGTAAATAACGTAGCCAGTGGATCCAAAGAAAAGGAATTCATGGAATGCTTACAAGATGGCTTTTTGGAACAGCTTGTCATGGAGCCCACAAGGGAGCAGGCTATTCTGGACCTAGTGCTATGTAATGAACCAGACTTTATAAAAGATCTTAAAGTAAGGGAACACTTAGGAAGCAGTGATCATAATATGGTTGAGTTCAGTCTGCAGTTTGAAAGAGAGAAGGCAAAATCGGATGTAATGGTGTTACAGTTAAATAAAGGTAATTACGAGGGCATGAGAGAGGAACTGGCGAAAATCGACTGGAAGCAGACCCTAGTGGGGAAGACAGCAGAGCAAAAATGGCAGGAGTTTGTATGCATAATTGAGGACACTGTACAGAGGTTCATCCCCAAGAAAAGAAAGATTATCCGGGGAGGGATTAGACAGCCATGGCTGACAAAGGAGGTCAGGAAATGTATCAAAGAAAAAGAGAGATCCTATAAAGTGGCCAAAAGCACTGGGAAATCAGAAGATTGGGAAGGCTACAAAAACAAACAGAGGTTAACAAAGAGACAAATAAGGAAGGAGAGGATCAAATATGAAGGCAGGCTAGCCAGTAATATAAGAAATGATAGTAAAAGTTTCTTTCAATACATAAGAAACAAACGACAGGCCAAAGTAGACATTGGACCAATTCAAACTGATTCCGGAAGGCTAGTGATGGGAGACGAGGAAATGGCTGGAGAACTTAATAAGTACTTTGCGTCTGTCTTCACAGTGGAAGACATGAGTAATATCCCAAAAATGATAGAGGGTCAGGGGGCTGAGTTGAGTATGGTTGCCATTACAAAAGAGATGGTGCTAAAAAAGCTAAAAGGTCTTAAAATTCACAAATCTCCTGGCCCCGATGGGCTACACCCTAGAGTTCTGAGGGAGGTGGCTGAAGAAATAGCGGAAGCGTTGGTTGAGATCTTTCAAAAATCACTGGAGTCAGGGAAAGTCCCGAACGATTGGAAGATCGCTGTTGTAACCCCCTTGTTCAAGAAAGGATCAACACAAAAGATGGAAAATTATAGACCAATTAGCCTAACCTCGGTTGTTGGTAAAATTCTAGAATCGATCGTTAAGGATGAGATTTCTAAATTCTTGGAAGAGCAGGGTCGGATTAGAACAAGTCAACATGGATTTAGTAAGGGGAGGTCGTGCCTGACGAACCTGTTAGAATTCTTTGAGGAGGTGACAAGTAGGTTAGACCAGGGGAACCCAGTGGATGTGGTCTATCTGGATTTCCAAAAGGCCTTTGATAAGGTGCCACACAGGAGGCTGCTGAGTAAGGTGAGGGCCCATGGTGTTCGAGGTGAGCTACTGGCATGGGTTGAGGATTGGCTGTCTGACAGAAGGCAGAGAGTTGGGATAAAAGGTTCTTTTTCGGAATGGCAGACGGTGACCAGCGGTGTCCCACAGGGTTCAGTGTTGGGGCCGCAGCTGTTCACCATATATATTAATGATCTGGATGAAGGGACTGGGGGCATTCTAGCGAAGTTTGCCGATGATACAAAGTTAGGTGGTCAGGCAGGTAGTGCGGAGGAAGTGGGGAGGCTGCAGAAGGATCTAGACAGTTTGGGAGAGTGGTGCAGGAAATGGCTGATGCAATTCAACGTGAGAAAATGTGAGGTCTTGCACTTTGGAAAAAAGAATCCAAGCATAGACTACTTTCTAAACGGTGAGAAAATTCATAATGCCAAAGTACAAAGGGATCTGGGAGTGCTAGTCGAGGATTCCCTAAAGGTAAACATGCAGGTTGAATCTGTGATTAAGAAAGCGAATGCAATGTTGTCATTTATCTCAAGAGGGTTGGAATATAAAAGCAGTGATGTGCTACTGAGCCTTTATAAGGCTCTGGTTAGGCCCCATTTGGAGTACTGTGTCCAGTTTTGGGCCCCACATCTCAGGAAGGACATACTGGCACTGGAGTGTGTCCTGCGGAGATTCACACGGATGATCCCTGGAATGGCGGGTCTAACATATGATGAACGGCTGAGGATCCTGGGATTGTATTCATTGGAGTTTAGAAGGTTAAGGGGAGATCTAATAGAAACTTACAAGATAATACATGGCTTAGAAAGGGTGGACGCAAAGAAACTGTTTCCGTTAGGCGAGGAGACGAGGACCCGTGGGCACAGCCTTAGAATTAGAGGGGGTAAATTCAGAACAGAAATGCGGAGACATTTCTTCAGCCAGAGAGTGGTGGGCCTGTGGAATTCATTGCCGCGGAGTGCAGTGGAGGCCGGGACGCTAAATGGCTTCAAGGCAGAGATAGGTAAATTCTTGATGTCGCGAGGAATTAAGGGCTACGGGGAGAATGCTGGTAGGTGGAGTTGAAATGCCCATCAGCCATGATTGAATGGCAGAGTGGACTCGATGGGCCGAATGGCCTTACTTCCACTCCTATGTCTTATGGTCTTATGGTCTTATATTGGAGAATTGCAGTGAATTAATGGCCAAGGCTATAGTGCATATTTGGAAAATCATCTCAGAGATATGCTTTATATTTCTACACCTATTTAAATACTGTAGTTTAGTACTGACTGTAAAATCTACTTCACAGCTGAGGGCTAATGTAACTTGTAAGATATTTTAATGATAGAACTCTCCAGTGTTTTTCGATCTTTTTTTCCCGGGACCCACTTTTAATAACCAGCTGAACTTCGGGACTTTCGCGACCAACGCCAGCTGACCTTTGTGACCCATGGCCGCTGAGCTTCACGGCACACCATGTTTGGTTACCTTTAAAGCGACCGGTGAGCCTGCTTTGTCATTCAGTGTTACGTTTCTGCTAAGGACTTCAGCTGACGATTTAAGTTCTCGCTGCATCCTTTGAAAAAATCAAGCGGCTTGTCCTCAAACTTGCCATGCTTAGTCTTCAAATGCCTTTGAAGTTTTGAGGGTTTTAAACTTTCATTTGCCAGTACTTCCCTGCATATAACACACCGGCTTTGCATCTTGATTTGCTTTGGCAAAATTAACAACACCATACCTCAAGAAATCATTTTTATACTGCATTGTTTGTGGTTTGTTTTTTCTTAATTGTCTGTTCATCTTAGGCCCTGGAGCTCTCAATATAGCTCACACCCGCCATGCTTCGTCCTGCCATGGACTCTCCTGTGAAGCTCTCTCCATCAGATTCAATTGTGAGATCCTGTCCTCAGTGTCTTTGGCTCTCTTTTCCTTTTATTGCAAAATGATCCATCTTCAGTTCTTCACAGTGCTTTTACTTGCTTGTGAGAAGCCATAACATGGAGGAATCTTTCCTCCGTGATCTTGGGCTCAGAGCAGATGACGTTAGTGTACCTGCTTTCTGCCGCCACTTCTGGTGGGAAGACTTCATCGATTTAAAAAAAAATCTAGTCCTGGGACAACACGCTCAGGTCAGGAGGAGGCGGTCCGCTCACTGGACTGAGGGCCTGCGCACTGCTGGATCTGGCTGAGGGGGCACACATGTGCGGGATGGCTGGCATTCACGAAAGCCAGTTGAGACGGCATTTTAAAAAGCTGGTCACGATCGTTGGGCACGTCTCTCCACAATCGGGAACGGCATGACCGATTACTCCCGACACCCACGGTCGTGACCCTGAGTTTGAAAATGACTAGTATAATCGATGTAATTCTTTCAACAAATAATAATTTGTGGACTATTACAGCCAATCATGTAAATTGAGTCATGTAAATTGAGTCTTCATTCTATGGAAAAGTCAGCATGAACAAACAAATGAGATGTAAAGGTATTTTGCAAGCCTGTACCCATTAAAAGTATGCTTACACACAAGTGTGAATAATAATTAATCTAATTAATCCACACCATAACAACAAGCCATTAATATTCCATGCATTCATAATCAACCATTCAAAACTGTGTGTCCGATATTTTCTAGGTTCTGATGCCTTTACAATGACCTTTATCGCAGTGGAATTACTTGTAAGTCCTGCCAAAATTTCAGAAGAGCTGAGGGCTGGACAGAGCTTGTTGTTTTTACTTTGGGCCATTTAAATGTGAATCTCACAAAATATGGAGAATGTGATATTGTACACATTCTTGCATATGCTCCAACATCATTGTGTATGCTTCAACACCGCTGTGGTATAGTTAGAGGGCAAATCTCAATTAAAATAAGAATTGAAACATCAGAATAAATGAGCTATCGGCTGGCATGGCTGGACCCAAAGTGCTGCATGTGCCATTGGAATGAAAGCCACGTCAATGATATAATATCTTGTTGAGTTTTGTGACTTGAAAAAATCAACACGTTTCATGTGGCAAATGTATTCAATGTCAATAAATATCAAAAGTTTTGTATGAGAGCAAGGGGCTACGATTGAACAGCAGAGAGGGCACTAATTAGAAAGAGCAAACAAGTAATGGTGTTGAATTAGCACTGAATGCAAATCAGACGATCATGTTTCAAAAAAACACTGCTCAGATCGCCATTTGGAAAGCTCAAAGCTGCAGTAAACAAACCATGGGAATTACATTTTATCCTTGAGAGAATAAAGCATAAAGACGTTTCAATTGCTCCAAGGATGAGGAATTATAATTGGGGAGTTGGTCCAGATTGTTCTAAAACTGGAGCGTATTTTTGTCAAAGTGATCTCACCGCTCACCCACAAAAGCTGGCTGGAAGGCTCAAGCATTTTACCCATTAAAACCAGAAAATGCTGGAAATACTCGGCAAACCTATTTCTCTCAGAGGTGATCCCAGGCCTGCTGACTATTTCCAGCGTTTTCCATTTTTTATTTTGGATTTCCAGCGTCCGCAATGTTTTGCTTTTGGAACCATGGCTCATCTGCAGATCGGAGCCAGCAGAATTTGGTGTTGCGAGTGGGTGGTGGGTGCCATAGCTCGGGTAGGACTACACAATATAATAATAATCTTTATTGTCACAAGTAGGCTAACAGTAACACTGCAATGAAGTTACTGTGAAAAGCCCCCAGTGGCCACATTCCGGTGCCTGTTCGGGTACACCGAGGGAGAATTCAGAATGTCCAAGTTACCTCACAGCACGTCTTTCAGGACTCGTGGGAGGAAACCAGAGCATACGGAGGAAACCCACGCAGATACAGGGAGAACGTGCAGACTCCGCACAGACAGTGACCCAAGCCGGGAATTGAACCTGGAATCCTGGCGCTGTGAACCAACAGCGCTACCCATTAGAACATATAGTGCAGCAGGAGGCCATTTGGCCCATCGAGTCTGCACCGAGCCACTTAAGCCCTCACTTCCACCCTATCCCCGGAACCCAATAACCCCTCCTAACCTTTTTGGTCACGAAAGGAAATTTATTATGGCCAATCCACCTGCACATCTTTGGACATTATTTACAACTTGCTTTTAGATATCACCTTTATCAGAGTAAAACATTCCAAGGCGCTGACTCTAAAATTATCATGTTGTAAAATGTTTCAGATTTATCCCTGGTAACAGTGCATGAGAAAACCAACAGAGGGATGTTTAATTCTGGCGCAGGCAGATAGTCCAGAACATGCAGTAGGACAGTATTTTTCAAACATTTTTTCCAGGGACTTATTTTTCCCAACCAGCTGACATTTGCGACTTACGATTTCCGCTTACCTTTAATGCGAGAGGTGAGCCTGCTTCGTCCTCATGATCTCACTTGCTTTGTCATTCAATGTTACATTTCTGTGTGGATCGTCCATCAGAGGTCCTGGAGCTCACACCAGCACTGCTTTGTCCTGGACTTTCCTGCAAAACCCTCTCCAGTAGATTCAATTGAGAGATCCTGGCCAGTTTGTGTCTCTGGTCTTCTCTTCCTTCGTCCAAAAAGATCCATCTTCAGTTCTTCACACTGTACTGTTGCTTGATTTCTGGCAGCCACAAAACAGAGGAAGCTCTCCTCAGCAATTTGGCGCCCAGAGTACGTGATGTCAGTGTACAGGGCCCGTGACCTGCTCTCTACCGCGCTTCTGAGGGCAAGACTAATCAAATTAGTTTTTAAATATGCTCCTGGGCTAGTGTGCTGCCATACAGAGGGGGTGGTTTGCCCCGCTGAGCACCAGTTCTGCGCACTGCTACATCCGGCTGAGGGGGCAGGCATGGCCGGTCGCGGCCATTGGTCACTTCTTCCTGCGATCGCTCTGCGACTCTCCTGACAACCTGACTCTCCGCCCAGCCGCCTGTTGGTCACGACCCTGTGTTTGAAAATGATTTGCAGTAGGATGCTGACATGCCTGACCCCTTTCAACAGCCGAACACAGACAACTGGAGTTGCCAAGCTGCTCCTCCTGAGTGAACACCCAAAGGTTGCTGACTGGATTTGGACCAGGACTGTGTGGGACAGTCCGGAGCACAATCATTTATCTGGGGACTGAGGTGGAATTATTCGAAGCATTTCAGGTAGTGGTGAGATCCTAGCTGAAATTGTCCATCAGTATTTTTATGAAGGGATTGGAGCACCACTGCTCTTCCAGTCCCTATACTCACCTTTGAATCTGGAAGCTTCTTTTGAAACGAGTGTATACAGTGGACCCTCTGCCTATGAGGACATAAAAATACCTCTGGCGTCCCATACAATTTAACACAGCTGCAGAGTATTGAACGAGCAGTTAGCGGAGAACTTTGATTGTAACTTGTATACCACTTGGTTTCAACTGACCACCCAGTTATATTGAACAGCAAATTTCCATTTCAATAATTGTCGTACTTTTGAATCTCTATATTAGAAAAACGACCTCTGCGACCAAGAAAGTTGCAAATAGATTTTGTCACTCCAGACAAGTGTTTTGAGGCAATTAAAGAGTCGGTCTCCTTTCAGGATCTTCCAGCAGCAAACTGATCTGATATTTTAACACCTTTAATACATTTTGTAACAGGTGTAAATTACAGCACACAGGCACAGGCTATACAATGATCTAATAGTACTACTCATCATTACTGTGACAGATGGAGATGTTTGTTCGAACATTGTTGTATAATGTTTGGAATGATACTTTGTCCTAAGTTGTTTTCTACACAAATGCACTGACAATACTTTGATTTCATTTCAGCGAGTGATGAATGCCTACTTTCACACAGTCAAACATTACCAACACTCTAACTGTTATATGTGATGTATGCAACCAAGAAAAAAATCCTGACTGAGTTCTGAACTCGATTATTCTAGAAGTAGATTCATTACATCAAATTATGTAACAGAGAGAGTTCAGAAGAGATTTACAAGGAATGCCAAGAATCAAGGGACTGAGTTTATAGGTAGAGATTGGACAGGCTAGGACTTTTTTCTTTGGAGCGTAGTAGACTGAGGAGGAATCTGATAGAGGTGTATAAGATCATGAGAGGCATGGATAGGGTGAATGCACTTAGTCTTTTTCCCAGGGTAGGGAATCGAGAACTAGAGGACATAAGTTTAAGTTAAGAGGGGAAAGAATTAATGGGAATCTGAGGAGCAACTGTTTTGCTCAGAGGGTGGTACTTATGTGGAATGAATTGCCGGAGGATGTGGTTGAGGCAAGGATATAGACAAAATTAATAACAATAATCGCTTATTGTCACAAGTAGGCTTCAATGAGGTTACTGTGAAAAGCCCCTAGCTGCCACATTCCGGCGCCTGTTCGGGGAGGCTGGTACGGGAATTGAACCCGCGCAGTTGGCCTTGTTCTGCATTACAAGCCAGCTGTTTAGTCCACCATGCTGAACCATTCGGACAGATACATGGATAGGAAAGGTTTAGAGGGATATGGGCTAAATGCAGACAAGTGGGATTAGCTTAGACGGGCTTTTTGGTTTGTATGACATGGATCTTTTGGGCCAAATGGTCTGTCTCCATGCCGTAGATTCTATGATTCTATGAAATGTCCGCAGAGGTTTAAATCTTTGTCCAAATAGCCTATTAAACAAAGATTATGAATAAATAAAACCCACAATCAGATAATTGCACCCGCACCTCACACACACTCCCATATACACCTCCAGCGATATTTCACATATCTCAAGGACTATGCATACTACAATTTGGGAACCCTTATTTTAGATTCATTCCCACTGTGGTGCCTTTCTCGTATGAATCTCTGGCCAGGTTCCATGCTTTCCTTGTGTTAGCCATCGGTTCCCAACTCCAGCAAGATTAATTGAGCTTATAACTTCAGCACTGGAGCTTTTCCTGTCTGTGGATGAGAATGAGAAGGTGAACAATAACTTAGCTGATGCTAGTGCTACAAATACTATGGTTCAAAGTGGAGGAAGATTGAGTCTCGTCACGCTTCCTAAAGGATGTTTGAAGTATTTGAAAGGGAAATCTTTGTATTGGAGCTTCTACGTTAAGCTTGCATCCTTGAATACTTTCACGCATGGTATTTTGGTAAATGCTTGATTTGTTGACCTATTGGCCAGCTGCAATGATGAAATTTGAAACCAAGTTCCGCAATTGGCTGAGGCTCCTGATCACTGGCCAAGGGACGTTGGCACTATACCACAATCTCCACACATATATATTCAACACAACTGAATTCTAACTGAATCTAGCTGCAGTTCTCGAGTTATGTGTTTATCAATGACCTCGACGTACACAGTGTGTTTAATGTTGAAAAAATATGTTCAAAGGCACATTATGTAGCATCACTGGACAAAGCATTATCACCAAACCAATAAGTGCTAATAGAAGGAGTGACTGAAGCTTGCTCAACAAGATACGTTGTTTGGAGGAAAACAGAAAATTGCTGGAAATAGCTGTTCACGCAGAATGTGTGGAGGGAGAAACAGGGTTAGAGTTAATGTTTCAAGTCAATAACCTATCGTCCTATATTAAAAGTTAGAAATGTTTAAGCAGACAAAATGTGGAAGCCAGGAATAGAACATAAAGGAAGGTCTTTGATAGGGTGGAAAACGTGAAAGATTAAGGCTCAGATTTTCAGCACACCGGACAAGCTCTGAAACCCCAGAAATTGCTGAGATTTTGAAGTCCTGCCCCCAAATTTGACATTTCCCTCCATCATCGTCGGGGCAGGACTGGAGACAGGCTGGGGTTGGTGCTGGCATGATTCATGGAGGCAGCTGGCCGCTTCAATCTCTAGCTGCCTTACGTTGAATTTTGGAAGAACAGGGGAATTGAACCCAGAATGTGCAGATTAGAACAGGTGTGATGACTTCTGAACCTGGTGGATTCATTTGGAGAAATAAGGTACATCTTTGGATAGGGTCCTGGGACACTCTTCGAGAGAGGTAAAGGCATCCTTTGAGATCATTAAAGGTGAATATAATTATGCACTTTTTTTGCACAAACTGATTGAAACTATCAATGAACTGTCCAGCTGGATAGAATCATAGAATCCCTACAATGCAGAAGGAGGCCATTCAGCAATTGAGTTTGCACCAACCCTTTGAAAGAGCACCTTATGTCCAGACCTCTGTTCTATCCTCATAACCCATCTAACCTTTGGAAGCTAAGGGACAAAGTTACCCTGTCCAATCCACCTAACCTGCACATCTTTGGACTGTGGGAGGAAACTGGAGCACCTGGAACAAACCCATGCAGACACGGGGAGAATGTGCAAACAACACACAGTCACCCAAAGCCTGAATTGAACCCAGGTCCCTGGTGCTGTAAACCGCAAAGCTAACCATTGTTTTACCATGCCACCCCTTGTTAAAGAGCTGTCAAAGGAACTGGCAATAATAGATACTATGTGAGTCAGCCTAGTAAGAGCAAAAGATTGGGGTTATTTATTGGCACGAGATAGCACTAAGTTCATATAGGGAAGTGGGAAAATAAGCAAGGGTTTACATCGGGGCTTTGGGAGTATAGGGGCTTTGACTTGGGTCCTGTTTGTCTTCGTGACCAACAGCCTCTGCCCTCATTTCAGGGTCGCTCACACAGACTCCAATTTCAGTCCACATCCCACACCTCCCATTTGACATAAATCTGACCTGCAGTTTCGCTGAAACGGGAAATCTCTTGATTCTGTGAACCTGACCTGGGGACGGAAATCTGAGCCAAATTCAAAAGGGTTGATGATGTAGGACCAAAGGGAGTGATGACGGGGCAGGTAAAAATCGTAAGATGTGCCTAGAGGAGGTGTCATTGGTGGAATAAACTGAAAACAAGGACAAAGAAAAACAGGAGGAAGGCAAAATAGGCAAATAAAAGGCAACAAAATGGGAACAGGGGGCGCAATTCTCTGACCCTAGCGCCGGGTGGGAGAATCGCGGGAGTACCGGGCGATTTCCGCCACGCCGCCCTGGCACCCGCACGCAATTCTCCCACCCCACCCCCAAAACGGCGTGTCGCGTTTCACGACAGGCCGCTCGGAGAATCGCCACTCGCCATTTGTAGTAGGCGAGTGGCGATTCTCCGGCCCGAATGGGCAGAGCGGCCTGCCCAATCTGACGGGTCAACGCCGCCGCCAACCACACCTGGTCGCTGCCAGCGTGAACAGCACGTGAACGCTGCGTTTGCGGCCTGTGGTGGGGGGGGGGGGGGTGGGAGGGAGGATCGAGCACCGGGGGGCGCTCAGTAGGGATCTGGCCCGTGATCGGTGCCCACCAATCGGCGGGCCGGCGTCTCTAAAGAACGCACTCGTTTCCTCCGCCGTCCCGCAAGATCGAATCTCTACGTCTTGCGGGGCACCCGCGGGGAGGACGGCAACCGCACATGCGTGGGTGACGTCGGCGCCGCATAATTTGCGCGGTGCCACTTTCACGCAGCGCCAAGGCCCGGTGCACGAAATTGACGCGGTGCCGCTCCTAGCCCCCTGGGGGTGGGAGAATAGGGGGCGAGGAGCGACCTCCGATGCCGGAGTGACACACTCCGGTTTTCACTCCGGCGTCGGCACGTAGTCTCCCGATGGGAGAATTCTGCCCAGAATTTAGGATCTGAAATTGTTGATTTCAATGTTGTGTCCGGAAAGCTAGAAAGTGTCTAATCAAGGATTTTACAGATACTTTTAATGGTAAAGTAAAATATAGAGATATTGAGAAAGAAAGTACCAGTGTGTACATTCTAGATGTGGAGATGCCGGCGTTGTACTGGGGTGAGCACAGTAAGAAGTCTGACAACACCAGGTTAAAGTCCAACAGGTTTGTTTCAAATCACTACCTTTCGGAGCGCAGCTTCGTCCTCAAGTGGGGAACACTTCAGCAGTCAATGGGCATTCAGCCTCTGATCTCCGGGTAAACGTTCCCACCAACTGTCCTGGCTTGAGACAATTCACACCTCTTTAACCTGCGGTTATCTCTGGAATTGTAAAGACTTAATTACCTGCAAATGCTCGTATTCAATGCATTGTCTTGCATCTTTGACTTTGTCTATATATATATGTTTCTGGAACATACCTCTTCATTCACCTGAGGAAGGAGCAGTGCTCTGAAAGCTAGTGATTTGAAACAAACCTATTGGACTTTTACCTGGTGTTGTAAGACTTCTTAATGTACATTCTGCATGACTGAATAGAGCTCGCAAACGCTGGAGTGAGGAAACTGGGTGTCTGGCCAGAGCTGGACAAATGCAGAGTTTTCAGATGTTCTAAGTCTGGGGAAGGTTACAGAGACCAGGGTAGGTATTTTCCAGCACCGTGATGGTGGGCCACGTCCATAAAATGAGGCAGACCGGTCAAACGTCCATTGACTCTGGTAGGGCCGGTGATCCCGCCCGCAGGGTGGGCTATGAAGCTCCACCCAGTGAGTGGAAAGAGCGCAAAGGGATCTGAAACGTAGGAAGCGCCTCATGAAATAGATGCGATCTGGTCAAACTGTTGTTTATTAGATGCAATAAATAAACTCATGTTTAATTTTAAATTAATAAATATTTAATGAATTCAACTGAGGGGAGCATGGTGGCGCAGTGGGTTACTCCTGCTGCCTCATGGCGCCGAGGTCCCAGGTTCGATCCTGGGTAGGTGAATTAGCCACGCTAAATTGCCCCTGAATAGGGTAGTCTAAATTTGTAAAAATAAAAATGAATTCAAATGCTCAATTAATCAAGAATATAAAGCTAATCTCAGTAATGGGGACCATGAACATTACCAGTTTCACCAGTGTCCTTTAGGGAGGTCTGCTCGGCTGATTGCACTTCCCTGCTCTTTCTCCAAGATAGCTCTGCCACATTCCTCTTTAAATATCCAATTCACTTCTAAACCTGTTTTCACCATCCTTCCAGGCAGTGCATTCCTGATCAACAGAACACATTGAGGTTCTTAGTAGTTCTGTTGAACACTTCTTTCAAATCTCGCTTTCTCCTTGTCTGCTCAAGGGAGAGGGATCCCAGTTTCTCTCACGTCTCCACATACCCAAAGTTCCTCCAATGTTACGGTTCTGAGCAGTCAGCTGTCTCTTTAACTGAACACGTGCCCAATAGTGGGAGAACATCGAGTCTGCACCGACCGTCTGAAAGAGCCCCCTGTCAAGGTCCTAGACCCCACCCTATCTCCGTAACCCAGTAACTCCATCTAAACGTTTGGACCCTGAGGGGAAATTTATCATCTGCTGTGAGATCTGATGCAAGATGTACGACAAGCTACATTTGCCTTGTAGCAGAGGGATGCCACTTGGTAGCAGTTAGGTTTTCACTTGACTAATAAGACGGCGGGCATGTGGGGAGATTGATTTTGCCCCATAAGATTGGTACAATTTATTTACTAAACAGGGGCTGACAATGACACGTGTGTTCATTGCACCCAGCCTTGATAGAAGCTTCAGGTGACAGTCTGTGTGGAGTTTGCTCTTTCTCCCCATGTCTGCGTAGGTTTCCTCCGGGAACTCCGGTTTCCTCCCACAGTCCAAAGATGTGCTGGTTAGGGGATTGGCCATGTTAAATTGCCCTTGGTGTCCAAAAGGTTAGATGGGGTTAAGGGGATCGTGTGGAGGTGTGGTCTCAAGTAGGGTGCTCATTCCAAGACCTGGTGCAGACTCAGTGGGCCGAATGGCCTCCTTCTGCACTGTAATTTATATGATTCTATGATTATGACCCAAATTCCTATCTATATTCTGTAAGGCGAAAAGAATTCTTATCTCCATGTCAAAGCCTTCCACCAGTTTTTAGAATTGTGTTGATCCTGGTATTGCTGTTTACTTTTATTTTCTGCATTCCTTTAAAGCTCATTGCCAAAAAAAAAATCACAAACCTATCGGATGCATCATTTATCGCAATGGTATGGGGTTGTTCAGCGTGTAATAACACTACTGCATCACAAATGACTGATGTTAGTTACGATCAGTGAGTTTGCTGTGTCAGGACTTTTTTTGTAGGAATAGTTTCTATCAGAATTATATATACAACGTGTGTATATACTGCACAAGCTGAGTCCTGTTAAGTATATTCATAGAGTTTTCCCCACATCCTAATGACCCTGTCTTCCATTCATGATCTTTATCAGAGAGTAATGAATGGTCTGCTCAGTGCCTTTGGAGGGAATGTGTGCAGTGCAAAGCTTTCTTCAAATAATGGGTTTGATTTAATGTTTCAAATTAAAGTTGTGCAGCTCAGGGTGATGAGCAAGCCAGGAATTAGATTACTTCTAAAAGTGGTCACAAATTAGTAATTTATCCCACTGTCTGAGGTAAGTGATTGAGCTGTTATGGCCTATAATCCGACTCTTTGAAATCCTGCCTGAAGATGTACTATCAGGGGTAGGTGCCATGATGATTGTTTTTAAAATTATCACAGCATGCTGGAACATTTTTTCAGGGTGACTTAAAGTCAAGGATGTTATTTCCAATTTTTAGTCTTTGAACCTAGATGGTACGCAAGCCTGTAACTGAGACCTTTGTGTATTTGTTTCCACATTGTTGTGCCATCTCAGAAACTAGCGTTGTTCTCCATTCATTGAGGAAGACCCAGGCAATAAATTCCCCTTCGTAAGAAAATGCATAGCTTTGTGTTGGAGTGGCAGCAACAGCTGCCAGCACGTAAAAATGGTTTTCTTGCTGGTTTTAGCTTTGGCGTTAATAATTTAGTACAAAACAGTCGGAGTCAAGAGCAGGTTTGTGAATCTTCAACTGTCTCTCGGCATCACCGTGTGGTGTAAGTTGTCTTTTTTTAGAACATCATGTTATTTCCCTTCAAAGCACAGCTGGAGTCCTTCAATCATACTGAGCATGACATGACTGCAGCCACATGTTCAAACAGCACTGGGAAGTTCTTGCAACAGAAGAGGTTTTATTTCCTGCAATCTGACCCCCTCCCCCGTTCACGTGTTGGCTGAACGACTACACGCTCCTTGCCCTCTAACCTCGCCCTGAGCTTCTTGGGCTACTGGTGGTTATTTAAGTAATTTGAACTTCCAAATACTGATTATAGTGGAAAACCCAATTACTGAATATAGTGCAATCTGTAATGAGAGGGAGAATAAGATAAGAGATACGTTTTGCCCATAATTGCCTGTCCAGGTCGTTAGATAGCTTCGTCCTATTTTTGAAAAAAGCTAATTATATTGTTCCTTTTATAGTTGACTAAATGGTAACAGTGAGCGCAATGTAAAATTATTTTACTGTGTGAACGTTCAATACTATATAGGAGGGCATTGAAATTCCCTTTGCTTCTGTGGTGATCTTCTTTTTGTGCATGTTCACCAGTTCTACAGTAAGCTTCCAAGTTAAGTAACCAGCTGACATCCACAAAATACATGGGTCTCTGCATTTGTTATGCCTGTTTCATAATTCATGTTGGCTTTTCTCCGCCGAAAACAAATTCATTCCGATGAGGTATTTTTTATAATTTAGAACAGTTTGGAGATGAAATCGGAAAGTACTTTGCCCTAAAAATGGCAGTAGAAATCTGGACCCCACAGTACCTCTGCATCACCTGATCCCCACTGCTCTTCCGCCCCCCCCCCCCCACCACCCACCCCATTCCTCCGGAAAAAAGATGCTAGATACATTTAAATTTCATACGTCGATAACATTTTGTATGGTCAGTGTATCAAAGATGAATGACAACTAAGTAAAGTTCTGGTACTGATGATCTACCTTTGCTCTAATGAAATGGTGGAGCCAGAACCAAGAGCGGTGTAGCCTCTGCCTGTTCCTAATGTTGATACATATGCTGTTTTGGCAGCATGGTGGCGCATTGGTTAGCACTGCAGTTTCACGATGCCGAGGTCCCAGGTTCGCTTCCGGCCCTGGGTCACTGTCTGTGTGGAGTTTGCATATTCTCCCCGAGTTTGCGTGGGTTTCGCCCCCCACAACCCAAAGATGTGCACTGTAGGTGGATTGGCCACACTAAATTGCCCCTTGGGAAGAAAAATGAATTGGGTACTCTAAATTTAAAAAAAAAAAATTACATATGCCGTTATTTTTTTAAAAATTACAGAGGCTGTTTTAATAACGCATTGCAAACTGTAGATTCGCAGAACCCGAAGTAAAAACAAAATAGTGAGAATGTTGGAAACACTCAGCAAGTGAGGCTGCATCGGTAGAGTGAGAAATAGAATTAATGTGTGGGATTGTCCGGCCCTGTCCACCAGGGGACCGGACATTCCCACCCTAGGTCAACAGACCTTTTGCTGGTCTGACAAATTTTCCACCCCACTCATTACAATTCCCGTGGGACTGGTACGCAGGTGAGACCAGCATGCTGATAGGACAAGAAAATCCCACCCAACATTTCAAGTCGGTAACCTTCCTCCACCCTTTTGCCCTGTGCTATCCAAACTTTTGTCATTTAATTATTCCTTCCTTCCATCCTATCACATCCATTTCCCTTTGGTCCTTCATCCTTTACCCTGTTTTCCCCAGCTCTGCACTTGTTATAAATCTCTTCACCGTTTAGACAAATGGTTAGCGACCTGAAGCATTAACTTTGTTTCCCTTGCTACAAATGTTGCCTGACCTTCTGACTGTTTTCATTATTTTCTGTTTTTAAGGCTGAGATTATTTGTTGAGCTTTCCGTTTTGCAATACGAAGCGCTGGGGCAATAGGTTAACAGTGTCCAATCGTCTCTTCGGCAGTATGAGTCTGTTTGTTGTTTGGCATTACAATAATTCACAAGAGATTTTATTGAGGTTAAACGTAGTCTTTTACCTGAAGCTTCTTCTGGGTAATCTGAAGTCTTGGGGAATGGGCAAGTATCCCACACAGCTCCACTTCTTGTGTTCCACCTGCCATATGAAAATAAAGTAATTTTCTCAGTTTCATTAGTTGCTGGTAGATCTTTTTTGTCACACCGCATTGACTGGGCAGAGAGGACATCTCTGTGATGTGTGTTGTAATGGGTCCATCAACACAATCCATTGGCCTCCAGGTTTTGAATGTTGATTCTAGTGTGCAGTGTGAAACAACCTGGCAACGTTTAGCGCAGTACGGTGGCACAGTGGCTAGCCTCACATCGCCAGCGTCCCCGGTTCGATTTAGGCCGTGGGTTACTGTCTGTGTGGCGTTTGCACAATCTCCCTGTGTCTGCGTGGGTTTCTTCCTGGTGCTCCGGTTTCCTCCCACAGTCCAAAGATGTGCAGGTTAGGTGGATTGGCCACGCTAATTGGCCCCTTAGTGTCCGAAGGTTAGGCAGAATATGGGGGGTAAGGTGGGGAAGTGGGTCTCGGTAGGATGCTGTTTCGGGGGATCAGTGCAGACTCGATGGGCTGCTCTGTAGGGATTCTGTAAACTCATATCCTTGCCACAGTGTTAAGAGTTTGCCGTTAAATGTTGTCGAAATTTACATTAAAATATTTGTGTTCTAAAAGGTCTGTAAGATCAAGGCAGTCCTTCAACACACTTTATATGGGCTAATTTTAATTGTATACCATGGGTAAATGTATCAAAATAATTGAAAATCAATTATGCACTTAACAGGAATTCGCTGCAGGAAGAGCTTCAAACAAGGGACTGAGCAAGATTCAGGGCACGTCGGTCTTTGACTTTTCACAAAATTGTCAGCAATTTTCCATTCATATTATTTAAGCCTGTTTTTGATGCTCTCTAATGGGTTTTAGATTCTTTGAGTGGAGCTCTTGTTAATAATTCATTAGCAGAGATCCCAATGTAAAACTGGCATGTGTCAGCAACTTTCTGCAGCATTTTAATCATTCTCCAGATACTTCAGATCGACAGCTAGGTCTGGGTTGAAGGTAACATGAAGGATGCCCGCTGCTTCTGACAGTAGTTGTTTTCCATTTCATCTGATGATCTAGGCTCCCAAACATTAGAGCCTCACTGAGACCCGAGGATATCGCTAAAATAGATTGGGGATATTAGAACAGTCTGTATTCAATTAAATGTGGTCCACACAAGTAGCGCAACTGGTCTGTTGACCTGTATTTTTGTAAGAAAATTGACTGTGTTTTCAGGAGTCTTTCCCTTCAGGAGGAAAGTAACCACAAAAGCTCATGTGAATTATCTGACTGTAATTTTTGGAACATCAACATTCATCTAGGCTCTCAGTATTTTACCAATCACATTCCACTACTGCTTCTATTAGTGGATTGCCTTAATTTTTATCTTACATATTTTTATTCGCAACCATTTTGATCATTTTCACCATACAAAGAAAGAAAACAAAATAAAAACAGAGCCCCTCCCTCCTCCCTCTTTAGCATTCAACGGAAACCAATCCTAAAAGTGCATAATAAACAAAGCCCAAGAATTGTAGAACCCCTCCTTCACTCCCCTCTATGGTTTGGCAGAAATGTAAGAACTGCAAGCGTTAATGAAATGTCTAGATCAGTCACTAGAGGGAGCTAGAGTTACAGGTATATAAGACATTGATGCTCAGCCTTGTGGGAGAGAGAAGTGAAGGAGTTAGCTCGAGCATAGACTGAAGGAAAGATAGTGTGAGTAAGAGAAGATCATAGTTTTTAATAGTGCAGAGGTTAGTTTTCGGTGAGTGTACATTATATGTTAACTATCAACTGTATTATTTAGGAGTATGTGTCAAATTCAAATTCGTAGTGTTCATAAATTTATAGCTTTGTTCAAGTTGAAGCTATATTATGGTCTTTGTGAACATTATGCCAATCATCCTGAATTTAGCAACACAAAGACCGCCACACTCTCAACTCAAACCTCACCTTCTCCAGGGTCAAAAACTCCAACACATCCCACCACTATGCCAAGGCACAGAGCGGAGAAGCTGACATGGGTGGTGGGGGTGGGGGGGAGGGGGGGTTAAGGTGCGGTTTACTAGGTTACGGGGATAGGGTAGCAGCGTGGGCTTCAGTAGTACGCTCTTTCCAAGGGTCGATGCAGACTCGATGGGCCGAATTGCCTCAGTTTGCATTGTGAATTCTATGATTCTATAACCTCTACCCCTACAAGGCCCACCTATGGGTGATTAGTGAGGTGAAGGCTAAGATGAAGGGTGCACCCACCTGCAACTCGGGCAGGTCCGACATCCCGAAAATGGCTTCCAGAGGACCAGACTCGACATCCATATGTAAAACCCCGAGATAGTGGTAAATACCTCCCACCAATACCTTTCCAACTTCGGGCAAGACCAAAACATATGCACATGATTTCCAGACCTCTCACACAGACATCCTCCACCCCTTCAAACAACCGGCTTATCTTTGATTGTGCGAGGTGCACAACCTATACGTAACCTTCAGTTGTATCAGCCCCAGCCTTGCGCACGAGGTTGAGGCATTCCCATTTCGTAGCACCTCATACCACAGTCCCATTTCCATTGCCCCCTCCAGCTCTTCTTCCCTCTTCACCTCAACCCTCTCCATGTGCACCCTATCCTCTTCCAGGATCCTATCGTAGATCGCAGACACAACCCCGTTCTCTAGCCCGCCCACTGACAATACCGCCTCCGGCAACGAGGAAGCCTGCGCTATCAGGAAAGTCAGGAAGACCTTCCTTGCAAAATCTCAAACCTGCAGGCATCTAAACCCTTCTCCCTACACCAACCCGTACTTCTCTCCTAAATTATCCAAACTTGCGAATCAACCCCCAAGAAACAAATCCTTCATTTCACGGTAGCACAGTGGGTAGCACTGTTGCTTCACAGCTCCAGGGTCCCAGGTTCGATTCCCGGCTTGGGGCACCGTCTGTGCGTAGTCTGCATGTTCTCCCCGTGCCTGCGTGGGTTTCCTCCGGCTGCTCCGGTTTCCGCCCACAAGTCCCAAAAGACGTAATTTGGACATTCTGAATTCTCCCTCTGTGTACGCGAACAGGTGCCGTAATGTGGCGACTAGGGGCTTTTTACAGTAACGTCATTGCAGTGTTGATGTAAGCCTACTTGTGACAATAAAGACTATTGTTATTATTATTTCCTTAATGCCCCTCCCCTCCCATCGGATTGCCTTAATTTTAATTCGGTTTTAATCAGGAAAATTAACAATAAGGAATAATGAAAGGCTGCCATACAATGTCATTGTTCACGTATAAACAATAAATACAAGGCTTACTGTTGGATTTCAGATTCAACTGAACACTTCATCAGATGACAATGTTTTTATTCCGGTTTAGTCATGTAATTTTAAAAAATTGCTTCATGCGGCGTGAGCATCATTGACGTGCCCAGCATTTATTGCCAATTCCTAACTGCAGTTGTGAAGGTGGTGGTGATCTTCCTTCTGGAACCTCTGCAGTCCATGTCATGTCGGAACGTCCATGGTACTTTTGGGAAGGGTCAAGGATTTTGACCGTGCGATAGTCAGGATGGTGTTTGGCTTGGAGGGGAACTTGCAGATGGTTCTGTTGCCATGTGCCTGCTACCTCGTTAGAGATCACGTCTTTGTAAGGCCCTCTCAAAGGAGCCTTCTTGAGCTGCTGCAATGCAGCTTGTCGATGGTACACACGCACACTGTTGCCACTCTGCATCGGTGGTGGAGGAAATAGATACTTAACTTGGTGGACGAGCTATTGATGCTGCTATGTCCTTGATGGTATCGAGCTTCTTCAGTGTTATTGGCGCTGCACTTATCCAGGTAAGCAGAGTGTATTCCATCACACTCCTGACTTACCTTGTAGACGATGGTCAGGCTTTGAAGACAGCGGCGGTGAGTTACTTGCCGCTGAATTCTCAGCCTCTGACTTGTTGTTCTAGCCACAGTATTAACATGGCTGGTGAAATTCAGATTCTGATCTATGGGTGTTGATGGGGAGGGATTTAACAATGGTAATATCTCTGAACTTCAAGGGGAGGCAGTTAGACTTTTGCTTTTTTGAGATAGTCATTGCTTAGCACTAATGTGGTGCAAATATTAATTGGCATTGTTCAGCCCAAGTTTCAAAGCTGTCCATCTCCTGTTGCATGCTGGCACAGACTGAGGCGTTACAAATAGTATTGGACATTTTGTAATCATCAGAGAACATCCCCATTTTGGACCTTGTGATGGCATGTAGGCCATTGATGAAGCAGCTGAAAATGTTTTGGCCTGGGTACTACCCTGAGGAATTCCTGCAGCGCTGTCCTAGGACTAGGATAGCTGGCCTCTGATGACCACAACCATTTTTCCTTTGTGTTAGGTATGACTCCAACCAGTGGAGGATTTTCACCTCAATTCACATTGACTTCAATTTTGCTAAGGCTCTTTGATGCCTTAGTTAGTCAACTGCAGCCTTGATGTTGAAGGCAGTCACTCTTACTTCATCTCTTCAGCTCTGTTGACAGGTGTTTTATGATGTGACTCAAAATCAATTGCTCAAAGCAGGACAGCAGAATCTTCAAAGTGACACATGACACAGTAGATTTAGACGTTGAAGGTGATGATGTTAATCGGCCTGCTCACAAGAAGCTTCAGTCCAGCAATGAAAGACCGGGTTCTGGATTCCATTTAAATGAAACATGTTAGACAATGGTTGCACCTGGACGGGATATGAAATGGATGATTCGAAGTATCAGGAGTAATGATGAAAGGAACGTCAAGGAATTTGAAGTTCAAATGTTTTCAAGGTTCTGGACTGACAACACATTAAGTTCACTGGAAACAGTGATAAATCCATGTAGCTGGAGTGAGCCACTTTATTAGTACGGATGTAATGTGAGGTACCCTTTCGGCTGAATAAGCCTTCCATGAAGAAGGCACAAATTAAACTGGATATGGGACATGAGAAGGATATTGTCTTTGGAAAATCGGTAGTGTGATGAATGTCAGAATAATGTGGGATGTATTGTATTATATATAATTGGTTCAGTAAAGGTTAAACACCTGGGTTAGCGTGCGTACGACTGCTGCAGTCGTATTTTTTGAAAGAAAATCTTGGATTGCATGACAACTATGTTTTTGGAGCCAGAGATGCAATTAAAACATCGTAAAAGCTTGGGTCAATGGAATGTTATTTAGATTAAGATGGTTCACTGTAGAGTAGTTAATTAAATGCATTGTGTTTGAGCTTGGTAAGATGATGTATCTAATGGGAGGAGCTAGAGTACGCGGCATTTTAGCAGAGATGCAGTAATCGTTCTGTTGGTTCTGAAAGCCCAGCCATGAAGGCGGTTTCTGAAGACTTCAGCTAGATATCCTGCATTTCACGGACAGGATTCAGGTCTATCTCTTCAACCAGTCTCAAATACCATCTCTTAAGCTAGTGTACATGTGTCTGCTAATTGTACTTAAAAGTGGATTGAGATGTGAGATGGTTCTGTTGTTTAAGTGGAAGTAAAGATAGCAGTTCATGGTCATTGTGTCACTGTATCGATTAGCATTGTTTAAGGGGTAACTTTCTTGAGTGATGTTCAACATATTTTAAAACTGTGTTCAGGATAAATTTTGTTTTCATACATCATATCTCTTTTTTAATGAAATCACTCCTGGAGTGAGGTATCGTTTCCTCACAGTCTTAGAAAATTAAAATAAAATATTGGGCTTTCTGTCCGGTATCCCAGCCACAGTTGGGGTCTGGTCTGGGATTGTAATAGCAGGATTGTAACAGCAGATTTGCAATTTAATCAATCAGGACATGGTTGCATCTGTTTAACAAAACCCAGCATCTCTAATCAGAATGTTAAAATGTGTTAATCATAGAATTTACAGTGCAAAAGGAGGCCATTCAGCCCATCGAGTCTGCACCGGCCCTTACAAAGAGCACCCTACTGAAGCCCACGTATCTACCCTATCCCCGTATCCCAGCAACCCCACTTGAGATTTATTTGGACACAAAGGGGCAATTTAGCATGGCCATTCCACCTAACCTGCACATCTTTGGACTGTGGGAGGAAACCGTAAGAAACCCATGGAGACACGAGGAGAACGTGCAGACTCCGCACAGATAGTGACCCAGCTGGGAATTGAACCTGGGACCTGGAGCTGTGGAGCAACTGTGCTAACCACTATGGTACTGTGCTGCCCACGGTTAATGGCAGCAGGCGATCGGAATGTGAGCAAGAAAAAAAGCAAATTTTCTTCAAGTTGCATCAACAATTTGCTCTTATCTCAGGTTCAAAATACTACTAAAATATACAGGGAGAATTGATGATGAGCACGCAAAGCTTGTCAAAGAGATTAGTGAAAATGTGATATATGCAAAAGGATTGGAGAATCCTATTATAGCCTATTGTAAGCCTCCCATTAGCATGGGACTGTAATGAAATAGTAAATGTGGATTTAAATGTGTGGGGCAAGGTCAGAAATATTTTTATTTTACATTTTATAGTCATAGCAACAACATTCAGCCTTGCTACTGTAATAGCGTGAAGACAAAAATGTGATTGTGGACAACATTATGGAAAAATGGATAGGAACTTGGCTGAATTCCTGACTGCTATGGGGTGAAATTTTCCAAAGGCCAGTTTAATGGCATGGTTATGGGCTGTAGTCTGTACCGGTTGGTCTATCGGAGGAATCCCAAAATGTCTTCGGTACTGTGTGATAACCCTGCAGCTCTAAAGGTTAGTTCCACTGACTCTGCATACTTCAATGCCCACATGTAGAGTGAGGGGCATTCATCAAGCAGAAGTCTCAGAAGATTCAACAAGTCTTCTTGGTTAGCACTGCTGCCTCACAACACTAGGGACCTCGGGTGACTCTGTGGAGTTTGCACATTCTTCCCATGTCTGCATGAGTTTCCTCCGGGTGCTCCGGTTTCCTCCCACAGTCCAAAGATGTGCAGGTTAGGTGGATTGGCCATGCTAAATTGCCCTAGAATGGGGGATTGGGCCTATGTAGGGTGCTCTTTCAGAGGTTCAGTGCAGACTTGATGGGCCGAAAGTCGTCCTTCTGCACTGCAAGGATTCTACGTGTCTGATGGCATCGTGTAAGACTGGCTGAGAGAAATGTTAGTCCGGGAGTTTAGTACACTATAACAGTTAGAGAGGATCAGAAACAGTGACCAGGCCCAGATAAGGTAACAGGGTCTGAAGGGAAGACTGTGATTTACCAACATGGTAGTCAAACTATTGGCATAGTCAAACAAGAAGGGACCAGTTTAACTCAGTTGCCTGGACTTGTGATACAGAACAAGGTCAACATGGCGGGTTCAATTCCCGTACTGGCTGAGGTTATTCATGAAGGCCCCTCCTTCTCAGCCCTGGCCCTCACCTGAGGTGTGGCGATCCTCAGGTTAAATCACCACCACACAGCTCTCTCCCTCAAAAAGAGAAAGCAACCTATGGTATCTG
Source organism: Scyliorhinus canicula (assembly GCF_902713615.1). Lineage (NCBI taxonomy): Eukaryota > Metazoa > Chordata > Chondrichthyes > Carcharhiniformes > Scyliorhinidae > Scyliorhinus > Scyliorhinus canicula. The sequence continues at coordinate 178,019,441 of NC_052154.1, read as the reverse complement.
GGACTGCGGCGACTTTACTTTATTAAAACTATCAGAGCCCATTTGTCTGGTTAATTGATTCATTACAAATTTTCTGAATCTGGGTAATTATTAGAAGATGATGAGGAACTCTGTATCTCGCAGACTCATATGTCTGATACTCATGAGGAATGGAAGATGGATATAAAGGATCAGATGATAGGAAAATGGATACTGACACACAGATACTGGAAATCATTGGGCAGCACGGTGGCGCAGTGGGTAGCACTGCTGCCTCACAGCGCCGAGGTCCCAGCTTCGATCCCAGCTCTGGGTCACCGTCTGTGTGCAGTTTGCATATTCTCCTCGTGTTTGCATGGGTTTCACCCCCACAACCCAAAGATGTGCAGGATAGGTGGATTGGCCACACTAAATTGTCCCTTAATTGGAAAAATGAATTGGGTACTCTAAATTTATTTAAAAAAAGATAATGGCAATCATATCCAAAGGACAACTGCCTAAAGTTAATACCTGCATGATATAGATAGCAGAACAGTCCAGTGAATGGAGGGATGTGACCATTCTAGGGAGAGCAGGGGAAGCTATTGACAGGTTCAAAAATATTGCCTAAAGATCCAGAATGATGGACAAGAGGTAAAATCTCAGGACTGGCAAAATGAGGTGAAATGGTGGAAAGCAAGAAAATGCCGCGCAAGTTCTCGTGGTGGATCTGAGAATTACTCTGGCACCAGGAAGCGATCACACACAGGCAACTGGAACTCTGATCCTGGGAGGAGGAAATCCTGTAGCAGCTACCTCGAAAGGGATAAATGGGCAAGTAAAGCCCATAGTTTGATTAGGCCATAGAGGAAACACTGCTGAGCAATCTTGGAACATTACTCAAAGTAGAAGCCACGTTTTGGTGGCTCCAAACACATTCCAAGATAAATTGATAAGAGATGTGAAGCAAACAGAGTCAAATAGTTGGAAGAAAATTGGTGGCCAGCCTGAAGCACCCAATAGGGGACAGCCAGCCTCATCAAGCAGGTGGATATGTACCCAAAATATACTTTCAAATGGAGTACATAAGCTTTGTGCCTTAGGGTTTCGAAGAGAGACTGGGGATTAATATGTCAGAGTGAACTGCTCCTTGGGAGGAAAAGTTTCAAAGGGAAACCATCTAAAGTAGTGAGTTTGAGAGACAATTTTACCCTTTTGCAGTAATCAGAGGTAAACTGGGTGCTTTTCATGCCCGAATGTGGTGGCCTTAATCCCACAGTGAATATGTCTGACACATCACAAGCAATGATTTGATTGGGTCAGTCATCATGCAGGACACACAGCATGTATGTTATGAGAGCATGATTCTTTGTTCAGCAATGTAGTGATCTTTACATGGGTATGTACCGAAGGGGTTGATGGGAAATGGAAAGATCACTAGGGGGCAGCACTGGCGGATATAAAAGGAGAAGCAAGCAGCCCTCCGGTCTCTTTGGCTGATTAGACTGTGAGGAGAGCAGAAGTAGAGATTTAGCTCAGCGCTGCTAGTGCGGTCAGGCCTAGTTGTTGTATGTAAAAGTTGTAACCTTTCTATTAGTATAATTCTTAAAGTAAGTTGTTAAGTTCTGTTCCTCAATAAACCTTACACAAACTTCTGGACGACTTCAAGCCTTCTTTCAGAAGCCTCTGCTGTAACTGGATTGAGTAGCACATGTTACCTACCACACAGGTAACAAAATATGTAATTCAACAATAAATTGCTTAAATTCTGCAGAATCTCCCCATAGGCAATCATCGACATCCATCACAAAGATGCACAAGAAGTGCTCTGTGATCCCAACTGCATCTGCTTTCAGTTGAGTCCAGTCTACTTTCAGCAAGACAGAACTAACCACGAAATACCATAACTGCAAAGCATCATCTGATCCATAAACACAAGGTGTTTAATTTCCACAGCTTCCACTCTACATCACTCACTACTTTTGTGTAGATAGTTTTTCTTTGAAATTTTTCATCCTGACAAAATGCAGCTGTTGTATCGATTAACTTACATTCCAACAATTATGAGTCCAACAGAGCTAACAACATTTTCACGGTTACTTTTCATGCCAAGGAGCAGTCCACTCTGACATATTAATCTCCAACTTCTTCCATCGGGCAGGAGATACAGAAGTCCGAGAACAGGCACAAACAGACTCAAAAACAGCTTATTCCCTGCTGTTACCAGACTCCTAAGTGACCCTCTTACGGACTGACTTCATTAACACTACACACTGTATGCTTCATCCGATGCTGGTGCTTAAGTAGTTACATTGTATACCTTGTGTTGCTCTATTATGTATTTTCTTTTATTCCCTTTTCTTCACATGTACTTAATGATCTGTTGAGCTGCTCGCAGAAAAATACTTTTCAGTGTACCTCGGTACACATGCCAATAACCAAATCTAATCCAATCCAATCCAAATTTGAGCAACAGGTGAAACCAGCTGTTTCAGGCTGCTACCATAAGATGACAATGAAAGTGGTATTCATCCACTTTGTCATCATTGACCCTGAGGTACTCGAAGGAAGGTACTCCCCACGAGCTGGATGTTGCTATCAAGCCAAAAAGACTTTCTGTTTACCATACAAATGGGTAATGTGGTGTATACATTTCAGCGCTGGTGGGATGCCGGATACATGTCATACATCCTTATGACTGGTGGATTGTATCCAACAGTACGCCCCTCTGGCTGTTTGCAAAGATCATTCTGAACAGAGATTGAGTTTTGTGTGGAAAACCATTTGCTACGGTATAATGTAAAGAGTGTGACAGAGAAAATGTTAATGATTGATCATGCTAAAAGGGTTAGAAAGAAAAGAAATATCTAAGATAAAATGGGTTGGTGTAAGCCACCAGTTGTTGGACAGCTTTACAAAGAGGAATGCTTGCTTGAAGAAGTTGTTGGAGGTTCGAGAAGAGGAATGAGTTCTGCAAAATATGGGAATTTCTTTTTGTTTTGCAATTGTTTGTGTTCTAAAGTGTAAAGGTCGTTCTTGATGATTCACTTATTTCCGCTTTATTATTTGCCCTTATCGTTTTGATCCATGATGCTTAATGGACATGCATCCTTAAGTCAAGCAGCAGTGTTTGAAACAAACCTGTTGGACTTTAACCTGGTGTTGTGAGACTTCTTATTGTGCTCACCCCAGTCCAATGCCGGCATCTCCACATCATGGTTTTAATTTCTCGTTGTTATTGTTTAAGATCCTATTGGAAACCAGTAACTTTGTGTTTAAAGAAAACAAAGTGTGAAATCGCAGTTACCCACTAAGAGAATAAAGTCACGAAAGATTGTTTAACACGAGGAAAATAAACTTAACTCTACAAAGTCAGAAAATTAAAACGATCTACAACATCCATTTTATACTCAAGTATTTAGAATTAACATGAGCTAAATCTGAATTGACAGGCAAACTGTCATTGAACACACCACACTGCACATTAAACGGCAGGTGCAAACAAAACAGATCCCAGTTTTCTCGGCTACCCATCCAGATGTCAGTGACCACTGATTGATTGATTTGATTTATTGCCTTGTGTACAGTGAAAAGTATTTTTCTGAGGCCAAGGTAACGTACACAGTACGTACATAGCAGACAAAAAGAATAATCAACAGAGTACATTGACAAATGGTACATCGACAAACAGTGATTGGTTACAGTGCGGAACAAGGGGCCAAACAGAGCAAATACATGAGCAAGAGCAGCATAAGGAGTCGTGAATAGTGTTCTTACAGGGAACAGATCAGTCCGAGGGGGGAGTCGTTGAGGAGTCTTGTAGCTGCGGGAAAGCAGCTGTTCCTATGTCTGGATGTGCGGGTCTTCAAATTTCTGCCTGATGGAAGGGTCTGGAAGAAGGCAAAGCGTGGGTGATGGGGGGGTCTCTGATAATGCTGTCTGCCTTCCTGAGGCAGCAGGAGGTGTATACCGAATCAATGTGAGGATGGCAAGCTTGTGTGATGCGTTGGGCTGAATTCACCACATTCTGCAGTTCCTTGTGCCCTTGGGCCGAGCAGTTGCCATACCAAACTGTGATGCAGGCGGCTAGGATGCTCTCTATGGCACATCTGTAGGAGTTGGTGAGAGTCGATGCAGACATGCCAAATTTCTTTAGCTTCCGAAGGAAGTAGAGACGTTGTTGGGCTTTCTTGACTGTTGCATCAACGTGAGTGGACCAGGACAAACTGTTGGTGATGGTGACGCCCAGGAACTTAAAGCTATCGACCATCTCCACTTCGGAGCCATTGATGCAGACGGGGGAGGGGGGGTGGGGGGTGTCGTGCTACGCTTCCTGAAGTTGATGATCAGCTCCTTGGTCTTTTCAAAATTTAGAGCAAAGTTAATTTTGGTACACCTTGCAACCAAATGATCTATCTCTCTTCTGTAGAGTGATTCGCCATTGTTGGAGATATGACCCACCACAGTCGTATCACCCGTAAACCTATAGATCGAGTTGGAGTTAAATCCTGCCACACAGTCGTGTGTGTACAGGGAGTACAGTAGAGTCACAAAATAATATTAAAACTCTGGCTCCCTCATGAGGAATTTCCAATCCTGATTTTTGAAGATTTAGCCTCTGAATTCCATCAAAAGCCACTCCAACTTAGACTGCTATTAACAACTACTCACCTCTCCTAATGGGTCAATATTCACAAAGCTGCATTCCCGCTTCTAGTTGCTGAAACAATTTCAATCCTTTCCCAGACCCCTAGCTTCACTGAGCAAGCACTTACCCTGGGGTTCTCAAAACTCCAACCTCTTGACCATAAGCAGCTGTAAATGGTTCTGAGCGCTAAGTATCTCCAGCATGGAACCAGTGACCTGCAGACACCTTCTCAGCTCCCTAGGACGTCTCTGAGCCCTAATTGCTTGGGGCCTGCGGACAGCAGCATCTTTTCTGTGTCCAACCTCTTACCCTGCTGCTGATCCCTCTTCGTCCAAGCAAACACACAGAGAAATTGAAAGTGGAGAACGTTCTGAAGCTCCACCCATCTCCATGATAAGGTAGCCTGCTCTGGTCTATCCTGAAACTGACCCCCGTGCCGATTATCGTTCCCTGATAATTTTTCCAGTACATAAACTCAAATGCTGGTTTATGTCTCCTATTCTTTTAGTTGTTAATCCTTTCAGTTAACATTGCCCTGACCTTTAAGTGCAACAGACTCCACGCAGCTTTAGATTCATTTCTCCCATTTCCTATCATTGAGCTTTGATCTCCCCAGAACTTAAATATTAGCATGATCCATGAACTAGATATTCTTCACATTATTGACAGATAAAAATTAGTTTTTCTTCAATCGTTCAGCTCAGTTCAGATTCTTGGATCTAAATAATCACCACGAGAGCCTCACAGCAACAGGGACCTGGGTTCAATTCCAACCTTAGGTGATTGTCTTTGTGGACTTTGCACTTTCTCCCAGTATGTGCATGGGTGCACCGGTTTTCTCCCGAAGTCAAAAGATGTGCGGGTTAGGTGAGGTTATGGGGATGGGGTGGGAGAGTGGGCCTCGATAGGGTGTTCTTTCAGAGGGTCAGTGCAGAGACAATGGGCTGAGTGGCCTCTTTATGCACTGTAGGAATTCTATGGTTCTGCGGTTGTAACTTTGCTCCAGTGGCAACCGTCCACCTTGTTAGGCGATGGTGGTCAGCTCCACATAAACCCTGTCTGCCGTGTTGAGGTATCATTCTGCTGCAAAAGTGTTGTTCCTTCTCCAAGGCAGATTTTGGCTTCTCAGATGTGAGGGTTCCCCTCTCAACCTGCCCAGCAAAGGGAATGCAAAGCTCTATGTTTGGCACTGCCTTGTTTACAGAAGGTACCAGAAATGTTTCAACCTTCAGCTCACCTTTGCCTTCACTCCTGACTTTCTGTCAGGGTTTATTCCTTTAGCCTTCAGCAACAAAGCAGTGTAGCTATTCAGCCAGAGCTGGGCGTTTGGTTGATGAGTGCCAGGATGTGTCTGGGAGCTAGACTTCCTCCATGTTCCTCTGAATCTTTAGCCTGGGACCATGAGGGACCCAGTTTCTGTGTGTCGCGACAAAGAGGCACAGTTGAGGACTTGCCACTGGGGAGGCTGTGTACACGGACAGGGTGAGACTTATACATTGAAGCCCCCTCTGACACACACACACCGGCGGGAAACCTGTGGGTGGGGGTGCGCTGCCGGCAGGAACAGAGAATCCCAATTGCCGGAGAATTCCAGCCCTGATTCTAATTTGTGGCATTGTTGTAGCCAGCAGTGCAGGCTGAAAATTATAATCCATCTCGCACACAACGGCTTTCTGCTTTCTTTCAGCTTATCAACAGGAGCAAAAATTAATGAGCTTCCTTCCCATGGCTCCATTTCCCCCTGAAGTCATTGTGCTGTTTGTGTAGCACCATTTATCACTTAGTCCAGAATTGCTAGATTACTGAACTGTCACCTGAGTTCTTTAGTAATGCAAAGGTTTAGAATGTCAATGTAAAGATAATTAGAGTTTGGCAGGAAACTGCTGTATGAGGATCAATTAATGCCATTAACAATCAGACTTTTAAACACACAATATAAAGAGGTAAACTTCCTGCTCGCATTTTCTGCAAACTTTTCTGTAATATCCGTCTGTCAATCTTTGAAAAAGGAAAAGGGGGCAGCACGGTGGCTCAGTGGTTAGCACTGCTGCCTCACGGCGCTGAGGTCCCAGGTTCCATCCCGGCTTTGGGTCACTGTGTGGAGCTTGCACCTTCCCCTCGTGTTTGCGTGGGTTTCGCCCCCACAACCCAAAATATGTGCAGGCTGGGTGGATTGGCCATGCTAAATTGGAAAAAATGAATTGTGTACTCTAAATTTAAAAGAAAAAGTGAAAGAAATGAAGTGAAAAAAATTTCAAAGCAGTGCTGCAGCTCAGGCAAAACATTTGCGAATGGCTTGAGTTTCAACATTTTCTCAATTAACTCTTTATTCATGTATAAATTAAGATGACTGACACATTTTCCTGACATCTCCTAGATCTGTGGGTAATGTATTATTGGTCATGCGGTTCCCACTGACCTTGGCTTTCCCTCCCTGCAATTTAGTCTCCTTACTCCTGATCAGGTGGTTTTGCCATTTCCAACACAAACTCCAGTGCTTTTCACTTCAGCAATTCCAAATTGAAAACAAAATACTGTGGGTGATGGGAATCTGTAATAAAATTAGTAAGTACTGGAAAGATTAAGTAGGTCTAACAGCATCCGTGGGAGGTGAAACAGAGCTTATGTTTCGAGTCCAACTTGACTCTGGTTTGGAACCAGATCTAAAGAGTCCTACTGGATTCAATGTTAACTCTTCCTTCCAGAGGTATTGCCATACCTGCAGCGGTATTTCTCGCATTTTCTGTCTGATGTCCTGTTTGTTGGTCGTTTCCAATAAGCACTGCCCTGTAACTGCTCAGCAGACTCCGCCAGTTGATTACTCAGTGACACACACACCTCACCACATACCCCCGCTCTTCATTCCCACCCCCAATCCCTGCAGTTTTGTGGTAAACCACTGTACTGTATTGTGTTGTATTGTACAGTTGTATTGTTACATGCCTGGGCGTGTCCCTGCTGGCTCCGCCTGTGGCTCCTCCCCTCGAGCTCATGTATAAAGGTGGCCAAGTTCCAGCCCTGCCCTAATTCTGGGACCGGCTGACAGCAGGTGTCTTTAAGCTGATTAAAGCCACAGTTTCTCTCCCGACTCCTCGTCTGTCGTCAATTGATGGTACATCAAGTTTCTCCCCACCAAGCCACAGACTTGGGATAAGCTCTGGCTTCTGTGCTTATCTATAGTCCTACGGTTCTGGCTCTACCCTCCGCTTTTCTTAGCCAGAACTTGATCTCCCTACTCTCTTCAACATGCTACATCTGACTTCCATGCTGCACTGCAAATACATTGGATTCCAACAGTCCAGCTCCAACACTCCCACTTTTGCCAATGTCTTACCCCAAACTGTGTTGTATCAGTTCCTGGTTATGACGCGATAGCTCACGACCCACCATGACAGTAGTGTCAAGGCCACCTGTGTGCGGCTCTGCACATTCCCTGCCCAGACTGCAATTTCTGCTTCCTTCCAGCAAGAGCCAACCTCCATGTTCTCATGCTGCTTCCTGGGCCCTGGTTCCCTCTTGGTCATGACCCAGTCCCCAGCTTCAGATGTCTGCTATAAGCAAAAACAAATTCACTATCGCTGCAGCGCTCCCATCCCACTTCTGCAAAAATGGCCCAGGAGACGAGGTGGAGCCAGAGAACTGGCACGCTGGAAGGCACGGCCATTTGCAGCTCCCGCCTGCCTCCAGTCCCAACCCCAGGAGGGGCTCAAAATCCATCCCCACCTCCGAAAGCCAGCATGTCAAACAGTGTGGGATTGCTACACTGTCAGATGGGTGCCAGCTTTTGGATAAAGTGTTGAGCCAAGGCGCTGCTTTCCTCCTGAGGTAGATTCACAAGCTTCACGTGGCACTATTTAAGGAAAAGCAGGGTGGTTCTCCTGGTGTGCTCACCAATTGTATCCCTCAGCAAACACCAAAAACAGATCAACCTGCTCATTTATTTAATTGCTCTTTGTGGGCGCCTGCAGTGTGGAAATTTGCTGCTAAATTCCCCAGAATTGTCACAGTGACGATGCTTCAACAGTGGTACATTGGTTGGAAACACTTTGGGATGTCATGATTGGTACTATCTGAATACAAATCTGAATTTGTTAATATGAAGAAGGAACAATGAGAGATGCCTCTTTGTCATTGTGCTGAACAATCAGTCATATAGGTTAGCTGTACACGATTACACTTCTTTTTCTAATTAAAATGTGGACATTTACTGCCCGTAATGAAAAAGTATTACCTGTCAGCGAAAAGATTACCCAGCCTGAATATGTGATGAGTGATGAAATACCGCAGCCTTTACAGGGAAAGGTTTTTGTACTTTCCAAACCGTCAAGTTTCGTGTGGAATGCAATGGTTCATCATTGCTGTGACTTTGGAAATGATGTGCCAAGAAGTTGCTCAGGCTGGAATAATAGGTGCGAGATTGAATTAATATTCTCTAATTTGCCTTCGGGTTTAGGATGTTCAGAGACATTTCCCAGATGTTTGTGATTGAAGTTCTTTGCGGAGCAACTTTTGAAATAGTTGGTTTTGGATAAAAGGTTCTGTGTTAACTACCTCAGCAGTATCGGCAACAGGTTAGCACGAGCAGTAAAACTGTTTGAAATAACAAACTTTTTTCATTTCACTTGGGAAGGTAATAGTGAGCCATCTTCTTGAACCGCTGTGATGTAGGTGAAACCACATTTCGGTGAGGATTCCAGGAATTTTACCCAATAACAGTACAGGAACAGCAGTGTATTTCCAAGTCAGGATGGTGTGTGGCTTGGAGGGAAACTTACAAGTGATGGTCTGTCCTTCTTGGTGGTGTGTCGAAGGAACCTTGGTGAGTTCCTGCAGTGCATCTTTTAGATGGTACACATTGCTGCTACTGTGAGCGGTACTAGAGGGACTGAATGTTTAATTTGGTGGATGGGGTACCAATCAAGTGGGCTGCTTTGTCCTGGATGTGGTGTTCTTTGTGTTGCTTATTTCAGACGGTTGGCGTAGTGTTCACAAAGACCACCAAATAGCTTGAACTTAAACAAAGTTATCAATTTATTAACACTAACTTGGATTCGACACGTACTCCTAAAGAATGCACAGCTGATTAATAACATCTAAACTACACTCACCTACAGCTAATCTCACAACTAGTTTAAACTAGGATCTGTACTCACACTGTCTGTACTTCTGACTCTCACGAGCTAACTCCTGCACACACTCTTCCCCAAGGCTTAGCATCACTGCCTTATATAGTTGTACCAGTAGTTCCCTGTAGTGGCTACTCTTGACACTTCATTAACCCTTGAAGCACTGACAGTTATGATAATAGCACACTGGATGGTGTCAAGCTTCCTGAGTGTTGTTGGAGCTGCACTAACCCAGGCAAAGGAAAATATTCCACCACATTCCTGAACAGCCTTTGGGGCGTCAGGAGGTGAGTTATTGCAGAATTCCCAGCCTCTGACCTGTACTTGTAGTCACAGTGTTTATCTGGATAGTCCAGTTCAGTTTCTGGTCATTGGTAATCCCCAGGATGTTAACAGTTGGGGTATTATTTGCTTAGAATGTGTGCATTATTCCGGCAATAGCTTCCACAGTGTACAAATGGAGTTCTCTGAGCCCTCTTGTCAGGAGGCACTCTTCAATACTGTGAGTCATTGATTGGGGTGAACCACAGTCACAGTCCATGTTCCCTGCAAGGCCCCACTTGTGGCAATTTGCTGCACCATTATGTAGACGGTTGAGGAGTGCCCAATGTTGTAGCAGGTTGAAGCCAGGTGGGTGGGCTGTGGGATCTGTGAAGTTTTTAATGTGGCGTGTTTGTTTTGTTCCTGCAGCCATTGAGGCTCTGCTGTTATTCCGTGACACAGTGATCTTAGCCACTCAGGCTGGTGTGATGGGAGGCGTGCAACAGGTGGAATTATAAGGTCCTTGTGTAGCGGCAGGGTTGGGTTGTTAACTTTCTCCAGGATCTTTCAAGTTACAATCTCCCCCCTTATGTGAGCAGGTGGGATGTTGCTCAAATTAGGGGTCAGGGGAGTTGAGTTTGACAGGGGGTGCCCGAGATGATACGCTTTGCAGTGCAGAGACGGGTATCTACAAGACTGGTGTGGGATTAGTTGTGCCATTGAATGTCAAGGAGGGATGGTTGGATTCACTTTTGTTGGTGATGATCATTGCCTGACACTGGTGTGGGCTCAAGGTTACTTGCCCTATCAGCCTAAACCTGGATAATGTCCAGGTCTTGCAGAATATGGACATTGCTTCTGTATCGGTGGAGTCGTGAATGGTGCTCAACATTGCGCAATCGTCTGTGAACGTCCCCACTTCTGACCTTATGATGGAGGGGAGGTGACTGATGAAGCAGCTGAAGATGGTTGGGCCTAGGACACTACCCTGAGCAACTCCTTCAGTGATGTCTGAGATGATTGACCTCCAGCAACCACAACCATCTTCCTTTGTGCCAGGAATGATGCCAACCAGCGGACAGTTTTGTCTCAATTTCCATTGACTCCAATTTTGCCAGACTCAGTCAAATGCTGCTCTGATATCAAGGGCAGTGACTGTCACCTCTCATTCAAACCCGCTATCTGAACGAGGTGAATGAATCTTTGGTCTGTGAAAGAAATTTGCAAAGCCTCCTTTTTTCATTCTGCGCCACCTTTTGTTATTTTGTAGCTGTAATCAAAATAAATACTTCAATGGAAAAAAGGTCTTTGTGGAATCAAGGATCAGAAGGTCAGAGTAAAATTAATTGCATGTGCATCTTCAGCACTATACAGGTTTTTATCTTTTCTAATGCATGCTTTGACTGGAGATAATCGTAATTATTGTAAATTAATTTATTCAAAGTGCTGGCAAATACATGTTTCTTCTAAAATGACTCATCCTTGCGTCCAAATTATGTGTTTCCTTTTGAAAACTTCAATACCCTCCAATCCACTCCAACCCACCATTTATTTGACAATTATGTGGCAGAACATATTCGCAAATCAGGTCTCGTAGCTTTCCCATTTGAAAGTGTGAAGGTAGTTTCTTGAGTAAACCTTGTAAATTTATGGTAATGTATGAAATGTCTCCACGTGACCCCTTGAACCTGTGCAACGTCGCTCTGGACCGATCCTATTAAAAGCACAAAAATATATTAATTAAATAAAATGTCCAATAATATCATTTTGACACTCTCTTGAATTGGAATGTGTGAAACTAATTCTGTCTTCAGTACAAATTATTTGTGATTCTTGAGATCTGTGGCAGAGGAGTGAAAGTCTGATATTGAGAAAGGTATCATAGAATTTACAGTGCAGAAAGAGGCCATTCGGCCCATCGAGTCTGCACCGGCCCTTGGAAAGAGCACCCTAATTAAGCCCACACCTCCACCCTAACCCAGTAACCCCACCTATCCTTTTCTGGACACTTCAGGGCAATTTAACATGGCAAATCCATCTAACCAGCACATCTTTAGACTGTGGGAGGGAACCAGAGCACCCGGAGGAAACCCATGCAGGCACGGGGAGAACGTACAGACTCCGCACAGACAGGGACCCAAGCCAGGAATCGAACCCGGGACCCGAGAGCTGTGAAGCAACAGTGCTAACCACTGTGCTACCATGCCGCCCACTCAGCGCATTGAGAGAGCAATATGCCCCAAAACACCTGGCACATTTTGTTCGCATCACTGATGAGGCCAACCTTTATCACCCACGTCTGCGCTCTTAACGGAGTGGCTTGCTCGGTTATTTCAAGAGGATAGCTGATAGTTAAGCAGGTGGCATAGTGGTTAGACTTGCTGCCTCACAGCGCCAGGGATCCGGGTTCGATTTCGACTCTGGTGATTATTTGTGTGGAGTTTTCACTTTCTCCCCGTATCTGCGTAGGTTTCCTCGGAGTGCTCCGGTTTCCTTCCACAGTCTAAAGGTGGGCAGGTTAGTTGGATTGGCTATGCCAAATTTCTCTTTAGTGTCCAAACGGTTAGGTGGGATTAGGGGGATGGGGCGGGCTCCTAGGGTGCTCTTTCAGAAGGTTGGTGCAAACCCGATGGGCCGAGTGGCCTCCTTCTACACTGTTAGGATTCTATGACTTCAACTGTGTTTTTGTGGAGTAACATGTTGGCTAGACAGCAGATTGCCTTCCCTAAACACCATTGTTGGAGCAGGTAGGATTTTACAACAATCTGAGGGTTCCACGTTCACCATTACTGAGACTCGCCTCTTTCTTTGATTTATTTATCAATTGGTTTTAAATTCTCCAGCTGTCACGGTGGGACTTGAGCTCACCTCTTCGAACATGTCTCTAATCTCTGGACCCGGTTCAGATCTCCGGATGATGTAACGTAACCACTATGCGACCATCTCCTTATCCTTCGGGAGGTCAATCTTGTCCATTCTGCCGAAAAACTAAGCCGAATCTATTCCAGGTCGGGAACTGGATTTTACCACACTTCATGGTGGCCAAAAGCGCAGCTTCCATTTGCAGCAGTGAAACAATTTACTTGACATGAGGTAGAATGTCATATTCTTTTTCAAACTGAAGTGCAATGTTGTCATCCACATTCGTCCAAATCATTAGAAGCAACACTCTTTTGGTTTCACAATGATAACGTGCATGTGTTTCAGTGAAGGAGAAACCCTTATGGAATTTAAGGGACCGATTGCTCTTGTTATACACCAGTGATTTGTTTCTTCCAGTTTCCCAGCTCAAATGATTCTTGATTATATTCCCTCTAAACGTAACATTATTGTCAAAATGATACCAGATTCTGGCTTTTCTTAGAATCAAAGAGTAGTTCCGTTGCTGAAGGAGGCCATTCAGCCCACTGTTTCTCCACCGGCTCTCCGAATGAGCAATTCATTCAGTGTCACTCCCTGGCTTTTCCCCATTAACCTGCCCATTCGTCTTTTTCAGATAACTGTCGAATTCTCTTTTGAAATGCTTTGGTTGTAACTGCCTCCATCACCTTCTCCGGCAAGTGCATTCCGAGCCCCAATCACTCGCGGTGTGGAAATAGTTTTCCTCGTATCAATTTTGGCTTTCACTAATTATTTAAATGTGTGCCCTCCCTTCAGATGCTTTCACTAGTGGGAACAGTTTCTCCCCATCTACTGTGTCAACTGGACAACATTCGCAAAATAATCCTCATTGTGCTAAGAATCACACTGACAACCAATTTAAGATTGTCTGCTGGGCTCGCACTGCGTGTGCTGGGAGCTACGTATATTAATGTACATGACCCTGTTCTTTTCAAGCAAAGAACATGGACACACATTGTGCCTCGTTCAGCTAAACCAAATAAACGACGGGTATCCACTGGTCCGTTACTCCGGGCAATCCCTTGGTCAATCAGAGTCAAGCTGTCTGGTTTAAACTTGCTTGGCAGTTAACTCAGTCCTTATCAACTGGTGCATTTTTCATGGCAAAGTCTCAACCAAATCAGAGTCCACTTTCCACCCATGCAGCATTCTCTTCTCATACAGTATGGGTGCGATTCAGCGGCCTTGGTGTGCCCGACTTGATGTCGGGACCAGGCTGTTGGAGCTCGCGAGATTCGCGATGTTCGATACGATCACAAGATTCAACGGAATCTCGTGAGGCGTCACTGTCTGGATCTCACTCTTGCTGACCAGGATCTAGGCATACAGACTTAAATGAGCCATTGGACTTATTTAAATATACATTCGCTGGATTTACCCGGAGCCCGGGATTCGCTGGCTGGGGCTGTGAGAGCTCGCCAAGGCGCCGTTTGGTACTGGTCCACACAAATGTGGACCAGTGATAATGGCACCTGGAGGGGTCTCAAAGGCCATCTGAGACCCCCGGTGGTTGGGGCAGTAGAGTGCCTTGGCACTCCCTTTGGCACACAAGCACCTTTGCATGACCAGTCTGGCACATTGACACTGCCAGCCTGGCACATAGGATGTGGGTGTTGCTGGCGAGGCCAGCATTTATCATCCATCCTTAATTTCTCTTGAGAAGATGGTGGTGAACCGCCTTATTGAAATGCTGCAGTCCATGTGGCGTAGGTGCACCCACAGTGCTGTAAGGAATAGTTTTGACTCCGCAACAGTGAAGGAACAATGATATATTGCCAAGTCAGGATGGTGTCTAACTTGGAGAAGAATTTGCAGATGGTGGTCTTCCCATACATACACTGCCTTGTCCTTGGTGGAGGTCATGGATTTGGAAAGTACTGCTGCCCAGCCGGCCTCTGCAGCCGGCAGCCTCTTTCCAGGGTTGCCTACAACATCTACCCTGGACCAAAACTCCAACCTTCCAGCTTAACTTTTCCCGGGTGGGCCAACACTTGCGCTCTCCTCGGCCAGGATGAAAAACCAAGTGCTATTTACTACTGATGAAATTATAAGCAAGCAAAACAATGCAGTTCTTCAATGAAAATTGCATCAAATGCACTGTAAGGAAGTTGTTTATCAATTTAGTTCGCAACTGAGATGGTTTCTTTTCAAAACTAAGTGATGCTAGCATTTTGACATAAAGCAGCAGAAAAGAACAAGGTTAGGAGGGAGATTAAGGAAGAAAATTTACTTGGAAAATTATAAATATCCTGTAATATCAGGATGTAATTGTAGGGCTGATACAGTGTCTCAAAATCGGAAACTTGGCCGTGCTGAATTTCATTCCTTGCTGAATTTTTGTTCGGGTCGTGGGCAGCTCAGGTCAAGTTGGATCGGTTGGGTTACTCTGAGCAAGGGAATAAATGAGCAAGGAAGCAGCGAAAAAGAAAACTAATCTGGTCAACACACCACCCCATGTCAAAGTAGAATATTTTTCTACTCAATTGGAATTGATGCATGGCCCATTCTAAAAATGTCCAGTTTTTTGGACAACTAGATTTGAGACGCTGTTCTGTATTTTGCCTCTCCAATGATTTTCTATATTTGGGGTGGAATGGTGGCACAGTGGTTAGCACTGCTGCCTCACAGCTCCAGAGACCCAGGTTCAACTCCGGCCTCGGGTAACTGTCTGTGTGGAGTTTCCACTTTCCCCCCCTGTCTGCATGAGTTTCCTTGGGGTGCTCCAGTTTCCTCCCACAGTCCAAAGATGCGCAGGTGAGGTGGATTCGCCATGTTAAATTGCCCCTAGTGTCCTCAAAGATTGGATGGGGTTACTGGGTTACGGGGATAGAGTGGAGGCATGGGTTTTAGTGGAGTACTCTTTCCAAGGGCCAGTGCAGACTCGATGAGCCAAATGGCCCCATTCTGCACTGTAAGTTCTCTGATACCTCTCTCGAATTATATTCTCCATTTCTCTTTGGCTGTTCTTAGTTTCCCTTATAAATGGGTAAAGAAATTAATTTTACTGGATGGTCTATGTGCTACCGTTCACTGCCCCTGACTGATCTAAATGGGACATCAAGCGTTATGAAGTCCTCCATCTCAACTTAGAACACAGAACATAGAACATTGCAGCGCAGTACAGGCCCTTCGGCCCACGATGTTGCACTGTCCTGTGAAACCTTGCTAAAGTCCCTCTACACTATTCCCTTATCGTCCATATGCCTATCCAATGACCATTTGAATGCGTTTAGTGTTGGCGAGTTCACTACTGTTGCAGGCAGGGTATTTCACGCCCTTACTACTCTCTGAGTAAAGAACCTACCTCTGACATCTGTCCTATATCTATCTCCCCTCAATTTAAAGCTATGTCCCCTCATGCTGGACATCACCATCCGAGGAAAAAGGCTCTCGATGTCCACCCTATCTAATCCTCTGATCATCTTGTATGCCTCAATTAAGTCCCCTCTTAACCTTCTCCTCTCTAACGAAAACAGCCTCAAGTCCTTCAGCCTTTCCTCATATGATCTTCCCTCCATACCAGGCAACATTCTTGTAAATCTCCTCTGTGCCCTTTCCAATGCTTCCACATCCTTCCTATAATGTGGCGACCAGAACTGCACACAATACTCCAAATGCGGCCGCACCAGAGTTTTGTACAACTGCAACATAACCTCAAGGCTCCGAAACTCAATTCCTCTACCAATAAAAGCTAACACACTGTACGCCTTCTTAACAATCCTCTCAACCTGGGTGGCAATTTTCAGGGATCTATGGACATGGACACCGAGATCTCTCTGCTCGTCCACACTACCAAGAATCTTACCATTAGCCCAGTACTCTGCCTTCCTGTTATTCCTTCCAAAATGAATCACCTCACACTTTTCTGCATTAAACTCCATTTGCCACCTGTCAGCACAGCTCTGCAGCTTATCTATGTCCCTCTGTAACTTGTAACATCCTTCTGCTCTGTCCACAACTCTACCGACTTTAGTGTCATCTGCAAATTTACTCACCCATCCTTCTACGCCCTCCTCCAGGTCATTTATAAAAATGACAAACAGCAACGGTCCCAAAACAGATCCTTGTGGCACACCACTAGTAACTGGACACCATTCAGAGCATTTCCCATCAACCACCACTCTTTGTCTTCTATCAGCTAGCCAATTTCTGATCCAAACTGCTAAATCACCCTGAATCCCATGCCTCTGTATTTTCTGCAATAGCCTACCGTGGGGAACCTTATCAAACGCTTTACTGAAATCCATATACACCTCATCAACTGCTTTACCCTCATCCACCTGTTTGGTCACCTTCTCGAAGAACTCAATGAGGTTTGTGAGGCACGACCTACCCTTCACAAAACCATGTTGACTATCTCTAATCAAATTATTCCTTTCCAGATGATTATACATCCTATCTCTTATAAACCTTTCCAAGAATTTCCCACACTTGGCTAAGGAATAGTAAGAACACTTGATTTAGAGCAGACAGTTTGAATGCCAGTCAGGATTGAAGGTTGAGAGTACATGTTGCTTAATCTGTTGCCCCACAGCATGGTAGCCTTGTGGATAGCACAATTGCTTCACAGCTCCAGGGTCCCAGGTTCGATTCCGGCTTGGGTTACTGTCTGTGTCGAGTCTGCACATCCTCCCCGTGTGTGCGTGGGTTTCCTCCGGGTGCTCCGGTTTCCTCCCACAGTCCAAAGATGTGCAGGTTAGGTGGATTGGCCATGATAAATTGCCCGTAGTGTCCAAAATTGCCCTTAGTGTTGGGTGGAGTTACTGGGTTATGGGGATAAGCTGGAGGTGTTGACCTTGAGTAGGGTGCTCTTTCCAAGAGCCGGTGCGGACTCGATGGGCCGAATGGCCTCCTTCTGCACTGTAAATTCTATGATATTACCTCTCTAATGTCTCAAACATCGAACTGAGTCAGTACCAGGGGTGAAAACCCAAAGGGTGAACTCACTGAGGTTTATTACTTAATATCCTGGTGCTCTTTTAGCCAATAGGACTAACAATTTTATGTTACAGTGGTGAGATTTGATGTTCTTCAACTCATAGAAGGGGACCATTTTCACTTGCATCTGACTGCAATGTTTATGAGTTACAGATTGTATCACAGCAGCAAAGCAAGTGTTGTAGTTAGTCATCTCTTCATGGTGCCGAATATAGTAATGTCCAACTGTCATAACACGTTAACGCTGAATATCATAAACTCAAATGGCATGCCGCAAAGCACGAGATGTCTGTATGTAGTAGAATTCAAAACACAAGCACAACGTGATTATCAATTGAGAGATTTCCGCCCCCTTCAAAGATCTATTTATCTGACACAGTAGCATAATGAACTGCATGGTTGTACCTTACACCAGCGAATGTGACTACATTGGAACATCTTATTTAGTCAAATGACAAACTTGTGTTGGAGGGAGAACAATAATTGTTTATGGCAGGTGACCACTTGGTGTGGTCAGACAGAGGATCGGTTTTTTAGCCTCCATGTGAATCCCGCAGCTTTTTAATCCAGTAGAATAGTATCGCTGTGCTGCAAAAAGATTTCCCTTGTGTCCAGGTTTGAGAACATTTAAGTTCTTGGCAGCAAACAGATGTTTGAAATATTTAAAATGTTTGTCTGATATTCCTCAGTTTGCTGTTTAATAGAGGCATGAAGATAGCAGGGAATTTGACACAAATCTTCGTCCACTAAAATCACCATCCATAATTTCCCTAGGCCCTACCATCTTCATCATTCACACCCCTTCCATCATAACTTTGGAAGTGGGAATGTTCGCTGATGATTGCAGTGTTCAGCACCATTCGCAACTCCTCAGATACTGAAGCAGTCCATGTCCAAATGCAGCAAGACCAGGACAATATCCAGTCTTGGGCTGACACCTGGCAAGTAACATTCGCGCCACAGAAGTACCAGCCAAAGGCCATCTCCAACAAGAGGGAATCTAACCATTTCCCCAAGACATTTGATGGCAATACCATCATTGAATCCCCCATTATAAAAATCGTGGCCGTTTCCATTGACCTGTCCACCATTGACAAGGCAAAGGTCATGAGGGTGATGGAATACTCTGCATTTAACTGGGTGTGTACAGCTCTAACAAAACTCAAAATGCTCAACACCATCCAGAACAAAGTAGCCCACTTATTGCCACCCCACCCGCAACCATTCACTCCACCACCGATGCACAATGGCAGCATCTATATGATGCACTACAGGAACTCGCCAATGCTACTTAGGCAGCATCTTCCAATCCCATGACCACTACCATTTAGAAGGACAAGGGCAGCAGACACCACCACCTGGAGGTTCTCCTTCAAGCAACTCACTGTGACTGCGTCCCTTCATTGTCGCTTTGGGTCAACATCCTGGAAGTACCTCCTGATCTGCACTGTGGGTGTACCTACACCACATGGACTGCAGCGGTTCAAGAAGACAGCTGATCACCACCTTCTTGAGCACAGTATTTCGAAAGCAGTATAATCAGACAAAGTCACTTGGATTTACAAAAGGAAAATCATGCTTATCAGATCTACTGGAATTCTTTGAAGATGTAGCTAGTAGAGCAGCCCAGGGATAACTGGAGGATGTAGTTTATTTAGACTTTCAGAAGGCTTTCGACAAGGTCTCACATAGCAGATTAAAATATTAAATAAAAGCGCATGGGATTGTGAATAGTGTCTTGAGATGGATAGAAAGCTGGTTAGCTGACAGGAAGT
This sequence comes from Scyliorhinus canicula, assembly GCF_902713615.1. NCBI lineage: Eukaryota > Metazoa > Chordata > Chondrichthyes > Carcharhiniformes > Scyliorhinidae > Scyliorhinus > Scyliorhinus canicula. Next base: position 177,999,834 of record NC_052154.1, on the reverse strand, counting down.
AAAGAGTTGGAATAAAGGATCTTTTCTTATTGGCAGACGGGGACTAGTGGGGTACCACAGGGATCTGTGCTAGGAGACCAAATGTTCACATTACATAGTAATGATATGGACAAGGGAACAAAATGCATTATCTCCAAATTTGTAGATGATACAAAGTTGTGTGGGACGGTGAGCAGAGATGCTTCAGCGGGATTTGGGCAGGCTGCGTGAGTGGGCATATGCATGGCAGAATGCAGTATAATATGGATAAATGTGAGGTTATCCACTTCAGTAGCAAAATTAAGGAGGCAGATTATTATTTCAATGTGAGTAAATTGAGAGAGGTGGATACTCAGCGAGATCTTGGTGTCCCAGTGCATCAGTCACTGAAAGTAAGCGTGCAGGTACAGCAGGCAGTAAAGAAGGCAAATGGTATGTTTTGCTGCAATTGCAAACGGCATTGGTCAGGCCACATTTGGAATATTGTGTGCAATTTTGGTGTTCTTAACTGATCAAGGATGTTCTTGCTATGGCGGGAGTGCAGCGAAGGTGCACCAGGCTGATTCCTGGGAAGACAGGTCTGCTAAATGAGGAGAGACTGGTCGATTAGGATTATATTCATTGGCGTTTAGAAGAGGCAGCGGAGATCTCATAGAAACGTATAAAATTATAACTGGATTCGACAGGGTAGATTCAGAAAGAATGTTCCAAATGGTGAGGATGTCCAGAACTAGGGGGTCATAATTTGGGGATAAGGGGTAAATCCTTGACGACTGAGGTGAGGAGAAATGTCTTCACCCAGAGAGTGGTGAATCTGTGGAATTCACTACCACAGAAAGTAGTTGAGGCCGGAATGTTGTGCGATTTCAAGAAGGAATTAGATATAGCTCTTGCGGCTAAAGGAATCAAGGAATATTGTGGGGTGGGGAGGGGGGCATGACCAGGGTAATGAACTGATGATGAGCCATGATTATAATGAATGGGAGAGCAGGCTCAAAGGCCAAATGACCTCCTCCAGCTTCTATTTTCTATGTATGTTTCTATTGTCATGTGAGAGTACTTTTAAGAAATGGGTGTTTATGAATGGGTGTGTATATAAATATTTGTAGTAAGAGTACCTTTAAGAAATGGGTGCTTATTACTGCAGTGATGTCAGAGAGTGGGTGGAGCTGGGCTGTCTGACAGCTTTTTACTTTCATTTTTGAGCAGGCTGCAGGGTGTGTTTTAGTTTTGTTTTCAATGATAGAGCTGAAGCCAGACGAGCAGGTGTACTGTTGAACTCTCTGCCTTGAAAAGACTATCTATTGATCATTTGGTGAATTCAAAATTATAAATGTTCTCAGTAGTGAATGTAAACCTAATGTGCTTCTGTTAAAAGGTGTTTTTTTAAGTCTTTTGGATGTTAAAAGGACAGCTTATGGATTACTTAGTGTTGTATTCTTTGGGAGTTGTATTTGAATTGATGGTTGCTAAGATGTTCACTGTATGTTTTAAAAAGGTTAACTTGTGTTCATAGAATAAACATTGTTTTGCTTTAAAAAATACTTTTCCATTTCTGCTCTACCACACCTGCAGAGTGGGCCGTGTGCTCACCATACCACAATCTATTAAAAGTTGTGGGTCAGGTGAACTCCATGATACACTTTGGGGTTCTCTAAATCCTGGCCCATAACACTATGTAATTAAGGATGGGCAATAAATGCTGGCTTATCCAGCGATGCTGACATCCCATAAATTAATGGAAAAAAAGTTTACATATGAACATTCTCGATTATGACAGTGGGCTGGATTCTCGATTATGACAGTGGGCTGGATTCTCGATTATGACAGTGGGCTGGATTCTCGATTATGACAGTGGGCTGGATTCTCGATTATGACAGTGGGCTGGATTCTCGATTATGACAGTGGGCTGGATTCTCCGGTTCCTCAGCCGCATATTTCTCGGTGGAGAGCCATTCTATGGCGTGGGGATTCTGTCTTCCCACCACTTGCCAATGGGATTCACCACTGAAGCCGCCCCACACCGCCGGCAAATCTGTGGGCGGGGTGCCCTGCCGATGGGAAAAACGAATTGCAACGGACGAAGAATTCGGCCAGTGTTTGAGACGGTTCCAGTGAAGAATCATACTGCATTCAAAACGTTAACTCGGTTTCTCTCTCCATAGGCGCTGCCAGATCTGTTGGGTTTTCTAACATTTTGCATTGTTCTTACAGAAAATAATTAATGCTGTCTTCTGCATTTCCAAATTAAACGGTGCGTAAACCATGAACTTTGTTACAGATGTGTATCAATACGTCTGTATTAAATTGCATCGACAATGTGCTTAGTTCCACTTAGGTCACTAGTTCATTGCCAGCTGGCCTTATGCAAAAGCAACATATGAGGATGCTGGAAATTGGAAATACGAACAAAAAATGCTGTAAATACTCAACAGGTCTGACAACATCTGTGGGCAGAGTTAACGTTTCAGGTGAATGGTCTTTGGTATGTTCAAAGTGTTTGCTTGGATTTGATTTTTTGTCACATGTACCGAAGTACAGTGAGAAGTATTGTTCTGCATGCAGTTCAGATAGATTGTTCCATACATGAAAACCATAGGACAATCCTTACATGAATACCATAGGACATACACAATGTAAATAAATCGGCACAGACATCGGTTGAAGCATATGGAGTGTAGTACTATAGTAGAGAAGATGCGTGGAGAGATCAGTTCAGTCCATAAGAGAGTCATTCAGGAGTCTGGTAACAGCGGGTGAGAAGCTGTTTTTGAACCTGTTAGTGCATGTCCTCAGACTTTTTTATCTCCTGCCCAATGGAAGAAGTTGAGAGAAAGAATAAACTGGGTGGGAGCGGTCTTTGATTATGCTGCCCGCTTTCCCTTGGCATCGGGAGGTGTAGACAGAGTCAATGGATGGGTGGCGGTTTTGTGTGATGGACTGGGCGGTGTTCACGACTCTCTGAAGTTCCTTGCGGTCCTGGGCCGAGCAGTTGCCATACCAGGCTGTGATGCAGCCCGATAGGATGCTTTCTATGGTGCATCTGTAAAAGTTGGCATGAGTCAGTGTGAACATGCCGAATTTCCTTAGTTTCCTGAGGGAGTATTGGCGCTGTTGTGCTTTCTTGGTCATAGTGTCGACATGGGTGGACCAGGACAGATTATTGGTGATGTGCACACCTAGGAATTTGAAACTGTCAGCCATCTCCACTTCGGCACCGTTAACGAAGACAAGGGTGTGTTTGATACTTTGCTTCCGGAATTCAATGACACGCTCTTTAGTTTTACTGACATGGTTCACTTCGTAACACTTCATAACAGTAATGTAACAAGTAAGTATAATTGTGGAAGTAAGTGTTGTGAAGGTGTACGTTGTAGATTTTTTTGAACAAGTACTCATCAGTCGCTAGGATTTGAAAAACTGTCCTATTCCTATGGTAAGTTGTTTTGAACAGTGCATGGGAATGGTTAAATACATGTTGCAGGTTCTGTTATCATGTTATTGAAAGACACAACATTTACAGCTGCTTGTTAGCCAAAATTGGGAATAGATAAATTATGGGCACCTGCCAGATTTCAATTCCACAGGGAAACGTAAATGGCTGCCTTTTAAATTTGGGAAATGTCAAATAGAAAAGCTGAAAAAAATTAAATGAAAAACACAATTTCAGGTAAACAATGCCCACAAAATAATTTAGCATCTTGTATGCTGGCTACCTCCCCTCCACCTCCTCCACCAGCGAAACCGGGAGTCAACTGGATAATCGCAGTTTACCTCTTTAATCCATGTTTAACGTGGCACTTAATAAGCCTCATTTGCTGCCTGTCCCATGGTCAGGAACAACTTTCTCGGGTCCCAAGTTGAACAATGTTGGGAACACATTCCGAAATCCTGCAGGCTAGCCAGCCCCTGAACCTTCAGGCCCCTTTAGCTCCCTTGACCTCACACCGCCTACAAAATAGTCCTCTGGACTCGATGTCTCTAATTAATACAATGAGTGGCAGTAGCTTGAAGTATATTTTCTTAATCCAATATTATTCTGAATTTGGGATTTTAGGGACAGAAAACCTGTGATTCTGAGAAGCTCAGACAGTATGGACCGAATTTTAACTTTCTTATTGGCATGTTGCAGGGGGAGATTGGCAGTGCATCAGGAGTTTCAATCGGACTCAGTCATTCGATTTTCTTCTGACTTCCGGGTTTCCCTTCCCAACAGTGCGGAATGATCTGAAGACGACCCACCCCAGCCTGTTACAGCTCCATTATTTAAAGGGATCCTGCCAGGTTCTTAACGTAATCTTCCAGAAGTGCTCGAACTGAGCCTGCAGCTGAACAAATGGAGGGTCAAAGAGCAAAGGCTGCAGCATGATTCTCTGATGCATCCCTAGATATCACACTGCAGCTGGTAGGAAACAGAAGGAGGTTCTGTTCCCCCTGGACAGGAGAAAGGAGTTGAATCTGTGTCCCCAGAGCAGTACCCTGGGTTACTCGTCCCGTGACAATACCACTCCGCCATCACCACCCGCATCTCTAGAAAACCGCATATGCCCATTTTGTTCCTTTTTTGCAGCCTTCGGGTTCTGCGCATGTGCCTGCTGGAGAAAGGCTGCACATGCACAGTTGCTTGATATTCTTTGTATTAGGCCGGGAGCGAGCCCTGCACACGTGTACAGTTTGTCCTTTTCCTTTTTTTTTGTTTTTAGGTTTGAAGGGAGCCCTGCACCGATACAGTGGAAAAAAGAAAACAAAAATGAAACAGGGACAAAAATATTAGGGGCACGATTCTCCGCTCCCCACGCCGGGTGGGAGAATTGCGGGAGGGTCCCCCAACTAATTTCACGACACCCTGGCGCCCCCCGCGATTCTTGCTCCCCCCGCTCGGACGAATCGCCGCTTGCCGTTTTTCACGGCGACCGGCGATTCTCCGACCCGGATGGGCCGAGGGGCCTGCCGTTCGCGACCGTTTTACGACAGCGGCAACCGCACCTGGTCCTTGCCGTCGTGAAATCGCCGTGAGATGCCCATTTTGGGGCTTGTAGGGGGCCTGGTGGGGAATGAGCACCACGACTGTGCTCGGGAGGGGACAGGCACGCGATCGGTGCCCACCGATCGTCGGGCCGGTGTCTCAATTCGACGCACTATTTCCCCTCCACCGCCCCGCAAGATGAAGCCGCCACGTCTTGCGGGGTGGCTGAGGGGAAGACGGCCACCGCGCATGCGCGGGTTTGAGCTGTCAACCGTCGTGACATCAGCCGCGCATGCGCAGGTTGGCACTGGCCAACCTGCACATGCGCGGCTGACGTCACATAGGCGCTGCCGTCGCATCACTCAGTGGCCGAGAGTTACGGAGCGCCGCTCCTAGCCCTGCCGGGAGGGGAGAATAGGGGCCGAGGAGCGGCCTCTGAGGCCATCGTGAAACTCGGCCAAGTTCACGACGGCCCTCCCGATTTTTCCCGGGAGCGGAGAATTCCACCCTAGATTTTCACCTACTGTGGCAACTCACCCAGTATCCATCATTGGCAGACCTCAGGACCCATGCTGAGATGAAATAAAATTAAGTTCCACGTGTCTATTGAAGCATTATTTTTAAACACTCATTCACAGAAATCCATTTATTGCATTTACATTTCTTTAACCGCATTGTCCCTTTTAACAATAAATATTTTATCCAATTGCATAATACCTTATAAAAAATATTTGAAATTCATAGTCCCACTTTAAACAGCTGACAACAACTTGAAGCTATCAATTAAGCAGTGAAACGACAAATATTGTACTCTGATTTTTGATGGGTGTGAAATCAGCCATGTAGTACCCACCCAGTAATGGGTTTACATCAACAGACAGAGTGAAATAGCAAGCAATATTTTTTTAACACCTGAGACTGTTTCTCCCCCAAAGAGTTAAGGGCAGGTGTTTTAAATGCCTGGATTTTCCCTTTGTTTTTGACAATGAGCTTTAATGTTACAACGTGTTTGAGCTTTCTGCACACAATATTGCCTACTTTTAGCAATACAAAAGTGCTGTTCATTTCTTGAAATGGCACCTGAACACCCGCAAAGGTGTCTGGGACTATCTGCAAAGGAGGTACCTTACCTTCCTGGCTAGCCAACCAAAATCTACAGACTGCAGATGAATGAAGACAGCTGTTGATTCCCATGGGCTACTGCATCCATTAAAAGTGCATGTGTGAATCCCAACACAGGCCCCATCTCACCCCTGTGAAAATTGTACGTGCTGTGTTCAGGGCCTGGACGTCTGGATTAAGGTCTCTTCCGCCATTTTCGCAATAACAGAGAGGCCCTCCATTGTTGCAAAAATCCAGGCTTGGAATCAGTTTCATAGGTCAGGCAGCATCGGTGGAGAGGGAAACAGTTAATGTGTCAGAAATGGGATAAGGCAGAAATGTGATAGGTTTTGAGCAAAGGGTGGGGAGGACAGGGACAAAAAGAAGGTCTGTGATAGGGTGGAAGACAGGAGGGATGAAATGAGAGTGTAAAATGTCATAAGTTGTGAACCAAATGTTTCAGTGCACCAAATCCTCATTTGAATATCAAGTTCAAAGGCCGTGCTCACAGGAACTCTGGGTGGATACGTGTGCTAAATACTTCCAAATTGTCGTATTGATTTATGCAGCTGAGTGTGTCAGCTGCATTCCTGCAAGGGATTAAATATATTTTGTCCCTCGTATTGAATAACAAAATTACACAATTTGGACATATCCACCATTCTTCCATTCTAATTATTTGCTCGCCTTTTATAATCTCTCAATCAAAGTAAACCAGTGGCAAACCTTTAGGACAATAACAGAGGTGGGGATCCTCAAAGCTTGTTCAATATGCCAAAAATTGATGAATGCCATTTTAGGTGTATTCAAATACATGTCTTGGTGCATGTGATTCATTTGTATTTGACTTTGGGTTGCCACACAAGTATTGTTTTAGAACATAGAACATAGAACAGTACAGCACAGAACAGGCCCTTCAGCCCTCGATGTTGTGCCGAGCAATGATCACCCTACTCAAGCCCACGTATCCACCCTACACCAGTAACCCAACAACCCCTATTAACCTTATTTTTAGGACACTAAGGGCAATTTAGCCTGGCCAATCCACCTAACCCGCACATCTTTGGACTGTGGGAGGAAACCGGAGCACCCGGAGGAAACCCACGCACACACGGGGAGGACGTGCAGACTCCGCACAGACAGTGACCCAGCCGGGAATCGAACCTGGGACCCTGGAGCTGTGAAGCATTTGTGCTAACCACCATGCTACCATGCTGCCCTGAGTGCCTTTGGTGGGGGAGAGATGTTAATGTGGGCTAAACTTCTTTCTCTCGTTGAATCTCATGAACATACAAACATACATATGAAGTAAAAGCAGAAGTAGGCCATTCAGCCCCTCAAGCCTGCTCTACCATTCAATAAGTCCATGGCTGATCGGTTTGTGTTTTTGAATTCCACAATTCCACATTCCTATCTACCCCTAATACTCTCAGATTCCTGTAGGGAATCTATCTCCCTCTGTCTTAAAAATATTCGATGACCCCAGCTCCACCGCCTTCTGAGGCAGAGTTCCAAAGTTGCACAATCCTCGGAGATAAATAAAAATTGGCCTACTAAAAGGAAGACCCCTTATTTTAAAATAGTGCTGTCTAATTCTGGACTCGCCCACAAAAGGAAGCATTCTTTCTACATCCACCTTGCTCAGCCCATTCAGGATCTCATGTACTTCAATCAAGACACCCATCACTCTTCCAAGCTCCAACGGATGTCTTTCCAACCTGTACTCATAAGGCAACCTGCTCATTTAAGGTATCAATCTAATAAACCTCTTCTGAACTGCCTATAATGCATTTCCATCCCTTGAATCAGGGGGCCAAAACTGCACACAGTACTCCAGATGTGGTCTCACCAATGCACTGTATTAGTGAAACATAACATCTTTATTTTTCTGTTCAATTCCTTTCGCAACAAAGGATCACATTCCATTAGCCTCATCACTTGCTATACATGCATGCTAACCTTTTGTAACTCGTGCATAAGGAGACCTGGACCCCTCTGCAACTTGGCATTCTCCAGTAATTTTCCATTTAATTAATACTCCGTTTTTTAAATTCTTCCTACCAAAGTGAGCAACTTTGCACTTTTCCTCGTCGTCCCCATCTGCCAGATTTCTGCCCACTTACTCAACATTCACTGCTCCAGGAAACTTCCGTTACTCCAACTTCTGCCTTTAGTCACAGAGTAGCAGATGTCCTGAAAAGCAGCAGATGCCCTGACCTACCTGGTGATGGTGATCAACAATGTCAGCGGAAAAAAATCAAGGGGGTGTGAATAATAATTTCATACGTAAGTTTGCAAAGCGTAACAGATGGTGAGGGATAGATACCTTATATGAGGCTAATCTTGCAGTAAATCTTCCAATTTATTTACATAAAATCCTGCTTTCAGCTCCCCCTTGTCAGTCATCAATATATTAGTGAATAAAGTCACAGCTTTATGAATGTCAACAGACCAGTAAATAAGCGCACTAGAAGGATATGTTTTCTCTGCGTTATATTGTATGACTATTCTTGGAGCACAGAGAGTTGTACTTCCAATGTATGGAATTAATTATATTAATAATATGGCAATTCCAAATGGATGACTGTTACGACCCCAGTTTATGTTATTACTGGATAGCTGGTCCCAGAATGGAACCCTGGATCGTGAACAGTAACTTTTACTTTTTTTTTTAGAAAGCGTGGACGAACAGTCACAGAACTGCCAATTAGTTTTTAACAACAAAAAAATTATTAAACAAGAAGATTTTACTAAAATACAGTACTCCTTCACTCTCACTTATTTTCACAAATATACACAAATTTTGCAGGTAATGCAGGTTAGAAAACATCTTAAGCTATAATTTTATCAATAAATACACAGTCCCTGTAAACTAAGTGGCAGATGCCACCCAATCAAACTTCTGCGTATTTTTCCTCAAATGCGTCCAGATCGTTGGCACACGAGTGTTTGCAAACTGCATTCTTAAAAGACACATTTTAGAATCTTCTTACAAATAATGTTTTCACTCAGCTGTTTTCAGCAAGAGGCCATCGCCAGGATTTCTAACTCTCCTTTAAATATTCCTTTGCCTTGAATTGCCACGAGCATGAGAGTTTTTCCCACAATCTCTCAGGTATTGGAATGAGGATACCAACCTTATGATTGCTTCAGATATCTGACTTTTCTCTAGCCAATTTCACCCAGTCTGCCTTTTTCAAGTTTGCCGTTAACTTAAAAGGCAAACTTGTTCCTGTTCCAATTCCAGTTCCTCTTTCCCTTTTTATTTCAATCTTCTTGGAAACTTCTCTTCATTCTCTAGTTTGTAGAACTAGCTGTCCCTTAGTTTCTGGGACTTGCTTTCTTGGCCATTACTCCATTGTTCTGCTTCTGGCCGAGCTGAGAGCAGTTCTCTCTCTAGCTGCCAAGCTCCCTTTGCCCTGGAGTTTCGAGGAATGGAAGATTAATCTCCTGGATATGGCTGCGAGCAACTCTGGGACAAAAAACAATGGAAAATCCTGAAAACAAAATTGCGCTTTTTCCCCCCAATTTCTTTGAGCATTTTTGTTTCCGAATAATAAATGTATATGAGCCAGAGAGAAAAGGCTGTTTGCTGGCTGCGGTCATTGGAGACCGGCAGTTGGATGGTGAAATCTCCAGGAATATGTCCAGCCAGAGTTGGTAATCCTACGTCTGAGCGACTTAGTCCACTAACTCTAGTACCTGTTCCTATAGTTTATTCTCAATGTTTCCTGCGGAATAATCTAATGGGATACATATGTCAGCCTCAGACTCGATCGCTAGTAAATCTAATCCTGGCTGGAATTCTCCGGCTGTTGGATTCTGTCAATCTGTTTGTGAAATGGGTATTTTGCATTGTTACCATTTCGGCACTGTATAGCATGAAATTTACATCTCACCATGCATAACCGTAAAACATTTTTTTGTCATATTTGCACCCGCGATGTTGACATTGGTATCAAGGCTGAAACTACTAAATCATCCTGAGAAGGCAGAGGTGGGTCATCTTCAACAATCATTGTGCTGTTGGTGTGGCGATGTGTTTGACAGGAAATTCTCGAATGTTGACCCTGCCCCATTAAGGAGTGAAGATGATGCTTGTCAAGACGATGCGTGTCTTGGGAGGGGAACACTGCGGGTGATAGTTCTCCCATGAGTTACTGCTCTGGTCTTTGTTGTCCTTAATACATGTGTCAAACGAAACTTGAAGAAATTGGACACTGATGCACCCATTTTCCGGGTGGAAAAATCAAGGAGCGCAGTTTTCCCGTTGGCCCTAGCCACCATCTCAATTGGGTGTTGCGTCCCTGTGCAGATATTAACAAAAGGCCTGTCTGAGCCGTTCTGGGAATGTATCAGTGCTGTGAGAGGCAGTGAGGTAGTGACATGTTTCGGTGTCATTAACATCAATAAGTATAATGTATGAAAGAGAGGAAGCCATCGAATCAACGTCTGATTCCTGACGGTAGCGCCACATTAAGTGTACGGGCAACAGTACACTTGGTTAACTAACCAGAAAACTTTGGCTGGAAAAAACAAATCTTCCTGTCAAAATCTCAGTCAAGCAGTTCATGCAGAAGTTGGAAAGGAGCACTTTGTGATTGACACCGTGCGTTACAAACCGTTTCAAATATTGAAGATGACCTGTGGGTATCACTTTCCTTAAACCTATTGATTCTGATCACTTACTCAGCCAGTTAACCTTGACAGAAAAGCTTCATGGCAGCAATGGGCACAGCTGTTGTCCCACATTTATGCAGCAAGAACTGCTTGGCAGCTCTACCGGAAAGTAAATTAGTGTTTAAGGTGAGAATAGTGGGTGCAATGAGTTTCTGTTTAACAAAATACTTTCTCTAATTGCACATTAGTCTTTCGGTATATTTTTAAATGGTACCAGTGAACTACTTGCGAGTTTAAAATGTATACTCCTTTCAAATATGTTCACAGGCTTCAATTAATTCCCAGTTTAAATGAACAAGATATTTTACAAGGCAATGGATTATTGATGTAAAGTGGTAACGTTCAGAAGTTTAAAGTCCTCAACTTATGAATCAGTTTTATTGTTCATTTAGCTGGACTGTTCATCTCTCCGTTACACTGCTGACATCAGCAGCTGATTCCCAGCCAATGATTCACTCCTTCTCTACTTATCTTATGAATGGTTGCAGATAATTACATCATAAGTCAGGGAAACTCCACAATATTAACAACTGGAGCCATTAATTGTTAGAATTTTCAAAGTATTCCAGTGGGTCTGGTATTTACTTTGTCTCTTTTTTGTTCCGCTAATTATTATGATTATGGGTGATTGGTTTGATTATGTAGAAGAATAAAATATGATGGCAAAATAACTGTAGTCTTGGCATATCATGGTACTGTGACAGTCCTACTGTGTTGTGATGGGTATGTATGAAATGAAAATCGCTTATTGTCACGAGTAGGCTTCAATGAAGTTACTGTGAAAAGCCCCTAGTCGCCACATTCCGGCGTCTGTCCGGGGAGGCTGGTACGGGAATTGAACCATGCTGCTGGCCTGCTTGGTCTGCTTTAAAAGCCAGCGATTTAGCTCAGTGAGCTAAACCAGCCCCTATTGTGTATCAGCCCCATTATTATTGCCAGTCTGCCATTGGATAGTGAAAAGAAACTCGTATGCAATTTGTAAAAGTGTGCAAAAAAACTGCTTCATCGAAATTGCTGCACACCGTTTGCATAGTGTTGCTGCCCTGAAGGAGCCCTTCTCTGCTGTGATATGCAACCACTGTTCATCGTTTCCATCCAGTTGCAATGGCAACCAGATGAAACATAGCATGGCTAGTTTTCAAACAATTAATAGAACCGGGGCGGGGGGGTGACTTTCCAAATCCCTGGCACAGACAGCGAAATCTCTCTGCCGGTGAACATACTGGAAAGTCACATGTGCACTACCATGGCTTTCCAGTCATTAATAGATAAATAAAACCAACAGCAGTACCGCCAGCAGGCTAGGAACCTTCACCATTCACATAACCTCAGTAAATTGCTCCCAAGCCCCCCAATTCAAAATTGAAAAGCAGTTCAACGGTGAATTGCATGTAAACAGCTGAGATTGTGTCTGCTTTTCTCATTACATGGTACATTTTAAAACTAATTGTGAGAAGTGTTTTTTTTTCTTTGTTTGGTCAGTTGTTAGTCATATTTTTAGCAAAGTTGTGGTTGAGGATCATGGGAAGGTAGTGTATTGAACACCTTAATTTGGCGTTATTAACAATGTGAAATTTGGCTGTATTAACAATTAATTTGATACGGACAAGTCTACTTCTCCAGATTGCAGCGAACGTTTACCAGACTGATTGCTGGGATGGTGCGGGGCTGTCATATGAGGAGAGACTAAGTTGGGTTGGAGTTCAGAAGAGTGGGAGGGAAGAGGGAAGCACGGTGGCACAGTGGTTAGCACTGCTGCCTCACATCGCGAGGTTCCAGGTTCGATCCCGGCTCTGGGTCACTGTCCATGTGGAGTTTGCACATTATCCCCGTATTTGCGTGGGTTTCACCTGCACATTCCAAAGATATGCAGTGAAGGTGGATTGGCCAAGCTAAATTGCCGCTTCATTGGAAAAAAATGAATTGGGTACTCTAAATTTTAAAATAAAGAGTGAGAGGGAATCATAGAATCCCTACAGTGCAGAAGGAGGCTATTCAGTCCATCAAGACAGCACCAACCCTTTTGAATGAGCTACCCACTTACCCTGCCCCATTGCCTAACCTGTACATCAAGGGGCAATTTATTATGGCCAATCCTCCTAACCTGCACATCTTTGGACACTGGGAGGAAACCGGAGCACCTGGAGGAAACCCACGCAGACATGGGGAGAACGTATAAATTCCACACAGACAGTGACCCAAGCCCGGAATTGAACCCAGGTCCCTGACACTGTGAGGCAGCAGTGCTAACCACTATGCCACCATGGTGCCCCAAATCTCACTGAAACCTTGAAAACTCCAACAGGATTAGACAGGGTAGATTCCGGGAAAATGTTCCCAAAGGTGGGGAAGTCCAGCGCTGAGGGTTATAGTTTGAGGATAAGGGGTAAACCTTTTAGACTGAGGCGAGGAGAAATTTCTTCACCCAGAGAGTGGTGAATATGTGGAATTCACTACCACAGAAAGTAGTTGAGGACAAAATATTGTGTGACTTCAAGAAGGAATTAGCCATCTCGGGAATCAGCCTGGTAAACCTTCGATGAATTCCCTCTGTAGCAAGAACACCCTTCCTCAGCTAAGGAGACCAAAACTGCACACAATACTCCAGGTGTAGCCTCACCGAGGCCCGATACAATTGCAGTAAAACATCCCTATTCCTATTGTTATGGACCAGGGTTTAGAGAACCCCAAAGTTTATCATGGAGGGGGCAGCACGGTGGCACAGTGGTTAGCATTGTTGCCAACGGCGCAGAGGACCCGGGTTCGAATCCCGGCCCTGGGTCACTGTCCGTGTGGAGTTTGCACATTCTTCCCGTGTCTGCGTGGGTTTCACCCCCACAACCCAAAGATGTGCAGGGTAGGCGGATTGGCCACGCTAAATTGCCCCTTAATTGGAAAAAATAATTGGGTACTCTAAATTTATTTTTTAAAAACGTTTATCATGGAGTTCATCTGACCCACAACTTTTACTAGATTGAGGTATGGGGAGCACACGGCCCACTCTACAGGTTTGGTACAGCAGAAATGGAAAAGTATTTTTTAAAGCAAAACAATGTTTATTCTATGAACTCAAGTCAATCCTCCAGTGAACATCTTAGCAATCATCAATTCAAATACAACCCCCAAAGAATAAAATGCTAAGTAATCCTTAAGCTGCCCTTTTAACATCAATAAGACTTAAAAAATAACTTTTGACAGAAGCACATCAGGTTAAAGTCACTACTGAGAGCACTTATTAGTTTTAAATCACCAAAGGATCGAGTTCCAGTCTTTAGATTACAGAGAGAGAGACTAATACCCCTTCTGGCTGTGATTGCAGCTATCCAGCTCTGAAAACGAAACTAAAACACACCCTTCGGCAAACAGCCGAAAACGAAAGTAAAAAGCTGATAGACAGCCCAGCTCCACCCACTCTCTGACATCACTGCAGCAATAAACACCCATTTCTTAATGGTACTCTCACATGACACCATACTCAAATCATCTTGCGATGAAGGCCAACATATCATTTGTCTTCTTTACTGCGTGCTGTACCTATCTCTTGGGGTGAAAGGGATCAAGGGATAGGGTGAAGGCGGGATCAGGGTATTGAATTTGATGATCAGCCATGATCATAATGAATGGTGGAATGGTAGAAGGGCTGAATGACCTACTCCTACTATTTCTGTTTCTATGTGAAATTATGCTTTGAATGACTTAGGGTTATGCCTGACATCTGAACATTGTGCTGTAATTCATTTTTACAGTTATGTAGTTCTTGAATTAACAAACTGGTTAGTTCACAGACCAAGGTTCTGTGACTTGACAAAAGTTGAAGAATGTTGCAGTTGGGCACACTGACAGGAAAATAAATACCTGCCTTGTCCAGAAAGTTGCCCGAATCCAATGGTCTGTTGGTAACTATTGATTTTCTAGTATTAGAACATAGAACAGTACAGCACAGAACAGGCCCTTCGGCCCTCGATGTTGTGCCGAGCAATGATCACCCTACTCAAACCCACGAATCCACCCTATACCCGTAACCCAACAATCCCCCCCCCCCCATTAACCTTACTTTTTAGGACACTACGGGCAATTTAGCATGGCCAATCCACCTAACCCGCACATCTTTGGACTGTGGGAGGAAACCGGAGCACCCGGAGGAAACCCACGCACACACGGGGAGGACGTGCAGGCTCCGCACAGACAGTGACCCAACCGGGAACCGAACCTGGGACCCTGGAGCTGTGAAGCATTTATGCTAACCACCATGCTACCGTGCTGCCCTCTCCAGGAAATTAAGAGTGTGAAAGCGAAGTGGTCCTCTTGCAGTTGTATCATTGGTTTGCTCATTTGGGAAGGGAAAATAGTTTGTGTAGCCCACTGTAATAAACATCTTGCCAAATTTGGCAGGCAAGAGCTGAGGCAATGTGTAATATTAGGAAGTCACAGGCTGCACAGCAAATGGCGTTGACAGCAAGCAAAGTCTAGCAGTTACGGTCTTTTAATATCTCTGCATCTGTGCTTATTGAGTTGGTCCGGATGCAGAATCTTTCATTCAGCAACAGCATGAGCAGTCTCAAGCTTGGTACTCTTACAGATGAATACAATGCAAAACTCTTCATGCATATCCGGCATTGCACCAAAATGCCAGCCTCTTTAACAGTCCTCCCTACAACAGCAGCAGAACTTCTCATATTTCCTCGCTTTCCATGTCTCGAGGGCCTCTCTTGACCGAGATGGCTGATTGAATTGAATCTCAGTTTGTGCTGACACTTTAAGCAGTTTTCCATTGCCATGCGGACTGCGAACTGATTTCAGGTAGATTGACCAAGATTTATGTCAAGCAGATCCCGACATTTCTGAAAGCAGCTTACGGACCTTGTACCCCTGTTTCGTCACCTCTGCATTTCGAAAAGAAAATGCATTGTCCCCTTACCCCAGACATTTCATATTGATGATCACACAGTATTGATGTTAAGAGAGAGAGATATTACTTTGCCCCGGCCGTGAGTAACTCAAAAATAACATCTATATATGAACGTCAAGGGCGAGATTTGCTTTCATTCTATCAGCAGAATGACAGTGATATTAGGAGATGGGGATAAAATGGATAGAGGTTTGTTTCCATGATGTGTCTGCCACCCCGTGAAATTGTTACAGCCATTGTTTGAGTTTTGCAGCTGGAATCTTATCACGCTGCCAGGGACCATCTCTCCTTAAAGTCCTTTTGACGGCTGTGGGGAATAGAAGAAAGCCCATACGATTTGAAAGTTGTCAATGCAGAATTTCTGCTGAAAATTAATTAACTTTACTTTGCATTCCTCAGTGCTGAATACAATAGCATTGACAGCATAGCTGATGTCAATTAGGAGAATTTAAATAACTTTGAAAGAGCTCTAATATGAGGGGAGTGACAATTGCGTTTTGTTAACTATTAAGGGCAGTCGGCAACAAAATCGGGCAAGAGCTTTAAAAGTATTGGTTGGTGCTTGATTTACTTTCAAGGAATAATGTGCAGCTTTCAGTCATGCATTCAAAATCTAGGTTAGTATAAACAGCCAGCCAAGTTTCTTCACTTTAATATCATTAAAATGTTACAGCAATATCACAATTCCGAATAATTCAATTCACGTTCATGCTGATTACACCCTATGGGCGCGATTCTCCGGCCGCGCTGCGCTCAAGCGGGCAGCACAGTGGTTAGCACTGTTGCTTCACGGCGCCAGGGCACCAGGATCTATTCCCGGCTTGGGTCACTGTCTGTGTGGAGTCTGCACGTTCTCCCCGTGTGTGCGTGGGTTTCCTCTGGGTGCTCCGGTTTCCTTCCACGGTCCAAAGATGTGCAGGTTAGATGGATTGGCCATGCTAAATTGCCCTTAGTGTCCAAAAGGTTAGATGGGGTTACGGGGATGGGATGGCGGTCTGGGCTTTGGTGGGGTGCCCTTTCCAAAGGCAGGTGTGGACTCGATCGGCCGAATGGCCTCCTCCTGCACCGTCAATTCTATGATTCTAAGCGAGAGCACAACGTGACCGGAGATCTCGGGTGAGGCCTGCAGCGAGCCTCCTGACAGGCTCTGCACTTTGCGAGATTCTCCGACGTCCTGTGAGACTTCGGAATCAGAACTCCACCCCAAAATGTGCATGACCGAATGACGCTCGTGAAATTGGGTCATAAACCTACTTATGACCTACCTGCCAGGGATCCACTGGCCTCCCTCGATTCTCTGGCCTCCCCAGGAAGCCTGCGGCTGGGCGGAATTCAACGTTAGTCCACACAAACATGGACCAGGCAGGAAGGCAACCAAGATGTCTCCTAGGCCTCATTGTACACCCCTGGGTGGTCAGGGTACGTGCAATGTGGCTCCCCCTGAAACGTGGGCACCCTGGCACTGCCCAGCTGGCACTTTGGCACTGCCAGCCTGCTTCTGCCAAGGTGCACGGATGGCACTGCCAAGCCAGCAGGAGCACTGCATGGATGCCAGGGTGGCACTTCCAAGGGTCAGGGGATGAGGAGGGCCTTGGCCATGAAATGAGAGTGGAAGAGGGGTTTAAAGAGTGGAGGAGTGCAGAGCAGGTAAGTAGGGCCATCTGGGAAGTTGGCTGTGTGATGGGAGGGATGCTATAAATGGGCTTGGGGTGACCTGAAGAGAAGGGACCCCTGGGAGTGGGACCCCTGGGAGTGGGACTCCATAGTGGGATATCTAGGGTAGTGTCCATGTATTGGGGGGGGGGGGGGGGGTGACGTTGCCCATGTGTGGGGGGTTGTCGGGGACTCACAAGCTCACTTAGAGATCGGGGCACCCTTTCAAAATGGCGGCCCAATCTCTGAGTCCAGTTGCCCAGTGTTGAAAATGAATTCCAAGGGCGTGATCTTCCCAAAAGGGAACAAAGTCCCCAAGTGAGCACATCTGCGTCTGGCCGCATATCTCGCAGTGCCAAGAAACATATGGCTATTCAAGGTGAGGGAAATAACGTCCAGATTTATCAGGACATCGGAGCCGAGGTGGCAAAGCGGTGGGCAGGTTTCAACAAGGCAAAGGCGGTGCTGTACCGGCGACAGATCAGGTTTGGGGTGCTCTACCCGGCAAAATTATGGTTGGCGCTCGGAGGCTGGCAGTATTATTTCAAGACCCCAGAAGCGGCCGAAGACTTCATTAAGGAACATAAACTGGGGGAGAATTGAGGGGACAATGCTTGGGAACCGGGGTGCTGGCACTATGTAATGGTCGGGAGCATGTTTGAAGTGGGTGTAGGGATTGGGGAACTTTCGCCTTTTTTTGTGGGGGGGGTTTCTGTTCAATGTTGAGATTGTAAGAAGTTGTAGGGGTGAATGGTTTATGTGGGGATGGATGTTCCCATCCCCCCTCCTGTTTTATGGGACTGTTTGTGTTTAACATCTGTTTGTTTGCTTTTGGAGAAGGCTACCTGGAGTTCAGGAGAAGTCCTTTTTTGGGTGGGGGAGCGTATGGCCAGCAGGAGGCCTTCTTCTTTGAGCTGAGGAGTGGGGGGACATTAGGATGTGCCTTTGGGCAGGGGCAGCCACGCTATCAGGTTACGCTGGTGCAGGTTATGCTGGTGAACGGAAGTGAGGTGGTGGGGGAGAAGGCCAAGAGGGGTGGCCGGGGGGGGAGGGGGGAAAGGGGAACTGGGGGGAAAGAAGGGGAAAAGCGGGGAGGGGGGTTTCTGCGACGTGGCAGGTGGTGAGAGATTACATGGTCAAGGGCGAAGAAAGGGGCCATCTGGGATGGGTGAGGGGATGAGCCTTCTTATTGAGGCAATAAATGTATGGGATACTTTAAAAATGAGGGAGAAAGATCACAATCTAAATCTGTCAAACTCAGCTTGAGTATTAAAGGAGTTTTTTGATGCAGTGTTTGTTGGTTTGGCTCGAAGCTAAAACCTTTGATTGCTGAGTAACAAAAGATTATGAATTCACCTGTGAGATTCACATCCTCTTACTCTTATTGTTCAGCTGCTCAGTTGAAGCTGACTGACTTCCTCTATTTCATTGCAATGAAAATGTGAATCGCTGATTTCCAAAGTTTGCCCAGGCAGCAGAGAACGTCGTTCACCAGTGACTCACACCAGCAAATCACAGGGCAAGGTGCACCAGCAACCAGCAATTTCCCAAAGGCCAGTACCCAGGGTGACCTTTTCAATGTGATATTGAAGATTCTGCAAAAGTCTTCCCCTGGCCATGTGGTTAAGGTTGACAACTCAAAGCTGGGCATGTTTCTGGAGTTCCCATCAGTTCCGCTCAACCCGCCTTACCAAAGAGACATTTTTTTCCACCTCCAATATTTCTCTGTAACCAATAAGCAAAAGAGAAAATTGGAAAAGAGTGATTTACTGCCCCCTCGGATTGTCTCCTGAGATTCTCCTCTTGATCAATCTTCAGTTCCTGGAATAAAAGCAAATTCCTGCGGATTCAGAAAATCTGAATTAAGAACAGAAAATGCGGGGAAAACCCATCAGTTCTGGCAGCACCTGTGGAGAGAGAAACAGCATTAATGTTTCAAGTCTGTGCGACTCCTCTTCAGAACTCTGTAGAAGAGCCAAATGAACTTGAAACGTTAAAATCTTGTCTCTCTCTCCACAGATGCTGCCTGGCCAGACAGGTTTTTGCAGCATTTTCGGTTATTTAATTGAGCCTGCTTATGTTTGAGTTGATGTTCATAAAACATGCAAATTAGGAGCGGCAGTGGGCCATTCAGCCACTTGAGTCTGCAAATCCTGCCTGCAGTTGGCTGTCATGATTTGTTTTCTGATGCCCTCATTACAGAGCTGTAACCTTAGGAGATGGTTTGTGGGATTGTACTAATGACAGCTTTTAGTAATACGTGAAATACCAGCATCAAGCAATAGCGACACACGGCAGTCTTCAGGGATTATGATATTTATTAACACGTAATACAATGACTTCTCCCAGAGGATCCAGAATCACTCACAATTGCGATTTAAAGCGTGGTTTGCGAAACAATTAGCGAGTTGGGAATTGCGAAAAGGGCTGCAGACTGTACTGCTGTTTTGTTGAAGGTTTCCTTAGCAACTGAGTTGGAGAATTTCTGCCAGTCAGGTTAGTTTGAAGAGCAGCCTCCTGTCACGCCTCGAGTCAATGCTTCTTAATGCATCCAGAGAGAGCCTTTTAGCTGTGTCATTTTGAAACTCTCCAAAGTATTACTCGTGGTGAACTGGCCATTGATGGACGATCCCTCATGGGTCATGCAAGCGGGAGGGCCCGTATGATGTTCTTCGATTTCTCAATGAGGATGGCTTTGAAGTGTAGTGCCTCACAAAGAACATCAAGCTCTATTTTGAACAAAGCTAATTTATTTACACTACAAACTAAATGGATTTGTCTTGATTGCTAAGATATGAAAGATTACAGATTGACTAAACTGTGATACTAACTACAGAGCTCCTGATAACACGACTATACACTATCTCCCCTAACAACCTACTCCCCGAATCAAGAGTATCACGTGATCCACGTGTATGCGTTTGATCGCCATCTAGTGGTTGGATGTAGTGGCAGTAAATTGTTAACCCTTCATTGTTCTTACAACACACGTATTGTCACAGCACGGATCCGGGGCTGGACGTTGGAGCAGATACGGAGCTGTTGGAGCGTGACCTTGGGGCTACAGGATGGCAGTTGGAGCCAGGGCATTGTTAGGAGTGGACCTATATGTATGTGCTGTTCAGACCCTTGGTGTATATAGTTGTTCTTGGTCAACTAATCCTTTTATTGATTACTTGCCACCTCGAGTCACTCCCCACCCTCATAATTACAACCAAAAGTCACATTTACGCAAGTGTCCTTATTGAGTTGGGGAAACTAATAATGGATTGTGACAAGTTGTTGTATTGTCAGTCACAAAACAATTCTGTTTACATTTGCCAGTTTATGCACCAAATATAACCTTTCTTTTTAACAGGGAGCACTACTTATTTTTTCCATTTTGATTTTAGCTTAATTGATTCTACAGATTTGAATTATTTTGAAAAGAAATGCTGCGTCAAGTTGTTGTGCATCGATCACACCCAGTGGTTTAGGCCTTCATTCGAGTGTGGTGGCATGCCTTTCATAATGGTGAACTTGGGTGCATGTGTGACCATGCCATGGGCAGATTTTGTCAGGCTGATAGTTGGGAGGAGTGCAGAGCTGCAACCTGTCCTCACTGACAGCAAAATAGAATGCTGCAACACCAGCTATTTCAGAACCTGCAAGATGAGTGATTATATCATCGTGGAAACCATTTGAGCTCTATTAGCACTTGCTGCAATGCAAGATGATGAGTGTGATTTAACTAAATGGAAACAAAGTCCCAATACAAGTGCGTTTAGCCGTATGTTTCCTGATGTTCGTGGCATCACTTAGGACTTAGCTCAGCAGGAAATGAATGGCAGAGGTGCACTCAGTCCCTCAGTGCACTGAGGAGCTCCACTCGGCAGAACTCCTCAGTGTAGCATGACTTCTGGATGCCATGACCCCTGACACCCCCCTCCCCCCGCCCCCCGAAGTCCCAACTCACTGAGGGAGTCACCAGGCTCCCCTCCAACATCCTTGGAGGACAGCCCTGGTCCGACCGCTGCCGCACAAAAAATGACAGCTTCCATTTTGCCAATGCCAACCTGGTACGCTGGCAATTTCCCTGCGAGCTGGAGGCGCCGTCTGGTCACCTTGGCAGGGCCAGGCTGGCACCCAGATGGCACTGCTAGGGTGCCAGACTGGCACTGCTAGGTTGCCCTAGCAGTGCTAGGCACCCTGATCAAAGGGCATGCACCTGGGGGCCTCCAATCCGCTGGAGACCTCCTTGAGTGCTGTTCCATCTGGTCCCTGTTGTGGAGAACAGTACAGAATGACACTCGCCCGATGTCTCCAAGACAAAGGGGATTGACCCCAATGTCTCAGGAAACTGCACATTACAGTGAGACTAGCTGTCTCGCTTTAATATGCAGATTTGACAAAAAGTGATCCTGCCCACAATGGGCGTGATTCACATTGTAACATCTTGTATCCATCCTTTCTCTTTAATCAGGGTTACATTAAAACAGCAGGACCTTGCAAGTGTTCATTCTAAGAAAAAGCAATTTAAACTGTACTTGTACTCCATTCATAGTAAGTTAATTATGTCTACCCCAAAATAAGCTAATTCCGGTTTTCGAATGGTTTATTATGTGCAGTAAGGTTTATTTGGATAAAAGTGACATAATTGTGGAATCACCTTTTGCAGTATTTTATTCCAGGCATTGCCCAAACGTCACTGTTGGAAGTCCAGGCTGTGTTAGCAGTGCAGAGAATGTAAATTAAATCAAACTTGTAGTTCATCTATTCAGGCTGTCAAAGCACAAGTGTATTTTTAATTCATTCTGAAGATGTGGGCGGTTGCTCATCCCCTGGTTGCCTTGAGGAGGTGTGGCAGTGGTGGACATTCGACTGGAACCGCAGTTAATGGTGTTATGGTACAGCTGAGTGGCTAGGTCACTTTGGAGGGGACGTACAAGCCAGTCCAGGCCAAGCCAGCATGGTTTTCTCCCTAAAGGACAGTAATGAGTCGGCTTGATTCTTACAACCATTCGACAGTCTCATGACTTTTACTGGCGCGAGCTTTTTAACCTCCAGATTTTTTTTCTTCCCCTTTCTGAATTCAGATTCTCAAATGACTTGGTTTTAATGTTGTATTCTGTCAATCAGGCCAGTGCACTTTGACCACTCGTCCATACATTTTCCGCAACGAATCAATTGTGAACTGTGGGATTGCTGCAACGGGGCCTTTGGAGATTTTTATTTTTACTGAAAACTGCTCTATTCAACATTTTAAAATTCAGGGGAAGCCCTCATCTGCTATCACTGTTTACTATTCTTTTTATTCAGCTTTCCTGATATGACAATGCTGCCTATTCAGTGCCATAAAGGACACTGTTGTCACCTTGGAGACTTTTATCAGAATGCTCGCTGTATGTAATCCATTGTGACATGGAATCAGCGACAATTATATTTATTCAGCGCATTTTCTTTTTCAGATACTTAGTTATTTTTGCATTTAAATTTGAAAATAGGATGTTGGCTCAATGCAGCCATTGAAAATGCCACGTTTACACCAGTTAAAAAGGAAATGTTGCCAATTTTTTGACGTTTTCAGTTATTCACCGAGGGCTGTAGAGCAAAGGGGGCGACATTACAAAGAAAAACTGACTTTAATGGAAATGGAGATTGAGCAGAGCTTTGGATGTAACATCGCCCTTTTGTGCTATTATCCAAGGTGATTTTGTCCCCAGAGCCTGCTCATAGGAACATAGAAAATAGCTGCAGGCCCTTCAGCCCTGCACCACCATTCTATATGATCATGGCTGATCATGCAAATTCCGTGACCCACTCCCGCTTTCACTCCAATAGAAACACAGTCAAGTTCTGATTCTATGAATTAAAATCATTTCTGCAATATCCTGATATCCTACAATGTATATTTACAGATGTACATTTGCACAATTGGGGCAGCACGGTGGCACAGTCGTTAGCACTGCTGCCTCACGGCACTGAGGTTTGATCCCAGCTCTAGGTCACTGTCCATGTGGAGTTTGCACATTCACCCCGTGTTTGCGTGGGTCTCACCCCCACAACCCAAAGATGTGTGAGCTAGGTGGATTGGCCAAGAAAAATTGCTCCTTAATTGGGGGAAAAAAAGAATTGGGCACTCTCACATTCCCACAATTATATGTGTGCTTTTAATTGATGAATGAAATTGAAGTAACATGCCAGCGTTCATACCATCAGAGGTTGTTTCTCCTCCTCTGCCTCGTAAACCATAATAAGTATGACTGATTAAACCAAAGGAATTCCAACTCAAAATGCATCAGCTGTAATTCTCTAGTCTTTGAAATAATTTGAATGAATGTGGAACCACTTGGTGTACAGAGTTAATTTATTTTGGTGGGAAAAGTTATGAATGAATTAGGAGCTGGCTGTAATACACATTATCACATCAACTGGGGCAAAACACAATGGTGTCAATTTTAACTCAGGGTGGAAATCATTGGGGGTCCTGGGTGGGAGTGAGAGGCATCCAAAGCAAGACAGATTTCCCTCTGGCTATGCAGAGTGGGAGGCCCAGCTGCTGTTAATCCTTTGCCTTACTGACCGTGTGGAAATTGCTTCACCAAGGAGGGGTGGATGTCAAAAATGGTGGGTGGTCAGATTGGAGTTAGAGGTCCTCGGGAACAGCATGTTGCGTAAAGATCCGAGGACAGGTCAGACAGGGAGTGGATAGGACAGTAAATTCACAATTGGGGTGGAGATTGGGGGGGCAGGGGTTGGGGGGGGGGGGGTTTACATTCCTTGGAAGCCTCGCTGTTCTTGTTGCGACAACAAGTTCACAATTACTTCTCCTGCCCCACAAAGAACTTTTGAAAAATAACGTTTTGAAAAACGCTTACCTGAACCCCCTGTGACAAGACTCCTCATGACGGTGCCTTTCCCTGGCAGATTAGTGATGATGTAATAGATTCAGATATGACATCAATCTCTCCTTCATTAACAATGAAATGTTACAGGAAAATGCATTGTGAGTTAAAGACAATAAAATGCGGAAATCAAAATGAAATTCAGCTCCAACAGAAATATTAGATGTGAAAACAATGGGCGGGATTCTCCGCTTCAGCAGCGACTCCACGGGATTCTACGTATCACCAGCCGGCCAATGGGGTTTCCCATTGTGGGCAGCCCCACGCCGTTGGGCTGCCGGTGCAACGGAGAATCCCGACAGCGGAGAATCCGGACCAATATTCCCCAGTTTGTTGACCGATTGTAGTGGAATTAAGTAAAGAGGAATTGGCATTTTCTGATAGCAAAGCATTCATCCAAGTTGGATGTTCTTCCAACAGTTGTGTAGTCTTCAGAGAGTTAGACACATTGACAGATTAGTGGTCTTCACTGATGCTTTTGCCCCATCTATAATTATGCTGTGTTTTATTACCGTACCTAACCCGCCTCCACCTCTAGCCAGGAATCCATTTGGGTTGTTTTTCACAAGAATGAAAACTTTGGAACTCCCTCCCCAACAGCACTTTGGGTGCACCCTACAACACCATTGGACCGCAGCGGTTCAAGAAGACAGCTCACCACCACCTTCTCAAGGGCAATAGGTACGGGCCTCGCCAGCAATGCTCACATCCTGTGAAAGGTCTTTTTAAAAATAAATCACTTAGGCATGCATGCAGCAAGGCCTGGACAACATCCAGCTTGGGCTAAGTAAAAAGTAATATTCACGTCACACAAGTGCCAGGCAATGACCACCTCCAACATGAGAGAATTCTCATCTCCCCTTGACATTCAATCGCATTACCATTAATGAGACCCCACACCACCACCATTAACCAGAAGATCAACTAAAATAGCCATTAAAATACTGTAGCGACATAAGCAAGTCAGAGGCTGTGACTTCTGCAGAGTAACTTCATTCATGACTCCACAAAGCCTGTCCATCGTCTGCAAAGCACATGTCAGCAGTGTGACAGAATACTGTCCACTTGCCTGGATGATGGGACGGCACGGTGGCACAGTGGTTAGCAGTGCTGCCTCGC
Source organism: Scyliorhinus canicula (assembly GCF_902713615.1). Lineage (NCBI taxonomy): Eukaryota > Metazoa > Chordata > Chondrichthyes > Carcharhiniformes > Scyliorhinidae > Scyliorhinus > Scyliorhinus canicula. The sequence continues at coordinate 177,974,543 of NC_052154.1, read as the reverse complement.
AGCACCCGGGAACTGGGTTTGATTACAACTTTGGGTGACTCTGAAGTTTTTACATTCCTCCCGTGTCTCTGTGTATTTCCTCTGGGTTTTCCTCTGCGGCGGCTTATCCTGCGGTGGATGCAGCATGCCATTAACTGCCAGCAGCATCATCTAGTCTTACCAAAATGTCAGGCGTTTGCATGGCTCGCCCACCCTGCTGCTGGGGAACCCGTCATGGGTTGTCTTCTTTAGCGGGATCAGAAGGTCCAGTCAGTTGGAAAGGCTGAAAAATCCTGCCAAAAATTTCAACACAGCTGACCCAACTTGCTCAAGCGCAAGGGTCATGGAACATAGAACATTACAGCGCAGTACGGGCCCTTCGGCCCTCGATGTTGCGCCGACCTGTGAAACCATCTGAAGCCTATCTGACCTACACTATTCCATTTTCATCCATATGTCTATCAAGTGACCACTTAAATGCCCTTAAAGTTGGCGAGTCTACTACTGTTGCAGGCAGGGCGTTCCACACCCCTACTATTCTCTGAGTAAAGAAACTGCCTCTGACATCTGTCCTATATCTACCACCCTTCAATTTAAAGCTATGTCCCCTCGTGTTGGTCATCACCATCCGAGGAAAAAGACTCTCACTGTCCACCCTATCTAACCCTCTGACTATCTTATATGTCTCTATTAAGTCACCTCTCAGCCGTCTCCTCTCTAACGAAAACAACTTCAAGTCCCTGAGCCTTTCCTCGTAAGACCTTCCCTCCATACCAGGCAACGTCCTAGTAAATCTCCTCTGAACCTTTTCCAAAGCTTCCACATCCTTCCTATAATGTGGTGACCAGAACTGCACGCAGTACTCCAGGTGTGGCCGCACCAGAGTTATATACAGCTGCAGCATGACCTTGTGGCTCCGAAACTCAATCCCCCTGCTGATAAAGGCTAGCACACCATATGCCTTCTTAACAGCCCTATTAACCTGGGTGGCAACTTTCAGGGATTTATGCACCTGGATGCCGAGATCTCTCTGTTCATCTACACTACCAAGAATCTTGCCATTAGCCCAGTACTCTGCATTCCTGTTACTCCTTCCAAAGGACTATAAAGACCGCAGCAATCTCCTAACATCTGCCTCATCACGAGTAGATACCTTCAGCATCGTGCCCAAACAGCGGAAATGTTCACTATGCCATGTCCAGATTGAGGGAATATGAGCAACGCATACTTAAATTGGAAATGTATGGCAAAAACGAGCAGATTGTTGAAGAGGTTTGGCACATGGAAGAATTCCTTCCAGAAAGGGAACAGCACGTGTATACCAGCATAAACGGCAGAACACCAGGTCACTTTCAGGAGTGCTCTGTCGAGATTGTCGGTATCTCAGTGTCACTTCTTATCGATGTTGGCAAAATTATCTCTATTGAGCAGCAAACTCTTATCATTGGTATTTTTTGCAACACCTTTTGATTCCTGTGACAGACATACTTCAAGTTTAGAATGACTATCATTCCAGTTTTAGGAACAATTACACTTGCAGTCCGCAACAAAGATGTCACCCTGGACAGATTCATGTGCTATGTAGATAAAGGCAGAAACTGTATGGGGTAAATCTATTCAAAAAGCTTGGATTCAACCTGAATTAATGCAGATTAGACACACTTGTTGTCATTCCTTATTTAACGAATTTAAGGCGATGAAGGGGACTATTATGTTTCTCACGTTAATACTTCAATTCCATCAGTTTGGCAAAATTGGAGAGAGATGCCATTTACAATCTGTGGCCAAGTGTCACAGGAGTTTAAAATGACTAGAAGCAGATGGTATTATTGAGCAATTCAATTTATCCCAGTGGATATCAAATCTGCCCAATGTACAAGACATAGTGTCCTCGGCCCAACCATCTTCAGCTGCTTCATCAATGACCTTCCTTTAGCACACTGTGCTAACTCGCTGGCTTTGAAAGCAGACCAAGCAGGCCAGCAGCACGGTTCGATTCCCGTAACAGCCTCCCCAAACAGGCGCCGGAATGTGGCGACTAGGGGCTTTTCACAGTAACTTCATTGAAGCCTACTCGTGACAATAAGCAATTTTCATTTCATTTCATTCATAAGGTCAGAAATGGGAATGTTCGCTGATGACTGCACAATGTTCAACACCATTCACAACTCTTCAGATAATGAAGCAGTCCATGTCCAAATGCACGAGACCTGGACAATATCTAGGCTTCAGCTGGCAAGAGGCAAGTTACATTTGCACTACACATTATTACTGTGGCTAGGAATCCTACAGTGTGTAACTCGCCTCCTGAGCCCTCAAAGCCTGTCCACCATCTGCAACGCACAAGTCAGGAGTGTCATGGAATACTCTCCACTTGTCTGGATGAGTGCAGCTCCAACAACACTAAAGAAGCTCAACACCATGCAGGACAAAGCAGCCTGCTTGATTGCTCCTCCTTCTGCAAACATTCAAACCCACCACCATTGATGAACAGCAGCAGCCGTGTGTACCATCTGCAAGATGCACTGCAGTAACTCACTAAGGTTCCTTAGACAGCACCATTCAAACCCACAATCAGTACCATCTAGAAAGGCAAGAGCAGCAGATACCCGGGAACTCCACCACCTGGAGCTCCCCTCCTAAGTCATTCACCATCCTGACTTGGAAATATATCGTCGTTCCTTCACTGTCGCTGGGGAAAAATCCTGGAACTCCCTAACAGCATAATGGGTGTACCTACACCTGAAGGACTGCAGCGGTTCAAGAAGACAACTCCACCACCATCTTCTGAAGAGCAACTAGGAATGGGTATAAAGGTTGGTCTAACAAGCGACGCCCACATGCCCTAAAATGATTTTTAAAAAGAATTTGAGGCACCTGGGGCGGGATTCTCTCAGCCCGGGGCCGAGCTGGAGATCCCCGCGACCGCCGCGAATTGTGCCACGCCACCCCGATGCCAGGGCGCGATTCTCCGCAGAGTGGAGAATCCGCACCATTGGCGCCAATGTGGTCAGCGCGGCACCGGTCAGTGGCGGCTTTACGCAGCACCCCCGCGCCGATTCTCAGCCCGGGATGGGCCGAGCGGCCGTTGCAGAAGACCCGAGTCCCGCCGGCACCGTTCATACCTGCTCTCAGCCGGCGGGACCTTGTCGTGGAAGTGTCCGGGGGCGGCCTGTGGGAGGGGGGCCTCCGTTGTGGCCTGGCCCGCGATCGGGGCCCACCGATCGACAGGTCGGCCTCTCGGGCTGGGGGCAGCCTTTCTTCCTCGCCTGCCCCGTAGCCCTACGCCATGTTGCCTCCGGGCCAGCGCGGAGAAGGGAGCCACTGCGTATGCGCGCATTGGCGCCAGTGCCACTGTGCATGTGTGGACTCCGTAGTGCCCAGTTGACGCCAGAATCATCAGCTGGAGTGGCGCGGGCCGCTCCAGTCCCATGCTGGCCCCCTGTAGTGGGCAGAATTGCTGATCCTAAGGCCATGTTGACGCCGTCGAGAAACGCAACGGCGTTTCCGACGGCGTCAACACTCAGCCTCAGGATCACAGAATCCCGCCCCTGATAGTCTATGGTACAGAGTGACAACTAGAATAAGGCCTACACAAGGGGTTGGAGGAATAGTGGTAATATCATGAACTAGTAATCCAGAGGCCCAGGCTAATGCTCTGGAATCATGGATTCAAATCCCACCGTGGAAGTTGTTGAAATTTAAATTTAATTAATAAACAATCGGGAATTGAAAGTTTGCCACATGGCGATGAAACCATCATCGGTTGTTGTAAAAACCCAGCTGGTTCACTAATGCCCTGCAGGGAAGGAAATTTGCCATCCTTACTGGTCTGGCCGACATGTGATTCCAGACCCACAACAATGTGGTTATCCCTTAACTGCCCTCTGAAATAGTCCAGAAAGCTACTCAATGCAAGGGCAATTAGGAATGGGCACCAAATGCTGGCCTTGCCAATGACACCCACATCGCATGAAAGAATAAATTAAACTACACAACATCAAAGTCATTCATACACTTCTGAAACGTTCTAATGCAAAAGAGTTGGCATTGTTTCTCAGTACCACTGACTTTTATCACTGATTTATTCTTCATTGCGCAGAAATTGCAGAGCCGCTTCAGAAGCTACAGTTCAAGTATGCCCATTGGGAACGGACAATCATACAGCAAACAGTGTTAGATAGTGTAACGGTGAAGGTAACACCCCTGGCAATCCTCATTCATCCTAACCCACATATGGAAACATATGTCGCAAAAGATGTATCAAGGAAATGCAATTGGAGCTGTTCTCAATACATTGAAGGAAATGAATGACCAATCATTTACATGTCACATGTGTTAGAAACTGAGTGCAATTCTCAACCGGAGAGCAGTTATCTGAATCTATGCTCGTGAACATTGGCATCTGAATCTCTATTGTAGAAAGTTCACTCTCTGCACCGAACACCAAGCACTGACTGTATTGTTAGCTATGTCAGGATGAACTGAGCGACCCCTATACATCTACAGATGGTCTTCATCAATATAATCTTGAGGTTCAGTGACTCGCAGGTTCACTCAATCGAGTAGTTTACATGCTGATCTGTACTATTACCATAGGCGGCCTTAGTGATAGCAAAGCCACATGTGTCATGGAAGACTATGTAATCGTGGTGCAAAACATGTTACACGAAAGGAGTTGGAGTCAAAAATTGGCAAGAGACAGCAGTCCTGCAGAAAGTAAACCAGTACCTAAACACGAAGTGGCCTTGTGAAATAATGCTCCAGTACTACAGAGTATGCAATGAACTCTACTAATGGCACCTGTATCACACACAGAGCTTGAGCGATTATTCAAAAAGTGCTATACGTAGCAACATCTTGTGCAGGAAAAAGTCCCAGCATTGTTACGAAGGAATAGTGATTCTGTGAAACAGTCTGTTGGCCAGTTAATGAATGAATCTGGAATAAAATTGTTAGCCTCATTAAATAATGAGCCTGAGACTACTGGATTATCGTACAAGGAGATCACTGTACTGAAGGGAAACTGCGTAGCTTGTACACTCAAATTAGTTAAACTATGCACATATCTCTAAAAACAACCTTATGCCAACAAAACCATGATACCATCTCTCAAGTTGATATTTTGCAAACGTGGAACATGGGATATTTGATGGAGAGCAGACCAGGGATATTTCAAGGATTGTGATTAGGAAAATATGTTTCCTTTTTCAGTGAACAACTGTGTGATGTTGATCATCTACATTAACAAGCTGATCATATAGATCTGCATGGTAGCACAGTGGTTAGTACTGCTGCCTTACAGTGCCTGGAACCCGGGTTCAATTCTAATCTCGGGTGACTGTGTAGAGTTTACACATCCTCCACGTGTCTGTAGGTTCCGGGTGCTCCAGTTTCCTCCCACAGTCCAAAGATGTGCAGGTTGGATGAATTGGCCATGCTAAATTGCTCCTTAAGAGTCCAAAAAAAGGTCAGGTGGAGTTACGGGGATTGGGGGGTGGCAGGGGCTGCAGACTCGTCTTCTTAACTGGAGGGATTCCATGATTCAAATTCATGGACATCAGTGTAGTCATTGGAGATCTTTGTTTCTCAGAGATGATTTCTGTACTCAGCTGCTCTTGGTGGCAGTGAGCTCTACATTCTAGCCACTGTGTGAAGTACTGCTGCTGAATTCCAGTTTGGGTTTATTCATGGCTGCCTCATATTGATGACTTTGCTGTGCATTGTAATGCAAAAAAATCAATATTGACACAAATAACCCAGTAAGAAATAGAATACTGCATTTATATAGCGCAATTGCAGGAAATTGCAACATTCTTGCTATTCAGTGAATTATTTAAGTTTGGAACAATGGGAAAATTCACAGATCTTTAACGCCATGAAATCGATCACTTTCCATGCACCTGAATGGACAGGCCTTCTGTTTAACATTTGTTTGATATACAACACAACAACTCCCTCAGTGCTGCACTAAAAGTGTTATTTCGGATATTGATCAAGTGGAACGAAAATAACATTGACTCAGGTGAGAATGCTATAAACTGAGCCAGTCAGATACCGGAGCATAACTATGCAAATGAGTTAAAATAAGAATTAAAACCCATTATCACCACTGGCATCTTCAAATTTTGAAGGCTCTCCAGCACTTTTGTAATTGTTGCAGTCATTCTTTGTTCGTGGTGCTGTTTTTCCATAATTGATATTATAATGCGCTTTTGTTAAAATATAGCAAGAGTCATGGGGCAAGCAGATATCAGAATTCAATAGCACCCTGGTTTAATTAGGATTAGCACCCTTTATTTTCAGTTTCCTTTTTCACAATTTGCTTAATGTTCTCATTGAAAGTAATGAAAATGCAAGACATGTATCTTAATGAATACAGAGTTAATTTGCCTGGAATGTGTTGTTTGGATCAAGGATTATGCTTGGACTTGCATTGTTGGAAATTAAATATTTTTGAACTTTTGGCTGATTTGTGACACAATTGCATGTCAGTTTAGCCACTTATTCATCATATATCTTAATCTTACATCTCAATCTGAACATTTTGTAACACACACATATATAGCAGTGGGCACGGTAGCACAGTGGTTAGCACTATTGCTTCACAGCTCCAGGGTCCCACGTTCGATTCCCGGCTTGGGTCACTGTCTGTGCGGAGTCTGCACGTCCTCCCCGTGTCTGCACGTCCTCCGGTTTCCTCCCACAGTCTAAAGATGTGCAGGTTAGGTGGATTGGCCATGCTAAAGTGTCCAAAAAAGGATGGGTGGGGTTACTGGGTCACAGGGATTGGGTGGAGGCGTGGGCTTAAATAGTGTGCTCTTTCCAAGGGTCAATGAAGATTTGATGGGCCAAATGACCTCATTCTGCACTGTAAATTTTTTGATTATATATATGAAAGGTGCAGTCACCATAGTCCCAGATGACCATAGGCTGCTTTCCCCTTTTGAGGGGGAGAGCTGACTGGTGGTGGTTTAACCTCAGGGTCACCTCACCTCAGGCGAGGGGCAAGCTTGAGAAGGGCGTGCCTCCATGAGTAACCTCATCAGTACTGGAAATGAACCCACGCTGCTGGCCCCGTTCTGCTTCAAGAACCAGCTGTTTAGCCAACTGAGCTAAACTGGCGCCTATATATAATGCACGTTTTATAGTTGTATTTTTATTTGTTAATATGGTGAAAGTGTTGTGCAATGAAGAAATATTTTATCGGTCAGACATTTAATCATTTTGCCAAGCCCAAATCTTTGTTTGGCAGTGGAAATTAGGGCCTGGATTTTCGCACTGTTGGCCAACTCAGGAGGCATTTAAAAATGGCAGCTGAAAAATGAAATTGGCAGGTTGGACTCATTCTGTGATTCTCTTGCCACATTTCTTATTTACAACAATTTTAGCTGATGCAGGACAAGGGCGTGGGCAGCCAGTCCGCATATAGCACGCCTGGCCTTCTTGTTTCCATTAAAGAGATGAGCAGTTAAAATTCCGTTCTGCATATCGTTATTGATACAGTTATCAGATGGCCCCATTACAAATGCCTAGTTGTGGACCAAGAATAGTTAATCCACTTATCTCAACAAGCTATGTGTTAGGAGTGGGAATGCTTTGTTTGACTGACATCTCTACTACCTTGTAATAACTACTGTTTCTATGAAGAGTTTTTTGCTGCTTGTGTGTTTATTTACACACAAGTCGGAAGCGGATAAAAGCTTCTTACATTGATACTATGAATGGCTGTTGTTGATTGACCAGTTTAAGAGGTTGCAATTATGGAGCATTATTTTCAAATAATCTTTTCAAAGCTCCTGCTTATTGTGTCAGTTTCAGGATCATTTTAGGGACTTGCCAGATTTGACAATGGCTCACTGGTTCTGTACTTAGTGGATACTGGGAGAGTGTGTATGGATGATGAATGGGGAGGCATGGAAGCAGGTGAGTTGGGTGGTTGATGGGTGAGGTTTCAAGGTCCTGGCATTCATTTTTGCAACTAAGTACATGGTGTAATAAAGGGAGGCAGGAGTTTCAGCCTGCTGGCCTCACTATACACTCACCTCTGGAAATGGGGAGCCCAAATGTTTCCCATGCCCAACCTCCGGAATGAAAAGTATTGCAGGTGTGGTCCTCATTAATGGAAACAGGTTTGTGGAGTCGGGAAACTTTCCCAATTCCCAATACCCATCACCTTCAAGAGAATCCAACTCAAGAAAATGTTTGAATCAGTGGAATTCTGAGTTTGGGCTGCATTTATTTAGAGTAAGATAGTCTGCATGAAATGTGCAGATTGATATACCATAGCTGGGATTCTCCAAAATCCCAACCAAGTGTTGACGCCAGCGTAAACACCGGAGTGGTGTACGCCGGCATCAACAGGCCTCCTGGCCCAGCCATTCACCGGTCTTCAGGGGGTTAGCACGGCGGCGAAGTGCTGCGCACTGCTCTAACGCCGAAAGGCGGCCCTGCATGGTCGGCGCGGGTCTGTGCATCCGTGCGCCGGCTATCTCCGTGCCAACGCATGCGCGTGGTTGCAGTCTCCGCGCCGATGCATGCGCGTGGTTTCAGTCTCTGCGCCTCGCATGCGTGTGGTTTCAGTCTCCGTGCCGGCACGGTGCAGCATGCGCAGACTTAACAGCGGGCCACACAGAAGGAGGTAGTCCCCCTCCAGATCGCGGCCACCCGCCGATCAGAAGCCCCCGACTGTGGGCCTGGACCAAGTGGAGGCCCCCTCCAGAGTCAGATCCTCTCTCCCCCCCCCCCCCCCCCCCCCCCCCCCCCACCATTCCGACGTCCCGCTGGGTGGTACCAAGTTGGAACAACGCCGGCGGAACTCCAGTCGCTGGTGAATCGCGGCCCGACATCGGAGTGGCGTGGCGGAAATTTACCGCCCCCGGGCGATTCTCCAATCTGGCGCGGGCTTGGAGTGCCGTGCCCCATATATGATTTTGTGCCTTTTATGGTATTGGTGCAAAGGCAACAGCCTAAAACTGATCAAGGATTTTAGTTAAAGTAATTGCAGGAGGAACAGTAGCACAGTCAGAATATCATTGGACCAGGAATACAGAAACACAGACTAATGCGCTGGACCCATGAGTTCAATTCCCACCCCGATAACTGGAAGGAATTGAAATCTGGTTCATTAATAAGTCTGAAAGAAAATGCTAGTCTCATCAATAATGATCACAAAACTACTGGATTGTTGTAAGAACCCCACTGGCTCACTGCTGTCCTTGAGAGAGGGAAATCCATCATTCTTTCCTCCTCCAGTCTGCATGCGAATACATGTGATAACCACCCTCCAAAATGATGTAGCAAACCACCCAGTTGCTTGAAACTGCTGCAGAAAAGGTTTACTGTCCCCTAGTAATTGACCCCTCTACCTTGGGAAAAAAGTATTTGGCGATCCACCCTGACGGGCATAGAAGGGTGGATAGTCAGAGACTTTTTCCCTGGGTAGAGGTGTTAATTACTAGGGGGCATAGGTTTAAGGTGAGAGGGGCAAGGTTTAGAGGAGATGTCCGAGGTAAGTGTTTTACACAGAGGGTAGTGGGTGCCTGGAACGTGGTGTCGGAGGAGGTGGTGGAAGCAGGGACGATAGTGACATTTAAGGGGCATCTTGACAAATGCATAAATGGGATGGGAATAGAGGGATACTGACCCCAGAAGTTCAGAAGATTTTGGTTTAGACGGGCAGCATGGTCGGCCCAGGCTTGGAGGGAAGAAGGGATTTTTCCTGTGCTGTATTTTTCTTTGTTCTTTGTTCTGAATCAAAATCCTGGAACTCCCTCCCTAACAGTTTTGCAAATGTGCCTACATCACATGATGGTTCACCATCAACTGCTCAAGGGAAACTAAGAATGGATAAGAAATATTGGCTTACTCAGCGTTGCCCACATCTTGTGAATGAATTTTTAAAATAAGCTGGCTGAGAGGCTTGCCAATATTCTAATTCATGACTATCCTATTTTTTTTGCTTCCAGCACTTTGCTGGTGGTGACATATACAGAAAGCATCTGCAATGGTTTGTCTTCCTGCTCCCTCATGGTTATCTCTGGTGCACCCAAGGATCTATTCTTGTCCCCTCCAATAAGCTGTCCCGACATCATCCGAAAGCACAGTGTCAGTTTCCATCTGTCTGCTTATGACACCCAGCTCTACCTCACTACCGCCCCTCTCGATCTCTCCATTGTCCCTAAAGTAACGGACTGCTAGTTTGACATCCAGTGCTAGAAAAGTAGAAATTTCCTCCAATTAAATATCGGTAACACCAAAGCGATTGTCTACAGTGACTGTGACAAATTCATTTCCATGGTAACCGACTCCATCCATCTCCTGAGGAACTATCTCAGGCCGAACCATACTGTTCACAACTGTCGTAACATATTTGTTGCTGAGAGATGAGCTTCTGACCTCATCATTAAGAGCACCGATTTCCATCTCCACAACATCACTTGCCCCTGCCTCAGCTCATCGCCTACGGAAGACCTCATCCAAGTCTTTGTTAACTCTTGGTTTGGTTTATTTTGACACACTCCTGACCAGCCGCCCACATTCCACCTTCTGTAATCTTGAACTCATCCATAGCTCTGCTACACAGGTCGGGGATTGGCCCCGATTCTTGTGAAATCTCCTTACAGAGTTTGTTCAGTCGCGAGGCGTGGGTGGCAGAGGCGGCAATTTCCAAAGTGAACTCAAACTTTCTTAATATTTGACATCAAACTTCTTATTGGAATGATGTCTGGTTGAAATACAACCAATCACAAAAGCACTGAATCCATTAAATCAGATGGTGGACGCAGAGACACAAAACGTTATCTTGATATTCCAAAGACAAGTTTGTCAAATCTGAATTTCAAGTACCCTGAAAATAAATTCATGTTTATTAACATTAAACCATAAAAGTTGTTAATTGTATAAAATAGCGACCTGTTTATTTACCAGTCTGTAATAACTCACACAGAGGGAAGACAGATTTATTCAGCACTTGATATTGTGTGGTGTACAAGATGCCAACGCACAGCTATTGGGGAATTTTAACGTGGGGAGGGAGATGGGAGTTAATAGTCGGAAAGCCAGCTACAACACACCAAGTTCCAGGTTTTGCCAAAGTGAGAAACCAATCCACCCCTCGGAATTGAGGCGACATTTTTAATAATCTATTTAGACTGCAAGCCTTGAATCTAACCTATTTTGCCAGCTCGGTTTCCTGGGTATAAGGAAACTAACAGCTCCAGGAAGACCAGGGCATACTTGCGGAGGAGGAGAGTGCCTTTACAGCAATCTCGGGCACACCTCCTCTTGACCTACAAAAATATACTCACTATTTAGATATCCCCACCCACCAATATAGCTCCTTAAAATTGACCAATTAGTCATTTGCACTATTGCCACCTTATGTGGCTCAATGTCAAATTTTGTTTTTTCTAATGCATCTGTGAAGCCCCTTGGGATGTTTTATGTTTTGTGACATTAAAGATGTTATTTAATTGTAAACTGTTGTTGAAATTAAACTATGAGAAGCTAGAAAACAAATACTTTGGTAATTATTCTGCAATTCATTTCTGCTATTTGTATTCAAGGTGTTAATCCATTTAGAATAAATGCACACAGCAACATCATTTCAGAGCCACAAGGATACATCAGATTTGGTAGAAAACACCTGGATAGACATTAGAAAATAAATGGTACAGTTCTTAAGTGGATGCAGGTACAGAAAGACCTGGGTGTATATATACATAAATAATTGATGGTGGCAGGACAGATTGCGAGAGTGATTAATAAGTCGTTCGGCACCTTGGCTTCATCACAAAAGCCAAGGTGCCGTACGATTTATTAATCGCACAAAAGTGAGCAAATTATTCTAATTTGTATAAAACACTGGTTTGGCCTTAACTTCAGCATTATGTACAGGTCTGGGCGTCACACTGTGGGAAGGATGTGAAGGCACAAGGTATGAGAGATGGTGCAAATCAAATTCTGGAGAACCCATGTCATAGCATCCCTACAGTGCCGAAGGAGGCCATTCGGCCCATTGAGTCTGCACCGAACCTAGGCCCATTCCCCCACCCTATACCCGTAACCCTACCGAACATTTGAACACTAAAGGAAAATTTATCACGGCTTGCACATCTTTGGACTGTGGGAGGAAAACCATGCAGACATGGGGAGAACATGCAAACTCCTCACAGCCAGTCATCCAAGGTCAGAATCGAACCCGAGTCCCTGGCGTTGTGCTAACCACTGTCCTTCCCTGACATTTTTTCGCTTTCCGACATTACACCTGATCTGTCATCTTGTTGCCCACTATTCTAACCTATCTATATCTGTGTCCTCCCCAGAGCTCACCTTGTCCCCAGAGCGTTTGTCTGTGCCTCTGTCACCAATCCAATGAGTTACCCCAGCTACGCCAGTGCCTCCCCTCACAGCCAGCAGCAACCAAAATAACGTCCGGATAAGGCAAAAATGAAGGACTACCCAGCAAAAACAAAGAATGTAGAGAACATAATACATGTGTGAAGGCCGCCTTTAATATGTCAAATCCCATAACTCCATCTGACCAATTCATCAACCAGCTGAAGCTGTTGTGGAAGTTAACTCCAAGACACAATCTCGCCCAGGTATTAATTTGGTGTGAGGCCAAAAATCAGTTTTCCAATGTTGGGATGAACTCTCAGAACTCTGTTACCTGGACTTTAGGCAGGCCTCACAAAATGGGCTGCATATTCTTAACCCATAAAGCGATCGGCCGCATTACCCATTTGAAAAGTCCTGCAGGATTCCATTAACACTTTTTTGTTTTTTGGGATCAATTTTGAACCATGCTTTCAGTGGGTAAATGTTCATGGGAGATGGTGGCAGAGTGGTGATGTTACTTTACCAGTTGTTCAGAAGGCCCAGGCTGATGCTCTGGGGACATGGGTTCAAATCTCAGGGCTGCTGGTGGAATTTAAATTCAGTTAATAAATCTGGAAGTTAAAGCTGGACAAATTATCATTGATTGTTGAAGTAAATGGCTTAAGGGGAATCCGAGGAGTTAAGACAGACATTTATTCAGCAAAACAGCAGTATTTGCACAGGACCCAGTTACACATCTCCTGGTCCTCACTCCTTTCTGTCAGTTGCCATAGCAGCTGACCTGTTATAATGGTGTTGGTTAACTCACAGCCCAATCAGCACTAGGGAACAATCATCCCCAGCTGGATGAGTACCATGCAGGGTTATAACAACACTCTCCAACCCCCTCCTTGCCCTCCCCCTAAAGTCCAAAACTGATTGAAAGACGGTCAAGAAGGAGAGGGCAGGGAAAATAAAATTGTGAACAAAGGACAAAAAACAGTATCTGTCCAACAAAATGGGCAGACAACAACAAAAATAAAAAGCATTCCAGGCCAAACAAGCTACCACAAAAATAGGGGAACCAGATGGTCCAGTCATATACCCCACCAAATATTACATCTGGCCCAACGCCCCCACGGACCACACAAAAGGCGGAGCCACTAACAACCAAGCCAGGAACAGTACGCACCATAGCGACTGACCCAGCAGCCGAAGGCCTTATCAGCACCACATCACTTTCAGCCACAAAGGGGACTGGGTGGGGGATCATCAATTCCCAACACTACACCCCATATACCCCCAAAACACTCACCACAGCATCCACAAACAAAAAAAAGGGAATTAACCACACCCGCCAAACATTCAGGGGCTGTCAATTAAGAATTTATATAGTACCAATTCAATCAGGCACATCGCACAAAACAAAAAACACATGGTCCACATACCCCAACAGTGTCTGTGGCACAAAACCTGCAGCCATGCAGCAGCATCAGTACCCCAGTAAAATACTGCTCAACTCATCATCCCTACCATCATGGAACAATATTTGTTTATTAAACAGTCAACAGTAGCAAAGATTTGAAAAACAACTATATAACATTCCACACATCACACTAGCCATTAAATAACAAAGAAACGTCACTGTTCCATATTGGTACCAATACAAAGCTATACCAGCTCATTTTCACAAAAAAAAGCCAAACACACAGTACGTGTTACCATGTCCAGAAATTTGTCGTAGAAATGATCTGTCCATCAATGTGCTACTTGTTCCAGGTATCAGTGCTATTCTCTGTCCAGGAGTCGGGGTTGTCAGGCCCCACCCACACGGCCCACTCTCACCAGAACCAAACCCTGGCATCCGCATATTCCACTGGCACTTAAGGTGCAGGTGAACATCTTTGACTTCCAGCATGTTTATCCCACGGTTCATGTGCCAATTACATGCAGCACACACCACACCAGCGACAAAGGCATCAGCATTCTGCAAAGCATTTCTGCAATGCCAGCATCAGATGGCCCATTTGGATCAATGTCTCGCACCAGGTCCCGCAGCATCTTCTTGCTTCAAACCGGTTTGCCTCTGGACTCACATGTCCCGCTGAGCCTGTGTTCCAGGACCTACGTACCTTCTTTCCGGCTACAGAAACAGAACAAAACAGCAACAGCAGCCTCCAGGCATTTGCAGCCACCAGCAGGAGTAATCAGCAAACACAACCCACAGCTATAATAATTTTCATTAAAAGTCCATCTGGTTTAATGCCTTTGGGGAGTGAAATTCCTAGGGTGACTATGTGGTAGAATCTTAACTGTCCTCTGCAATAGCCTTGTAAACCATTCTGTTCAAGGGCAATTAGGGATGGGCAACAAATGCTAGCCTTACCAGTGATGTCCACATCCCACTAATTAATAAAGAAAAATAAGTTATTGGAATTAATCAATAGAAGAAAAACAGTACTTGCCTTATCTCTTTGACTGAATTAGTCCTTTCACGTAACTTTTCACAACAATGATTCTACCCTAATGAAAGGTCATTGACCTGAAATGAGGGGTGGAATCTACCACTCCAAAATCTAAATTTGTTGGTGAGCGTGGAAATGCGAGTAATTTCCACTGGGGATCCGGACGGCTGAACACACACACGCTTAGGAACATGGAAGCAGGAGTAGGCCATTTAGTCTGTCGAGCCTGCCCAAACATTCAATTTGATCGTGACTGATCATCTATTTCAACGCCACTTTCCCGCATTAATCCTCTTTGTTATTAACATGTAGAAAAATCCCTATCTTGAACATAATCAATGAAAGAAATTCCACAGCCCTCCGGGAGGACAGAATTCTAAAGACTCACAACCCCCCTTGAGTGACTAAATTCCTCCTTATCTCAGCCTTAAATGGCCTATCTCTTATTCCGAAGCTATGTCCCCCGGTTCTAGACCCAGTACCCAGGGAAACCACCCTACCTACATCTACCCTGTCGTTACCTGCAACAATTTTGTATGGTCCAATGAGGTCACCTCTCATTTTTCAAAACACAGTGTACTATTTTGACATTTTGAGTTCCTGACTTCCTCTGCTTGACTTGAAAGTATGTCTCCATGACCGATCCATGGACCAAAAATGATAGAGCCAAAACAAAAGAAATAGGAACGAAGGGAATCAACAGAAAGGGCCCTTACAACAGTAGAAGAGGTAAGTTGTCCATGTGTCCAGGATTACAGCATTTTCCGAAGTGACCATAGCGATTGACAGGAGCCTGGGTCAGTCTTTCAATTCTGAAGTCAAGGATGCTCAGTAATCTGACCAGATATTTCAGAATACCAAGTTGACCACCTTTTCCAGCGTAACTGATAAATTCTGCCTCACTGACTCCAACAAGGAACTTTCTCGATCTGATTACGAGTTCGGAGCTAATGCAATGATGACGCTTGCGGAAAAAAAAAGTGAACGTCATCCATTTGTGGCCACCATTTAATCCAAGTTCCGCCAAATGACAAGTTGAGAAGGGGTAGTAAATGTAGTTCCTGTATTGAACGTTGTCACGTTGACCCTGTTAACTGTCTCCATCTAGTTTTTTTTCTTACCCACTGAAACGTATTTCATTTGGTAAAATATTTTAAACTCAACAGGGCAGACGAAACTAATTTAAATTTCGGGCAGATCTCTCAGCTCAAATTAATTTTTTATCTGACAGTTAGGTTTCTCCCAAGGTAACACATCATTATTAAACTGACAATTCTTTCATGGGCTCTGCCTCATATTTAATAAAAATCTCAGCCTTTGTAAATGAGTGACTATTCAGCAATGCTTCACAAAAGAAAATAATGCATAAGGTCCAATAACCAGCTGAGTATTTGAATAATCTTTCACATTTGCACTGTGCACAAGTCTGCTAAAACTACAAAAGTTACCATGATCTGATCTGTTGTCCACTCATTTGTTCAAATGCTTCCTTTAAGAAGACTGTGCTCATCATATCGCTCCATAAGTGTGTAGAGGAATCTTCAATCCCCAGTGGCAACCCCCAGCAACCCCACACACAAAATGGCGATATTATTGCCCAAGCTACATTCTGCAGTGCTATGTTACCACCCACCCAGAGTATTTCTCTCTTGGCATCTGGTGGGAAGGGGACTCTTGGGTAAGGACTAGGGGGACAGAGGGAAAGACAAAGGGTGCGATTTAGTGGGAAAGAAAAAGAGTCCCTCTCGCGAGACATATCGGCCTCATCATACCCTGAGTTGGGCACGACAAGGCTGATCGATCGTGCCAAGATTACATTAAGATAAGTGTATTTCAACTATTGGTATCTTGATGGTATCTTAAAAGTGTGTTCTCAGGTTGTGGATGAAACTGACAATGAGGGCGGCAGGCAGGATTCCCTTTTCTCGCTGGAGTAGAGAATCCCGCCACCAGCAAATGGCGTGCCGCCGAGAAACTCACATGTTGGGGACCAGAACATTCAGCCCATGATGTTCAATACCAATCCCTACCTCCCCTGACAAGATGTTAGAATCATAGAATCACTACAGTAGAAAAGGAGGCCATTCAGCCCATTGAGTCTACACCAACCCTCTGAAAGAACACTCTCCCTAGGCCCACACACCCACTCTATCCAAGTTACCCAATAACCCCACTAACATTTTGGACACCTCGGGGGTGTGGTGTTCTATGTGTTGCTAAGTGCAGGATGGTTGGTGTAGTGTTCACAAAGACCACAAAATAGCTTTAACTTGAACAAAGCTATAAATTTATTAACACTAATTTGGATTCAACACGTACTCCTAAATAATACACAGTTGAGTATTAACATATAATCTACACTCATATACAACTAATCTCTGTACTGTTATAAACTATGATCTGTTCTTACTCACACTATCTTTGCTTCAGTCTGTCTCTAGCGAACTCCTTCACTTCTGTCCCCACAAGGCTTAGCATCAATGTCTTATATACTTGTAACTCTCGCTCCCTCTAGTGGCTGTTCTAGACATTTCATTACCCCTTGCAGTTCTCACATTTATGCTAATCCCATAGGGGGCAATTTATCTTGGCCAATCCATCTAACTGCACATCTTTGGACTGTGGGAGGAAATCTGGGCACCTGGAGAAACCCACATGCACACGGGGAAAACATGCAAACTCCACAAAGGCAGCGACCCATGACTGGGAATTGAACCCTGGTTCCTGGTGCTGTGAGACAGCAGTGCTAACCACTGTGGCACCATGCTGCCCATTTGTGGGTTTTACTTCTTGAATGACTGCTTGTCCTGATAATGTATTCAAAAAGGCATTGTGTAGGGAATTCCAGGATTTTGACATTGATATGTGGTGCATTCATTCTCATGGGGTCTCTCCCCTCTTTCACTCATTTTAAATAATATCCTCCCAGTTTGTTTCCCCTGTCCATATGTGTTTAGATGCAACACACCTTGGTGTTTAGTATATTTGTATTATATTCTTTGTCGCTTCTGTTTACGTTCTCCTGTTTCCTGGTAAGATATTCACTCGAATTTGTTTTTAACCTTTTTATCGCTGGGTTTGTCTACGGGCTCTCTTTCTTCCCAATGACTGAACTTATGGCTCTCCTGATTTTGCAGGAGCTGGAATAATTCAAATCGCTCTGGTTTTGATAGTTTGCTGTGTAGCTCATGATACTTGACAGGCCGAGCTGCAAAAAAAACCAGACAAAGCAACTACTTGTGTTTAATTTGGAGGGGCCTGATTAAATTTAGTTGAGGAGCAGATTTTGTAACAATTGTCTTTGGAGAACCAAACGTTGATGTTGAATTTACGTTCAGATCGAATATGCAATGTCTGGGCAAAACCAGACTGGGGGCAGCCAGACACTAATTCTGTTCGACATTTCACTTCAGATTATATAAACTGTGACCATGCTTGTCTATTTTGGGGAATTTCATATGTTGGTTAGGAACAGGTCTGTTCAAAGCTTAAACTTTTTATCAAATTGAAGCCGCAAGAAGTGATTGCTGTGAAAGGCAAGTGATCAAAACTTAACATACGCCACTGTTCTAGAAAACATGTAGAAAACCCTCTCCATCATTAAATAGCCTGCTGCTACTACAGGCCAAGGAACATACCTTTACTTCTCTGAGGTACTGTAAAACACCCAGCACCTATGGGACCATCTTCCAATCACCAATAGGTAATCTAGATTTCTATCCTGGATTTATTAGTGACATTCTTGTATTTATCACTCCCCCACAAGGGGAAAGGTACCATGTGTACCTTATATCATAATTTCAGCAAGCACTCAGAACCTTCAAAAGGGGTACAAAAGTAGGTGTATAATGATGGAACAATATAAGGCACTGGTGAGGCTCCAACTGAAGTATTGTGTGCAGTTAAGGTCACCAGTTTACAATAATTTACAGTAATCGCTCTGGAGAGGGTGCACAAGACGAAACACTAGAATGTTGCCAGGGCTGGAGAAATGTAGCAATGAGGAGAGATTGGAGAGGTTCGGTTTGTTTTCCTTGGAACAGGGAAGGCTAAGGGGTGACCAGATTGAGGTATACAAAATTGTGACGGGCAGAGATAGAGCAGACAGGAAGAACCTTTTTCCCTTGGCAGAGAGCTCAAAGACCAGCTAAGTGGCAGAAGGATTTACAGGAGATGTGAGGAAAAGCCTTTTTACGTAGAGAGCGATGGATGTCTAGAATTTGCTGCCTGAGCTGGTGGTGTGGGCAGAGACCCTAAACTCTTTTAAAAAGTACCTGGATCCACACCTTAAGTGCTGCAAGTTGCAGGGCTATGGGCCGGGTGCAGGAAGGTGGGATTACAAAGGGCACTTGGTCTCTTTGGGTTGGCATGGACAAGATGGGCTGAATGACTGGCTTTCTGCACACACACGGGAAAAAAATGCTCAAAATTTTAAAAATGATCCAGCTGGAAATGGAGTGAGACGGTTCAATGTAGTCATATAATAATCAGCTTAGGAAAATTTGCTGCACATTCTTTTTGCCAATCTGATATTAGGCATCTCTGCATTTGTAGCCAAGAGGATTCAAACCTGCCAGAAAAAGGCTAAAAGGTACATGTAGGATTGTTGCTTCATTTGGCTTCAAATCTTTGCAAAGTGTTTGCTGCTGGAGCAGTTGACAGACCCAGTTGTGATCAGTAAGCGCGCTCAATTGCAATCACTGAAAGAAGAAAGGGAATGTGTGGTACAGTAGTAAAAGACCTGGAATTGTTACCCAGAATTCCACCAAGTGGATCAGGTAGAACATAAGACATGAGAGACAGAAAATAATAAACCAATCACTTTATGCAAAGCTTGCCAATTATATTTTCCTGAACATTTAGCTCAGTGATTCAAGATGCAGAGTTGGAAAATGGGAATATTTGAACTGTCTCTCATGAAATAAATATGGAAGAGTTCAATAAATACCTGCTTTAAAGCATCTGTTACTCCAGTCAAACATAGTGCAATCCACATCCAGGGAGACACCTGTTAAGTTGTTGGCAATAAATTCCATTCTCACCACGGAGAGAGAATTTCAGTGCTAAATGTTTAATGTTTTAGGAGTGCTATGAGAGTGCACTTTCTTGAAACATTGAAAAAGACTCAACTGAAATGTATACAGTTCCCAGGAGGCTCCTGAACATTTCAAACCAACTTGATGCTGCACTGAGATATGTTGGCATACATTGCCAAGCCAAAGGGGTGTGAGTGTGATGGCCGCCTTCAGGTAATCTCTCAACGTTGTGCGGGCAATTTCACAGCCCCCATTCAACACAGGCGCAAATCCCGTTATGGCAGGAATCTCTCGTGAGAGGGCTATAACTGGATTTGCGCTGAGGAGATGAGATCCTCCCCAGTGACGTAATCAGGTTTACACCCAGTGAGGATGTGGACCTGATTACCATTCATTTACGTGCATTTATATATTCAATACAGACCTAACGTCATATCTTCTGGGAATGTCGTATGTTCCCGCCTGACGGTGTGACGTATCGCCGATGTGAATCATCACTGGTCTCCAAAACCAGAAACCCAGATTCGATAATCATGCCAGGTGCTCCCGGAGGCCAGTGTAATCTCTGGGTGGTCAGGGACATGACAGGGAAGTGCCACGGCACTGTTACTTGGCAGTTGGCACTGCCACGGGGCATGGCCTACAGGGGCGGAACCTTAGGTATCCCATGGCGGGGGTTTGCTTCATGAATCGGGGTTCCTGGTGTCGGCGCATGGGGGTGGGGGTTAGGCAGGTTGGGCGGTGCCTGATGGAGACGATTGGGGGGGTGTGGGCCCCGGGGGCGGAATTTCAACGTTGATTTGAGATCAAGGCACCCTTTAAAGTTGTTGCTCTGGCCTCTGTGGAGCCGGGATTGCTGGCATCTTTACTCCCCAGCCCTCACAATGTTGATGCAAAACACGCCTCCACCTGTTTCAGAATAGCAAACTATGTGAAGATCTGAATAGAAAAACTGCCTGTTCCTCTGAGGAGAAGCGCGTCAGTTTTCTGTCTGAACCTGCGGCTGGATTCTCCGCTGGCTGGTTTTGCCGGCAGTGTACCCATGCCCGGGGATTTCCCGATGGCATGGGGCTACTCATAATGGGAAACTCCATTGGCCGGCTGGCGGGCTATAAAATCCCACTTCTGGCGGGGACGTGCGCAGGACAGAGAATCCTGCCCCTGATATTTTCCCAATTTTTGAAATAATTCCGCCTCAGAGCAAGACTTGGATCTAGACTTTGACTGTTACTCTCGTGTCTGTGTGAAATTGTAACTACTTAGCGAAAATGCAAAAGTCATCAGAACCACTCCAAATTTACATTCAATTGATTAAGTTTGAACAGTGAGAAACTTGAATTTGAATCAACATCAAACAAAATTATTTATTGTGAAACCTTCTTCAGTGTATGACTCATAAAGCTGGATTCTGCGTTTGTGAGATGGTCTCCCACCAGAACTGAGTTGTTTCTGGTTTACGCTGGTGCTCGGAGCGGTGGCCAGAAGTGATTCCCTCTCCCTTGCCATTCAAATTCATGCATAGCGAGAAGTGCAAGGGATTCTGTTCCAGATCCCGCTCTTGGGCTGCCATTTTGACCGGGCGGCCCGATAGGAATGGACAAGCGACTGGCCCCCCTACTCCTAACACAGCAAATTCTACACCCACCACCCCACCCTCCCTGCTGACAAGTAGGGACAGCCCTACTTGCTGGGTCACCTGAAATGAAGCATTTTGAAATCACTGTAATAATTACAGCCAATAATTTGTTTTTTTTGCATGTTGGTGATAAAAGTCACCTCAATTTTACTTAAAACCAAAGCAATGTTGCGTGCTAAACCTCCCCCTTTAGTTTCGCTGTGTAATATTATCTTGCACATTGGGAGAATTTTAACCAAAAAATAACAGGCAGGTTTGAGGCAATTGGGACAGATTTCCGACGCAAACCCACATCCCACCTGCCCACTTTTAACTTTAACAGGGGCAGGAAGGTGGAGGTGCACTAATTAAAGGAGGCAGTTGGCACCTTAATTATATTGATGATGTCGCAAGCCTCATAGTTAAGCACAAAGTTGAATGACAATGGACGACCAAGTTTCCCAGCCTTGGGAATCCAGCAAATATGCTCAGGCGAGAACTTTGTCGACCACCAGATGAGTATCCTCACGCCTACTTCAGGTGTTTCAGGAGGTGAGACTGTCTGAGCAACCCCTTGATCTGGCAGCACTCAAAACCTCGGCCTTCTTGAGGCTTTCTATGCTTCCCCCCACAACCCCCCCCCCCCCCCGCCCCCTCAACCCCGTCAACCACCCACCCCAACCGCCACCTAGTTATGCCTCTGGGCTCTCATTCCACCATTTTCTGACCACCAAGGCCTCCAATCCCCTCTCCATCCCACACCACCAGTTTCAAATTCCCCTTTCCGCACTCCAACATCTGAGGCCTCTGAACTTGTTCTTTCTGAAAGCCTTCAGTGCTGCTAGGCACCTGACCTCACACCAGGCCTCTTATTACTCTGTGTCTCCTAGACTGTAATCTCCTTTTCTATACCGCAGGATGATCCCTTTGCCCCTCCGTCTATCACTCCCCAACCCCTTCACACCTCTTCCTGTGCCCAGCAGTGTAGACCTATCTGCTGTAGCAATCTTCACCAACTGGTTTCCCATCACACTGGATTAATGAAATCATTACAGCATATAGAATTCTTATCGTGCAGAAGGAGGCCATTCGGCCCATCAGCTCTGTACCAACCCTCTGAAAGAGTACCCTACTGAGACCCACTCCCCCGCCCTATCCCCGTAACATTATAAACAGCACCTAACCTACGCATCTTTGGACTGTGGGAGGAAACAGGAGCATCTGGAGGAAATCCCCAAGGACTGGAGGAGAAAGTGCAGAAGAAGGCCATTCAGTCCATTGTATCTGTGGTAGCTCTTGTTAGGAACAATTTAATTCTGCCACTCTCCCGCCTTCTTCCCACATCCCAGCTCAGAAATGGGGAAAAATCTTCAGCACAACAGGAAGCTATCCTCCCCATCCTGTCTGCGTCAGCTGTAAAATGATCACTCCCATTTCCCAGCACTTGGTCCGTAGCAGGCTTGCAGGCAAGCCTATCAATCAGGGTCCAGGAAGTCAAAACCCAGGCCATTGTGTTGCATCTTTTTATTCTTAGAAAGAAATGAAAATCACTTATTGTCACGAGTGGGCTTCAATGAAGTTACTGTGAAAAGCGCCTAGTCGCCACATTCCGGCGCCTGTCCAGGGAGGCTGGTACGGGAATCGAACCGTGCTGCTGGCCTGCTTGGTCTGCTTTAAAAGCCAGCGATTTAGCCGAGTGAGCTAAACCAGCCTCAATAAGAGTGTTGTTTTCAGATGATTAATATCACTTTTGAGATGACAAAGAAACCTGACACAAATACAGAATGTGTTTGTGCAATGATCCTAATACGCACGGCATTCCAAGCCTTAAAGGTATTGAATTATTTAATTGCAATTTGAAAACTTAGGACATCGTCAGTATACCTTAAAATTGTATGATGGTAAATGTTATATGATTGAAACAGCTATGAGCATTTTGGAAAAGGAAAATTAACCGTGGGTGCTTTGAGCCTTCAGGGGATGAGTTGTGCCTGCCGGGAATGAATATTATACTTGTTGTCTTATTTAGAAACAAAGATATGAAAAAGATATAAAACTTCTTTGGACGTTTTAATGTCCTATTTGTGTATTTATGGAATTGCGGTGTAGTTCAAATGTCAGTTGGAGCTGAATTTAAGGCAGCTCATTTATGTTTTATTAGAATGCAATGGGAAAATATGCAGGAATATTATTAAAACATTGAGAAGGGAAAGCACTAAACAGTGGGGTGGGGGGGGGGGGGGAAAGCACCATGTGATGAAATTACTGAATGATTTAGCAGTATGCTGATTCAGAATACTAATACATTTTTTTTATTTTTCTCTTCAGATTACAATAACAAACAACTCAAGAAAACAAACATCCAATAAATTATGAATGTTGAACAAGATGACATTGCATCCACAGCAGATGATGATAGGTCCAAAGTTTAACAGGGCCATACTCGACCCCTTATTTGTCCTGCTGTTGGCTCTACAACTTCTCGTGGTGGCCGGCTTGGTCAGAGCTCAGACCTGCCCTTCCGTGTGCTCCTGTAGTAACCAGTTCAGCAAAGTGATCTGTACACGACGGAACTTGAGGGAAGTGCCAGATAGCATCTCTATCAACACGCGCTACTTGAACCTGCAAGAGAACGGGATACAAGTCATCAAAGCTGACAGCTTCAAACACTTGAGGCACCTGGAGATTCTGCAGTTGAGCAAGAACCACATTCGGCAGATTGAAGTTGGGGCATTCAACGGTCTGACAAATCTCAACACCCTGGAGCTGTTTGATAACCGCCTGTCCACCATTCCGAGTGGAGCATTTGAGTACCTCTCTAAGCTGAAGGAATTGTGGTTGAGGAATAATCCAATTGAAAGTATACCATCGTATGCTTTCAATCGAGTCCCTTCTCTTCGGAGATTGGATTTAGGTGAGCTAAAGAGACTTGAATACATCTCTGATAGAGCCTTTGAAGGCCTGTCAAATTTAAGGTATTTGAACCTCGGTATGTGTAACCTTCGGGAAATCCCAAACCTCACACCTCTGACAAAATTGGAGGAACTGGAACTATCAGGGAATCGGCTTTCACTCATCCGACCGGGCTCCTTTCAGGGTTTGACAAACCTGCAGAAACTGTGGATGATGCATGCTCAAATCCAGGTGATTGAAAGGAATGCCTTTGATGACCTTCAATCACTAATCGAGCTTAACTTGGCACATAACAACCTGACTTTGCTGCCTCACGACCTCTTCACCCCCCTTCACCACCTTGAGCGGGTCCACTTGCACCACAACCCGTGGAACTGCAATTGTGACATCTTGTGGCTGAGCTGGTGGCTGAAGGAGATTGTGCCCTCCAATACGACGTGTTGTGCTCGTTGTCATGCACCCCCAAGCCTGAAAGGGAATTATATTGGGGAACTGGATCAGAACAAATTTAACTGCTATGCTCCGGTAATTGTAGAGGCTCCTACAGACCTCAATCTAACAGAGGGGATGGCTGCAGAATTAAAATGTCGAGCATCAACCTCCATGACCTCAGTGAGTTGGATTACTCCAAACGGCACAATAATGACTCATGGGGCTTACAAAGTCCGGATCTCTGTGCTTAACGATGGCACGTTAAATTTTACAAATGTGACTGCCCAGGACACTGGTTTGTATACGTGTTTGGTGAGCAATTCTGCAGGGAATACGACAGCCTCAGCTACACTAAATGTGACTGCAACAGAAAACAGCACCTTCACCTATTTCACAACGGTCACCGTGGAGACTATGGAACCATCTGTACAGGTACACACGACAGATGACAAATTTAGACCGACGCCGTTCAGCGACTGGGACACGACATTTGTGACGACCTCCTTGACTCCTCGGAGCACCAAGTCAACGGAAAAAACAATCACTGTTGCTATTACTGATGCGGGAGGGAATCTCATGCCAGGCTTGGATGAGGTGATGAAAACCACAAAGATAATTATTGGTTGTTTTGTAGCCATCACACTGATGGCAGCGGTGATGTTGATCATTTTTTACAAAATGCGCAAGCAGCATCACCACCAGAATCACCACGCTCCCACCAGGACCATCGAGATTATCAATGTAGATGATGACATCGCGGGAAGTACTGCCGTGGAGAGTCACCTGACCATGCCCGCGATAGAGCATGAGCATATGAACCACTATAACTCGTACAAAGCTCCGTTCAATCACACCACCACAGTAAACACAATAAACTCACTACACAGCTCTGTGCATGAACCATTATTGATGCGAGTGAACTCTAAGGACAATGTGCAAGAGACACAAATATGAGATGGTTGGGGGTTGGGGGGGGGGGGGGGGGGGTGCGGGGGACACAAATTTACAAATGACAAACAGGACAAGGCTAATTCTACTGTTTAAAAGAAGTGTCTTCAAAGAGGTTTATTTATTAAAAAATAATTCTATTGTGATCTAAAATAGAGACAATTATGTGTATTCTAAACACTGATTTGACATACAATGCTGCGCCCATTAATTTAGCCATCACCATGTTTTTCATAGGGGATTTTGATTCTCTAAGGGACTATTCAGATATTTTGTAAGAATTGCGTTTCACATGGGGTTTTTATGGTGAATTCTAGTGGTGAGATTCGGTCTGTTTTGTCTCTTTCTGTTATTTCATGAGCTCTTACAACTGGTAATGACAGGGAATGCAGTATTAGAGGTAGATTTATATTAAATCTTTTATTTTCCATGTATCATCTTGTTCTATATTTACAAACAGAATCATTCTGTGAAGATTGCTTGTAAAAAAATTACAAAAAAATCCACATACCCATGATCTTTTAAACAATTATAGATCCAGAATTTGTAGCTCAAATACTAAATAAGATTATAAATAAACTATTGTTGGTTTTCAGTACCTTCAAATATCTAAATTAATGATTCTGAAGACAGAGTTCAACGATATATTTGCAGTATTCTGTAATGTGTTAACCTAAGTTTGAGGGAATCACCAGTATCATTTTGGACAGTTCAAGTCTTAATTGAACCAATAGGATATTTGGATTATCTTTTACATTTTGTTTAAGATGCCACACAAGGTTATGGAGATATGGCAATTGTCATTCTGGTCACAAGAGATGCTTTAGAAAAAAAATGGCGGAACCAATTATAATTTTTTCTCTATACTTCCCTAAAGTTTAATTCTGGATACTCAATACAGCAATGCTGTCAAGCTTCCTGAGCGAGCTGTCAGAAAGTCAAACAGGACCTGCATGAAGATGGCATACAAAAAAAACAAGCTTACTTCACATTAAAGGCTATTCCATTGAAAAGTGAGGTTGCTGGACTGGTCGCCATTGTCACATCTGGATGAGAAGATTGTACATGTAACTTCTCTGTCAAGGGTCATACTTAATGCTATTTCTGTTCATGACTAACGTTGAGAACACGTCATTTGAAATACAATATTTTGTTGCAATCTTAACATTTTTGCTTATCCCAATGGACTGTGAAAGTCCAATTGTCCAAATCAATGTTAACTCAATTTCGTGCAAAATGGTTTTCCAAGAAAATCTCTGGCCTGTTGTGTTTTTCAGCGTTTATTAGACAATCTCATTTAAATATTATCACTGTCATGAAGCCATCATCACCTCCAAGCTCTCCTTGAAATCAGATACCAACCTGAATTGGACATGTATTGCTATATTTTATTGTTATTCAGTCAATATCCTGGAATTGACTATGTTGCAGCATTATGGGAAGGCTAACACAAGAAGGTCTGTAGCAACTTAAGGAGGTGGTCCACCTCCATCCCCATCTCCACCATCCCCATCTCCTGCACTGCCACCATCACCATCTCCACCATCTCCACTGCCACCACCACCATCTCGACTATCAGCATTTCCACCATCTCCACCAGTGCCATCTCCATCATTGCCACCATCACCATCTCCACCAGCACCATCTCCACCACTGACACCATCAGCATCTCCACCATCACTATCTTCACCATTGCCATAAACACCACCTCCACTGCTACTATCATCACCATCTCCACCATCACTATCTCCTCCACTGCCACTAACTCCACTGCCACTGCCGCCATCACAATCTCCACTGGCACTAAAACCATCTCCACTGCCCCCATCACCCCCTCAGAGCAAATGGGGATGAGCCCATCCTGCAAAAAACAAAATAAATCAATTAGTTTCATTTCATTTAAGGCTGCATAGGTAATGTCCACCACCTCCACGGGGGCATTGTGTAACAAATATAATTGAAGACAATGTGTTACCTTCACCCCTTGATGTAAAATGAAGGTAATCAATTTTCTACTTCCCGTTGAAGTTCGAGTTCACTAATATATAGAGTGAAAGAATGGCTTGGCAGACTTTCAAACCTAAGAATTTCTCTTCCACCAGCCTCTAGTTGAAAGAACAGGGAAGGCATTAAAATATAAAAGGACAGTTGTCATGTTGTCAGGGTACCACAGAATCTCTTAATCTATTGGGCAGCACGGTAGCATGGTGGTTAGCATAAATGCTTCACAGCTCCAGGGTCCCTGGTTCGATTCCCGGCTGGGTCACTGTCTGTGCGGAGTCTGCACGTCCTCCCCGTGTGTGCGTGGGTTTCCTCTGGGTGCTCCGGTTTCCTCCCACAGTCCAAAGATGTGCGGGTTAGGTGGATTGGCCATGCTAAATTGCCCGTAGTGTCCTAAAAAAAAGTAAGGTTAGGGGGGGGGGTTGTTGGGTTACGGGTATAGGGTGGATGCGTGGGTTTGAGTAGGGTGATCATTGCTCGGCACAACATCGAGGGCCGAAGGGCCTGTTCTGTGCTGTACTGTTCTATTCCAGTGAAGACATTTGCCCTTTCCAATGTATTAAAAGCAATTTCCTTGGTAACTGGAATGAGAGTGGTAGAAAGGTCTGAGTGAAGACTATTTTAATTCTATTGTCTCTAAGTCTGTCCTTAAGGTAATAAAATTACAGTATTTTCTCTGAAGGGTGCAGTTACGTTTACTGCGGCCAGCTTTACTAACATTGAGAGTGCCTTTTTAAAACAATCGTGATGAGCTGCTGAATTATATTCCATTAAGAAATGCTGTAACACATTGACAAATCACTTCGTGTTACAACCAGATACACACCTTGCCCAGCGCGTTCATCATTTTTTGTTTGGGTGGCAAGAGCCTGATTTGCATCCTGATGTTCTTGGTACCTCAGAATATGTTGCTATCGGGAGGTGTGAGGCCACTTGTCCGCCAGTTTCTCACTTCTTGCATAAGCTCCGGAAGGTTAGAGAATGGGAAGGCAAAGAAAGGACAGCATCGTGTACATTAAGACACAGTAGGCGCATGTAGTTTGCCTTAATAGGGAGCGAGCTCAAGATCAAATATAGAGGAAGCTCACACCCTGGTGAAATCCCTTTAGAGAAACTAGAGAAGGATTGTAGGACATTGAGAACTTCGATTTACTTACCCAGAAATCTGACACTCACAGTCCTCTGAAATATGACATGATCTGGGTTGTAGATGGCATAGAATCCTGACAGGTTTTCTTTCATGGAAATAAATCTTTTCAGATGCAATTGAATATAGCTGTCCCAGACACTCAAATGTGTACAACTTTGACATTCAAGCGAAGAGGGAAACAACAAGAATGGAAAAAGACACGAAGAATCAAAAACGTGTGCCGCAGGTTTGTCTGGGTGACATCTATTCAAGCAAGATAATATTGTCAGTATTTGATACAATTTACATTACCGAGGTGTACAAAATCTGCAAAACCGTAACCAAGCAACTTCTCCATGGTAACAGTGCCCTTCAAGAATTATATTTTCAGACATTACTGCAGCTTATTAAAAGATATAGGTGAACAACACAAGCTGAGAAATGTGATTTTAGGACTCAGAATGCAGTCTGCATAAATGTCCTCAAATACAGAGCATAAACAGCAAAATGAAAGGCCGAAGAGGGAGTGCTGAGAGAATGTTGTTCTGGAACACTAATTTAATACAAATGGTAACAGTAACAAGTATGTTCGTAAGGTGTTAAAAGCATCATTGTACATTGTCTTGACAAGCTCTGAACATTTTACTGGAAAGGATGTGGGAAAAGATAACATCTGGCATGTTTATTAAAGAAACTAATTTCTACTGTGATTTCAAAAAGAAAATACATATATCCCTATGATTATGATTATCTTGTTCCCTTGAAAATGTTTGTGCTGATTACTGAAATTTGGATATTCTTGTCTATTATAAACAATCTTTTTTCTGTATTGTTGACAATTCTATGTTGGGTTCTCTTGAGTTCAGATCCAGTATGGCTCCCAGTAATCTGTATGTTAGTTGGAGTATGGTTCATTGTCCTAGACAAACACTATTGCTCAAGATCAGAGATTCCTTTCGGTGATTCTATGTGGTACTATCAAAAAACTTGCTAGGAAATTATCGGCTGTGTATGTGACTGAATGATGCAATTATAATCATGGATTTTCTTTTGTGCTTTTTGAGAGAGTTCACTTTGGTTCCTCCCATCTACCACAAAATGTGAATTTCACTGAATAAAGTTCACCAAGGTTATCAAACCCCCTTCCTGTTCTTGCAAGGAAAACCCTTCCTGTTCTTGCAAGGAAAAAAAACAACATCGATGTTCAATGATGCTTGACCAACTCCAGCAAGAGAATCAGAGCAATCGTAGAGGTCGTTTTGGGTGTGCTTCTCAGCAACGAGCTTTGATAAGTTGCGTTGATTCAGATTTGAGCCTCGATCAAGTTCTGACGGATTTTACTCAGAGTTGGTTCCAATATTCGTTAGAATCAATATGGAAACAATGTTCAATAACTATGCATTGAAAGAAAGTGTTTGGATCGGCAATTATAGAATAACGGCATAATGTGAAATGAATGTGTGTTTCAGGAGTTTGCTCAGAAGTTCTGCAAACTGAAGAAAATGCAGGTAAGTCACCTCTGAAAAATAAAACAAAACCTGCACCTCTTGGAAGATATTCTCCATGTTGCAATTGAATCTTCGTGAATTGATAAGGTTAGTTACATTTAAAGTTGCCTTTAATCTATAGTGGTTCTGAGAATGCAAGAAACGAGTTGCCAGTTGAAAGTGCGGATTCAGTAAATGCCCTTGGTCATCCTTACGCTGAGAACTTTAGAGTTTACAAAAGTAAGAGACGACTTGCTTGGAAGCTTTAAGATCCTGAGAGGTCTTGGTAGAGTTGGTGTGGAGAAGATGTTTCTTCTTGTCGGAGAATAAGGAGTCACTCATTTAAGACAGAGATGAGGAGAAATTATTTCTCTCTGAGGGCTGTAAGTCTTTGGAGCTCCTTCTAAAGGCAGTGGAAGCAGAGTCTTTGAATGTTTTTAAGACAGAGCTGGATAGGTTCCTGATTGGCAGCACAATGGTCAGCACTGTTTCTTCACAGCGTCAGGGTGCCAGGTTCGATTCCCGGCTTGGGTCCCTGTCCGTGCGGAGTCTTCACGTTCGCCCCGTGTCTGCATGGGTTTCCTCCGGGTGCTCCAGTTTCCTCCCACAAGTCCCGAAAGACATACTGTTAGGTAATTTGGACATTCTGAATTCTCCCTCAGTGTACCCGAGCAGAAGCCAGAGTGTTAATGTAAGCCTACTTGTGATAATATAGATTATTAAAGGTTTTCGGGGGTAGACGGAATGTGGGGTGGAGGTACGATCAGCCGTAATCTTATTGAATGGCGGAGTGGGTTTGAAGGGCTGAATAGCCTACTCCTGCTCCTAATTTGTATGTTGGCTTGATTCCTGCCTCCAAAAGAGAAGAAAAAGGGGCGAGCGAAAGGCGAAAAGACTGCTTTTATGCAGCTGAAGACCTTTTCACAGGTCATCAATGAAGACGTTTGGTATTTTGCATCTAGAGCCAAAAGGAAATTATATCTGGAGCTAGTTCCCTGGAATTTCCAAAGGGGTTCTTCCCCAATCTCTCGTTCTCTTTCTCTCTCTCCAGGAATTGTCAACATCTGCCACACATTAGCAATGGCAGTCACTGCTCCCCTTCCAATGGAATCAAAACTAGTCATGTTTGACTTCCCATGACGAATGCTGCAAAGATCAAGTGAGTACAAAAATAAAAGTTGCTTTCTCCCACTGCTTTGAATTGCTAGCTGAGGTCAGTTACAGGACAATGAGGTAATGTCATGACCTGTGGATTTTGTTGTACATAAAACGATGTGAAGCTCAACACAAACTGAACAGTACAACCAACTTGGTATTGGTAGAAAACAGCAGGGAAAACAAATTTCCTGCAACGGAGGCTTGTATATTCACACAATGACTGAAGTAGATCACTAAAATTAGATACCACAACGTACCCGCTAGTATAGATAACATATTGTGCAGCTCATGTGGGCCAATGGCACCAGTAGTTCTGCATTTCCATCCAATATCCTTGGCGTCTCCGAAATCTTCCAGGTTCTCTCCCAAATAATTCAGTGAACGCTTCTCCACATGGAGTGAGCTGCTTAATGTCACAGTCACCACCACCTGTGACTTGGCATGAATACTGTAATTTACAGAACCCCGCTGTTCATCTTTCTAATCTGCTGCTAGCTACATCTTTGCTAAATTTTCGTTATGTCAGTACAGTAGTCTTTACGTATATCTGTAATTACTACTTTCCACAGGAATTGCAACAGGGGCACTACTGGAGTTTAACCAGCAGCAGCGTACTGACGAGCATCTTTGATAACATTGGGTATTTTTATCTTGTTTTGGTTTGATAACTGTTCTTTAAAATCCAGTGAGAGTTTGGAAGCTGTTTAAAACCTGTGTGCCAGTTCAGATTCAATATCCATATATGTTTGCTCTGCTACTCCACAGTAACATGGCTGAACATGAGACTTTGATTCGACAACTTCTTCTACTTCTGTATACAGTTGAGACCATGCTTACTCTTGCAATAGTATTTTTCCACACGTGCCTTGTTTGGTGGTCGCCAACCAACTATCATATTTGCTGGACAATAAGATACGTTTTTTCCAGACAAATATCACCTAAAATTGGCATGCACCTGAAGGTTGCAGCCAAATACTTTCTGGCTATTTCCTATTAAAATCCTTATGTGCCTTGTGGTTTGGTTCATTTTAAGGTCCAGCAAATATTTTATTTATAATAATAATAATAATAATCGTCATTAGTGTCACAAGTAGGCTTACATTAACACTGCAATGAAGTCACTGTGAACATCCCCTAGTCGCCACACTCCGGCGCCTGTTCGGGTACACAGAGGGAGAACTCAGAATGTCCAAATAACCTAACAGCACGTCTTTTGGGACTTGTGGGAGAAAACCGGAGCACCGGAGGAAGCCCATGCAGAGACAGGGAGAACGTGCAGACTCTGCACAGACAAATGGCAAACATAACACGTAAGGACATAGAACATACAGTGCAGAAGGAGGCCATTCGGCCCATCGACTCTGCACCGACCCACTTAAGCCCTCACTTCCACCCTATCACCGTAACCCAATAATCCCTCCTAGCCTTTTTGGTCACTAAGGGCAATTTATCTTTGCCAATCCATCTAACCTGCACGTCTTTAGACTGTGGGAGGAAACCGGAGCACCCAGAGGAAAACCACGCAGACAGGGGGGAACGTGCAGACTCCGCACAAACAGTGACCCAGCAGGGAATCGAACCTGGGTCTCTGGCACTGTGAAGCCACAATGCTATCCACTTGTGTTACCGTGCTGCACCTGATTCAAAAAAAAAATCCTCCACGTGTTTCTCCCCCACAATCCAAACATGTGCAGGCTAGGTGGATAGGCCACACTAAATAGTCCCTTAATTGGAAAAAATGAATTGGGTACTCTAAATATAAAAAACATATATTTTGCGACAAAATTCAATGGTTTCAGCAGTGCAATGTCTCTCGCGTAAATCAAGATTCTCTTGATTGTCATTCAGTCACTTTTGTTTTTCCAAAATCTGCATTCTGCAGCTGGAATGGCAAAGCTTTTAATATTTAAACCTATAACTGACATGTTAACTACTTTAGATGCAATTCAGCATAATTATTTCACGAATAGCTTGTAAATTTTGTTACTACACATTAAACTCCATTCTCATCAATCGCAGTTTCTATAAGCTGCATGTTTCTGTAATGTTGCTAATGATGTGAAAAATTAACGCTTGTATTGCTGTCTCTGTGGAGACTTTCATCACTCTCTGTATGGAGTCGTGCAGTGGTCTCTCTGTGGAGTCGATCTGTGAGCTCCCAACAGAGTCATTCAGTACTCGCTGTGTGGCATCATTTTCTTCTTGGGTATTTGACAGGTTGCTGTCATTCAATATATCGACGATTTGCCATTGCATCATGGTATTGGATTCATCTACCATGAGGAGAGTCGTGTTGAGCTTTTCAACCGTGGCGTTGATGCTTTTATGATCATCATATCCGAATAACTCAGCCACGTTCATTTTAAATGCTCCATTCCCAGTGCTTAAATACACAAAACACATTGGAAAAAGAAGGGGAAACGATTATATGCAATGTTTTCTTTCATGCACTGGGGTTATTTTTGTAGGACCAGGTAAGGTCAATTCTTATAAATTGTTTTAAAAATTGAAAAAGGGAACAATCATTGAAAGGAGAATTCCTTTTTCCTTAGTGGAATTCCATTGTTTCTGCTTATTTACCATTAATGTTGCCCCCTTCCCAAAAAGTGGTTCTTACATCATGGAAAGCAAATAGTCCTGCGCAATCTGAAGGTGAATTGAGACCTATACCACGTGTATCCATCCACAATACAAACTCCTTCAACCCATGCAGCCCCAAAGAATGGCCCACTTCTCCAGCTTCAAAGAGATGCCAGAACCTTGTTTATTCTTTCGTAGGATGTGGGCCTCGCTGGCTAGACCAGCATTTATTGCCCATCCCTAATTGCCCTTGTAAAGGTGGTGGTGAGCTGCCTCCTTGAACCGCTGCAGTCCATGTGGTGTAAGTACAGCCACGGTGCTGTTGGAGATGTATTATTCCTTGTGTCTGAATAAAGCTCGTAGTCTTACTGTTGAAGTAGATGCTTTATTTCTGTGAGTTTGTTCTCTCTCTAGCGCTTAGACTATGCTAGATCTGAGCTGCCTGTCTGTGTCCTGCTCACCAGCTGCCGTTCCTGTGAAGAGAAAGAGAGTACTTCCTGTTTGTCTATGTCTATATATCCATCTCCGGTGCTCCCTCTAGTGGTTACTTAGTTGTAGTGTACTTACCTTGACCCCTTGTGTATATACAGTGATGCATATCACTACATCCCCCTTTTTTCTTGTTCACATATTTTCTGTACTTTGTTGAAGAAAATTGTACAAAGCAGGTAGATAAATGATGATATGTACAAGTTGTGATGATATTGGTGATTATACAAAGCCAATTAATATTTATGAGTCCAATCATAATAAAAAAAATTATGAGTCCAAACCTGATGAATTTGTACGGTTGAGTTGCTTTCTTCTCCAGTTGTTGAAGTGGTGATGTTGATGTTGTCTTTTCTTTGTGAACGTTGTCAGTGTTCTTGTGTTTAAGTAGCCAAGAAGACATCATGAGGTGTTCGAATGGTCGAATCACTTTGCTGTCTGATTTACACTTTTTTTCTATGCTTGTGGTAGCGATTCTGTATGTCATCTTTGTTGTCTGACCTGGACTTTTTCCTGTGTTTGCAGTATTGATTCTGTATATCTTGTTTGTTGTCTGACCTGGACTTTTTCCTGTGCTTGCGGTATTGATTTAGTATGTCATCTTTGTTGTCTGATCTGGACTTTTTTCTGTGTTTGTGGTATTGATTCTGTATGTCATCTGCCTTGAAAGCTGGTTTGCTTGTTTGTAGTGGAGCAAGTGCGAAGTTGTGAGATTCGTTGTCATGCCATGGTATGTCTGTACTCTTCTCATTGGTTTGAGCTGTGCTGTTACATTGTCCTTCATGTGCAGAGTTGTACCATGTCGTACAAGTTGTTATTTTTGTCGTTTCTGTCTTTGTTGTTTTTGTTGTCGTACTTGTTGCTGTTTTTGTCGTGCTTATTGTTTCTGTTTTTGTTGTTTTCGTTGTTGTTGTCCTGTTTGTTGTTGCTGTTGTTGTTCTTGTTTCTGTTATGCTTCTTGTGGTTTTTGTTGTTCTTGTTGCGCTCAATGATTGTTCCGTGTGGATAATGTGAGTCATTCTCAAAGTTATTTGTGTCAGTGTCCTTTGTGGTAACTGATGTTTCATTGAGTGTTTCTTCTTGAGGATTGTGTGAATGATCTGATGTTGCATTGATCTTGGTGACATCAGTCATTTGTGGTTGATGTGATTCCTCTTTTATTCTTTGGTGCTCCTCTTCTGGAGTCATTTCTGGTTCACTTGAAACATCATTGTTTTCTTGGTGCTCCTCTTTTGGAGTCAAAATCTTCAAGATTTCATATTCTTGTGGATAGGTTAGCGTAGATGAGGTTTTAATTGACGTGGTCTCACTGGACTCAAGAATAGTTTCACTTTGATTGTTGAGTTCTTCTGTACATACGAGCTGAGATCTCTCAGTCTCACTGTGATCTTGCACATCTTGTATGGAAATCGTGATTTCTTCATCACTTGTCTCACATAAAGTGGTTAGACATTCAGTGTCTTGTTGGTTAAATGAGCTGGGTAGACATTCGTAGTCTTCTTCTGGTGGCTCAAATAAGCTGGGTAGACTTTCATAGTCTTCTTCGAGTGTCTCAAATAAGCGAGGTAGACTTTCATAGTCTTTTTGTTGTTCACATGAGCTTGGTAGACTTTCATAATCTGCTGCTGGTTGCTCAGATACAGTTGATAGACCTCCATGGTCTTGTTCATGCTATGGAGTCTTGAGTTGCTTCCATTGTGGAGTCTGTCAATGAGTTCTCTGTGGAGTCTTGTATTGCTCTCTGTGTGGAGTCTTTCATCACTTTCTGTGTGGAGTCGTGCAGTGGTCTCTGTGGAGTCGATCTGTGTGCTCCCAATGGAGTCGTTCAGTACTCGCTGTGTGGTGTCGTTTTCTTCTTGGCTATTTGGCAGGTTGCTGTCATCCAATGTATCGATAATCTGCCATTGCATCATGGTATTGGATTCATCTACCATGAGTAGAGTCGTGTTAAGCTTTTCAACCATGGCCTTGACGCTTTTATGATCATCAATTCCGAATAACTCAGCCATATCTGAGTCGTATTTTTCGATAAACAAATCACCTTCTTTGGTTTTGGATTTTCATTGTGCTCTTCACTTCGGGTGGTGCAAACTGCTTGTTCCAGGGTGCTGTGGAGTTTATTTTCAACTGCTGGTAGAAGTTCAGACATTGTTCTGTCTTTCGAGGTGAACAAATTGTGTTTTGTAGCTTCAAAACTCTTTTTTTCATTTTTCTGACATTTCCCCTTTAAAACCTCTGACATCATGACGCTCGTGACGTAAAGCGTAGGAATGGATTGCACATGCGCAAATTGTTTTTCTTTTACTGTGCGCTTTTTCGTAAACTGTGGCTGGTGCATGCACAGTACCCTTTTCGGGCTGTGCGCTCTTTTTGTTCAACTGCGCATGTGCAACGATCTGCGCCCAAAAAAAATTTTTCAATTGCGCATGCGCGGCTGCCATTTCCTTCTTCATGTTAACTTCTTTAGACCCATGGAAAAGAACTTTGTGCCGTTTTCTTAAAAGTTATTTTTTCTTGCGATCTGCACTTGTCAATCGCGATTTCCACCATTAACCCTTTCTGTTCTGATGATTGATTGAGTTTTGCATCACTCATTCCCTGTGCAATTTGGTCTCTGAGCATTGAATGTCTCAAAGCAGTATTGTTACTGGTGTTACAGTAATCTTCAAATTTTTTAAGTATTACTTCTAATTCGGTGTTGTCTTCACCTTTCAAGTAATTAAAGCAGTTATAGATTTCTCTTGCTTCATGTCCTGCCAGGAGAAGTGCTATTTTTATTTCTTCTGAGACCGCGCTCAACTCATTAGCCATGATATACCGTTTGAACATTTATTTTAAGATTTTCCATCTGTGACTTAAATTACCGGTTATTTTCAGCTGCGGTGGAGTTCCGAGTTGCACCGACTCAGCGAAGTCTTCCCATGTCCGAGTTTTCTTCTGCTTTCGATCGTACTTTGTCTGTACCTTGTGTAACTTTTCTAGTAAGCGTTCTGAAGTCACCCCACTCCTGGTACCATTTATTATTCCTTGTGTCTGAATAAAGCTCGTAGTCTTACTGTTGAAGTAGATGATTTATTTCTGTGAGTTCGTTCTCTCTCCAGCTTTAAGACTATGTTAGATCTTAGCTGCCTGTCTGTGTCCTGCTCACCAGCTGCCGTTCCTGTGAAGAGAGAGAGAGTACTTCCTGTTTGTCTATGTATATATATCCATCTCTGGTGCTCCCTCTCGTGGTTACTTAGTTGTGGTGAATTTACCTTAACCCCTTGTGTATATGCAGTGATGCACATCACTACAGGAGCGAGAGCTTCAGGATTTTGACCCAACAATGATAGTCTGCACAGTGGTTAGCACTGATGCCTCACAGCGCCTAGGACCCGGATTCAATTCCAGCCTTGGGTGACTGTCTGTGTGGAGTTTATACATTCTCCCCGTGTCTGCGTGGGTTTCCACCGGGCGCTCCGGTTTCCTCCCACAGTACAAAGATGTGCAGGTGAGGTGGACTGGCTATGCTAAATTGTCACCTAATGTCCAAGGGTTAGGTGTGGTCATGGGGATAGGGCAAGTAGTGGGCCTGGATGGGGTGTTCGTTCAGAGGGTCGATGCAGACCCGATGAGCTGAATAGTCTCCTTCTGCACTGGAGGGATTCTATGATTCTTTTGTCAGTGAAGAAGCGGCAATATATTTTCAAGACAAGATGATGTGTGGCTTGGAAGGGAACTTGCAATTTAAATCATAATGTGGCAAGTGTAACCAGATCTGGACCCAGTTGCACAGAGGTAATTCAAAGAAGCTCAATGTTCCCTTGAGAACTATTTCACATGACACAAAACTGAATCAAATGCCACTTTCATCTTTCACATTTGTGATGGTCCAACTATCTGATAAATTCAAAGATAAATATGGCTTAAAAATGGCAGATGTTTTGACTTTTTAGAGATATTTGCCGCACTAACCAAAGAACACTTCAGAAAAGATTTGAAACATATGCCCAGTGGTGAAGTATATCCTTGTACCACCACAAAAAGCTAAACTTTGTATAAACAATTAAAGGTAGCATTGTGATGAAGAAAAAGACAGGTGCCTATAATAAATACATGTTAACTTGGCAAGTAAAATGCTTATTGCTTGGGAGATTAAGCCCCATCTCATTTATATCGTTCTATTTTATGGCTGAACCACAGTTCCAAAGTTAATTTAGTTTGTGGCCAGACAATAACTTTATTAGCATGAAGGAAGATCATCCTGAATGCCTGGCGGGATTCTCTGTTTTGCCAGCGTCTCTGGGTTTCCCGACGGCGTGGGGCTGCCTCACAATGGGAAACCCCATTGACCGGCCGGCGTAATGGAGAATCCCGTCGGCGGGTCGAGGCAGAAAAGTGGCATGGCGGGGCGGAGAATCCAGCCCATGGCCTTATTCGCATTTTTACCATCCTTCCAAATATATCTTGTTAAGGATTGACGCAAACAACCTTCTGCATAATTGAGACCCTTCACTCAAAGCAACCAAGTGTGATTTCATCAGGGCAATTCATCCTTTCCAACACACAAAGCAGATCTGATCCTGACATATACCCATCTTCTTACATGTGAATGTAGCAAAATATTACGATAAAATCCAGTCCAAAGATGTGCAGGTTAGGTGAATTGGCCATGATAAATTGCCCTTAGTGTCCAAAATTGCCCTTAGTGTCCAAAAGTGCCCTTAGTGTTGGGTGGGGTTATTGGGTTATGGGGATAGGGTGGAGGTGTTGACCTTGGGTAGGGTGCTCTTTCCAAGAGCCGGTGCAGACTCGATGGGCCGAATGGCCTCCTTCTGCACTGTAAATTCTATGACAAAATATATTTTCTGAAGAAATTCTTTGTATAAATGGTGGTAGATGGCAAGAATAACCTGCTAAAATACAGTTATTGCCAGATTGTGAAAGATAAGGGGCCGCATTATCCGTTCATGAGACTAAGTGTGGATGCCGGGCCAGGATTAGTGGACTTCTGCGAAAGCAAAACTGCCGTACCTCGACCAATTCACCAACTGTTAAGGGGCTGGCATCAGCGCCACGTGAAACACCATTGATTCCAATGAGAAATGGTGCCAGTTTCGGGATTGATACTCATGAGGCTGACAAGCTGCAGCCACATATACACGCGTAACACCCCAGGCGCACTCATCCCAGCCAACAAGATGGCAGCAAGGAGAGCGGCACCCCATTTCACGGACGCTGAACTCGAGACCTTGTTGGGTGCCGTGGAGGAGAGGTGGCCGACCCTGTACCCCGGGTGGGGGGAGGCTGCCAGCCACCGCCGTTTGCTGTGCCTGGACGCCCGGTCTTGAGGGGGATACCCAGCCCCAGGGTCCATTCCCTGCTCAGCATACCCCCCCCCCCCCCCACCCCGCCCCACCTCCAGCCAGTCCGGCCAGTGTTAGGACCAGCAACCCACAGTCAGCCTCTGCAGGTCCTACCCCCTCATCAGCCAAGGCCTGTTTCTCGATTCTAAAAAGCACAAGTGAACCTTGCAGTCGGGAATTCCGCCCCCCTCCCCGCAGAGGCAGAGGACCGCAGGGGCCCCGGAGAATACTGGGTCAGGCCCGCTAATGATGATGTGCGAACAGCGTTTACTGTACGGGCGGAGTGGAATGCATTGACGCAACTGTCGAGGCACTGGAGGATGGCAATTTGGCGTGAACCCGGCGCCCGCCCCGATTTTGGCGTCACGACTGATTTGCCGCCCAAGCACCTTTCCCGACTATGGCGTCGGCCGACAGAGAATCCCGTCCAAGGCATTAAAAGGATGTTCGTGGTGGGGCCAGGTAGTCTTTTACTACACTGTACTCAGCTTTTATGTCAAACATGCGAGTAAAACAACATTTCAAACAAAATACTTTGTAAGATATGCAACCACAAAGAAGATCAGATGGTAACAGGCAGGTTAAATGAATTCTTCATCTGGAGACGGTAATCAAATTGTGGAACTAGTTATTTATTGTTCAGTGATAGGTTTATTCAGAAAAAAACTTTAATATAACAACATGCCTATGTAATGTTCACATTAGTATCTTCAAAGACTTGAATAAGGAAATCAGTCAACTGTAAATAATATTACCAGGAATGCCGTGAGTACTGGAGCTTTCTCATAAAAGTAGAAAATGCCTCTTGATGTATAAAACAAAATAAATTCGCCCATTAATTGTGGGCAAACTGCTATGAACATTCACAGAAACTAGAAGAAGCAATTAAAAAGTACCAGGTTATTCCTCCTCCATGGGAATTCTTCAAGGGCTGTAAGTGAATTAGATGATTGCTCTTTGGTCGATATCTTATAGTTTGCTTAGTTTGGTAGTATTGAATTTTTAAAAAAAGGTTGAGGCAGCAGAAATAATAGCATATTAAAAACTGGCTTGGCAAGAAAAGGAAAAGTTGAAGATAAATGACAAAAGCTCTAGCACCGGAACATATCTATTGACTTCATACTTAATCCCTACTCATTATTCACAAATCATATGGAGAAGAGAGTTTCCTGTCTGAGAAATTATTTAATGAGGCCAATAGGGTTTCAAAGGGTTAATTTTTTGAGGCTCAGTTTCTCAAGTTGCAAGATGCTAAATGGTAATTGTGAAATTTGGATGAAAGATCTGTGCTTGGGGAATGGAGCTGTGAAGGCTGCCCTTTTCAGATAATGGTATCTGGAAGTCTATTCACAGTGATCACTGTGCAAAGTAAAGAAAATTCCATTATTGCTGCGGAGTGATATTGACAAAGTTTTTAGTCTTGAACTCGTCAGGAAAATTGCAAGAATCCCAGATTTCGAACGATTGGCACAATTTACACTGCACGTGTCCTGATTGGTTAGCAAGTCAATTCTGATTGGCCAAGGAGTTGGCCTTTGTCAGCTTATACCCTCAACGTAGCAGCCATCATTTTCCTCAGTATTGGTGCCAACACCTCACAAACCAAAATCCAGTGCCCCACATAATGAGCCCTGCATTCATTTCTCTAATTATATTTACTCTATGCCAATTTTCACCTGGTTCAGCTAATAATACAGAGGTGATTACCTTTTAGATGAAGCAAAATGCTGTAGATGCCGGAATTTGAAAGCATAACCAAGAATACTGGAAAAATGCGGCAGTTCTGGCAACATCTGTGCGGTGCAATTTTTCTATAAGTTGTCATTGTGTCAGGCTCGGACTACAAACCGGTGCGTATCTCCCCAGAAGCACAGCCAAATTTTCAGACCAGATTTTCTGGCAGTCTGACAAAAAACAATCGGATGGCATGGCTGGTT
This sequence comes from Scyliorhinus canicula, assembly GCF_902713615.1. NCBI lineage: Eukaryota > Metazoa > Chordata > Chondrichthyes > Carcharhiniformes > Scyliorhinidae > Scyliorhinus > Scyliorhinus canicula. The sequence continues at coordinate 177,932,708 of NC_052154.1, read as the reverse complement.
TCACAGAGATCGGGGCACCATCTTTAAAGGGCAACTGGATCAGCACTGCTAGACAATGCCAACCTGATAGCGCAAGACTGTGACATGCATGACCCCCTCCCCCCCCCCCAGGGGCTATACTTACCTTGACCACACCCCCCCCCCCTCACCCCCACCCCCAGAGCAGGGTCCCCTCAAGGTTTTCCTGTCCTCTAAGAGCTGTTGTGAACCTTGCCGACGTGACGCCACATCAGGAAAGTTTCAATATTCCGTAAGGGACGATCATGTGGCATGAAAGCTCTTTAATTATATTTAAATTCATTGAAACGTATTTCAATGAGGTCCCTTCATTACGTCACTGGCAAGGGGTGGGAGAAATCTAGGAAACAAGATCTCGCTGGCGAGAATCCCGTTTCCTGACTGTTGCTTCTTGTGAACGCAGGTGCAAATGTGCCCCGTTAAGTAAGAGAAAACAGAGTTAACTTTTCATCTCCTCCATTTGACTCTTCATCAGAACTGGCTATGCTTTTATATTCTGCTTCTTAATTTGGTACCTAGCTTCTCAAATTGACAATGCGAAACCTCTCTCCTTGTCCTGCCCATGTCGTTGGTACCTAATGGACAATGACAACTAGATCCTCCTCCTCCCACTTGAGCTCCTCTCCAGCCCGGACCAGATGTCCCAACTCAACCAGGCAACACAGCCTTCTGGACTTTAGCACTTTACTGCAGAGAACAGTGTCAATCCCCTTCACTATACTATCCACTACTGCCACTATATTCCTGTTGCTCCCTCTGCTTGGTGGCCATGATGTCTTGGCCGGGCTGCTCCACCACCTTGGTGACCTCGCTTTTGTCCACAGAGGTTGTGAGCATCTCAAATGTGTTTGACAATTGCAAAGTCTCAGGCTCCTCCACTACTGTCTGCTCAGTCCCTTTACCCCAGCCTCATTCTCAGTCAAATCGTCCTGTGCCTTACTGCTGGCCAAACCTATTCTAAGAGGCATGACCATCTTCTGAAACAAAGAGTCCAGGTATTTCTTCACCTTCCTCAAATTGTGCAGTGTCTGCAGTTCAGCCTCTATGTTAACAATCCGGATCCAGAAATTTTCTGGCTGCTTTCATTTTTGACGAATGTGTTTGTCATGGATCGTCTTGGTGTCCAAAAACTCCCACATTCCACAGCTGCAACATAACACCTGTCCTGCCATTGTTACTTATGTTATTTAGTGTTAATTTAATTTCATTACTCACTTAATTAAATTAGAAGAGTTCCTATGCGCACAAAACCTCTTTCCTCATGCACCAAATTACTATGTATGCTGCTTCTGGCAAGTATAAATAAGTCATGTTATATGGCCGCAACTGATTCTCATAAATTGGTTGCTTTTGTGTAGCTGTTAGCACGTTCAAAATGACAGGGCAGCACGGGTGCACAGTGGTTAGCCGAGTTGCTTCACAGCTCCAGGGTCCCAGGTTTGACTCCCGGCTTGGGTTACTGTCTGTGCGGAGTTTGCACTTTCTCCCCGTGTCTGCGTGGGTTTCCTCAGGGTGCTCCGGTTGCCTCCCACAGTCCAAAGTTGTACCGGTTAGGTGGATTGGCCATGCTAGATTGCCCTTGGAGTCCAAAAAAGATTTAGGTGGGGTTACAGGAATAGGGTAGAGGTGTGGGCTAGGCTGGGGTGCTCTTTCCAAGGGTTGGTGCAGACTCGATGGGCCAAATGGCCACCTTCTGCACTGGAAATTCTATGACTGTGACATGACTACCTTTTTCTTACTAGCTTGAACCTTTGTCCCCCTTCGTCCACTCCCATGGTTCAATTTGAAGTATTATAATAGGTTATCTTTCACATTTTCCTTGATAATCTTGCACATCTCCAGAAAATCGTCCCTCAGATGTTTCTTCCCAGGCCCAAAACTTGCTTTCTATGCAGTCTTCCCTCTTGGCTCGGACCAAAAGACACTAGGAACCAGCCTATTGGCACCTCTCTGTCCAAACTCAAATGCTTCATTTTCTCGCTTGTTTCTTGCCAATATGAAAAATGAAATGAAAATCGCTTATTGTCACGAGTAGGCTTCAATTAAGTTACTGTGAAAAGCCCCTAGTCGCCACATTCCGGTGCCTGTCTGGGGAGGCTGGTACTGGAATCGAACCGTGCTGCTGGCCTGCTTGGTCTGCTTTCAAAGCCAGCGATTTAGCTGAGTGAGCTAAACCAGCCCCTGGACCAATAAGAACTGGTCATAGTTTTGAAGGTGCGATGCGACCAGAGCACTATAAAATTTGATCATTGTCTCCTCGTGTATGTATATTCTACTGTTTTAGCCATACAGTTCAACATTGATTGCGATTCTGTGGTTGAATATACTGAGCCTTACGAAGTTACTGGCCTTGCGAATTCAGGGCTGTGCGGTGAAGATGTCATTCGCTGAGGGAGGATTACTGCAGCGAAAAGTCTCATTCAGACAGAAAGTGCTTTTGTTCAGTTATTTGGCCTTGAAAATATGGAGGGGTTGATGAAAGTCAATTTGGGGTTATCCACCCATGAAGCTGCTAAGTGTCTTTTCTTCAATGTTATGTTGTCTATCTCACTTGAATAAATGTGAAGCTTAGTCCATAAAAATACCAGTCATTACTTGCTTTATGTTCTGCATTATCTGTTGGCTAATGCCTGAACAAAAGCAATAGTTTTGACTGAAATAAAATCTCTCTAATGGCATATTTATATATACTATATATATATGTAATCTTTTCACAGATTAACTTGAACTGTCTGGATTGGAGAGGACTATTGTATCAGATTCCATGCAGATATCCAGCACACATGTCTCAAACATCATTATAGATAGAGATACACATGCACTTCAAGACCTCTAACATGGATGATGGATCAGTTCAATTGGATGAGAGTGTATTACAAAATAAAACAACTGGAGGTCACAGTTCTTCTTGGCACAAAACCTACAGAGAGAGGGAGATCAGTGGCCTATATTCAAAGAGTGTAGCAGAGCACGGGGAACACATCCAAAATGTTGTGACTAACCTGACTAACTCCCACTGAAACTCAACCTTGTCATTTGTTGCATCAACAAATTGCTGTGGAACAGTTTACCAAGAAGAGTATAGCAACCATAGTGGCCGTTATAAATTTTGTGGTGAGATATGGCTTAGCAGTGTAGAGGCATGACTTGAGAATGCTGTGCACACTCTACAGCTTCTCCGATGTACTACTAATGCTCCCATTTCCACAGGCTGTGTGGAAACCTGTCTGAACGACAAGGAACACTTTGGGCGCGATTCTCCGACGCCCACCAAAACGGCGCGTTGCGTTTTGTGACAGGTCGCTCGGAGAATCGCTGCTCCGGTCGAGCGGCGATTCTCCGGCCCGGATGGGCCGAGCAGCCTGCCGAATCCGACCGGTTCACGCCGGCGCCAACCACACCTGGTCACTGCCGGCATGAACAGCGCGTGACCGCTGCGTGTGGGGCCTGTGGGGGTCGGAGGGAGAATCGAGCACCAGGGGGTGCTCAGGAGGGGTCTGGCCCACGATCGGTGCCCACCCATTGTTGGGCCGGCGTCTCTGAAAGACGCACTCTTTTCCCTCCACCGCCCCGCAAGATCAATCCTCCATGTCTTGCGGGGCAGCGGAGGGGAAGACAGAAACCGCGCATGCGCGGGTTGGCGCCTGCCAACCTGCGCATGCGTGGGAGACGTCATTTAGGCGACGCCGGCCGCGTCATTCAGGTGGTGCCGCTTTGATGCAAGCATCAAGGCCCGGCGCGCAAGATTGACGTGCCGCCGCTCCTAGCTCCCTGGGGGTGGGAGAATAGGGGGCGAGGTGTGGTCTCTGACGCCGGAGTGAAACACTCCGGTTTTCACTCCCGCGTCGGCACTTTGTCTCTCTTTGGGAGAATCGCGGCCTTTGATCCTGCGACTTCTAACTCACTGCACAATTTGAACATGATGGGGTTTGCCTACCCTGCCTCATGAGTCCTGAATTGCCAGTGCAGCCCATTCAATGAGACCGGTTTTTCATCAACCTCCCCAGCGTCATCTCTGGATGCCAGTTGGGTAACGCTCCTCCATTCTGCCAGCAGCTGCCTGTTCCTGCCCTTCGTCCACTAACTAAGACTAGGTATCCATGCTCAGTGAACAGTTTGCCTCATTCTCGCTGTGCAGCGAACCATGTGGCCCCTCGTATGTCCCTTTTGACTAGCTAAGCCATGTTATATCATTCTGCATGGGGTAAGGTAGAGAGACCTGCTTGTCAAAACCCTGGTGTCAATTCCTGCCCTGGAGCAGACTGCTTTACCCACTGAAACCTTTGTGCCATTTTCCATTTTGCCCTCCAGGGTCCTGTAGTCAGTGATGTACCATCAATTGGACTCGAGGCACGATGAAGATCCAAACTGTGGCTTTAATCAGCTAGTTGTCAGCCCGGTGGTTGACGACAGAGAAAGGCCAACCGCCGGGAAACCTGGGTACTTATACCCCGCCTCGGAGGCGGGGTCTACTTGCCTCTCGACCAATTGGTGAGCAGTCACATGACTAGTCCCAGCCAATCAGATGAGAGGCACATGACCAGCCAGAGCCAATGGGAAACCAATACTCTGCACCAATGGCAGTGCTCCCACTCATATCACCATATTCACCCCTTGTGGAGAAAGAAGGCGGGGGGGGGGGCGGTGTGATGGGAAGGGAGAGGAGGGGGGGTGTCCGAGGACTGGTGGTATGAGTAGAGTTAAACAAAGATATGGGCTGTCCACTGGCTCGTGGGAAAAATAAACAATACTACATACAACATGCTACATTGGGATGCAAGAAAAATTACAATACAGTCCAATAAAGTCCCATGGTTGCATCAGATGGTCACGATCAGCTTGTCGGGTGCCCGTGATGTTCTGGTGGACCGTCGCAGTGGAGCCGGTGACGTCGGGCCGATGGTCGTCCTTGCCTCCGGGAGCGTCGGTCGTAGGTGTGTCTCCGTACCCTGGGCCGGTGGTGGAGACGCTGTAATCGGGGAAGGGGGGGTATATGCGCTGGGTCGTGGGGGGGGGGGGTGCTGGGGGGAATTGGGGTTGGGGGGTGTGTTGATGGAAGAGGAGAAGGCCGCACGTTGGCGGGTGCCAGGTCCCGAAGCGAGACCGTATCCTGCTGACCGTCGGGATACTCCACGTACACATACTGCGGGTTGGCGTGGAGTAACTGGACTCGCTTAACCAACGGATCGGACTTGTGCACCCGCACATGCGTCCGGAGCAAGATGGGCCCGGGGGTGGCCAGCCAGGTCAGGAGAGGGGCTGAGGACAACTTCCTGGGGAAAACAAGAAGACGTTCATGAGGTGTTTGGTTAGTGTTAGTACAGAGGAGAGACCGGATTGAATGCAGGGCATCGGGAATGACTTCTTGCCAACGGGGAATAGGGAGATCTCTGGACCGTAGGGCCAGCAGGATGGTCTCCCAAATGGTGCCATTCTCCTGCTCGACCTGACCGTTACCCCGGGGGTTACAACTGGTCGTCCTGCTAGAGGCTCTGCCCTTGCTGAACAGGAATTGACGCAGTTCGTCGCTCATAAAGGAGGACCCCCGGTTGCTGTGGATGTATGCGGGGTAACCGAACAGGGAGAAGATGGATAGGAGGGCCTTTATGACGATTGTTGTGGTCATGTCGGGACAGGGAATGGCGAAAGGGAAGCAGGAGTACTCGTCGATAACACTCAAGAAATATGTGTTACAGTTGTTGGAGGGGAGGGGACCCTTGAAGTCTATACTGAGACGTTCAAAGGGGCGGGATGTCTTGATCATATGCGCTCGTTCGGGGTGGTAGAAGTGCGGTTTGCACTCGGCGCAGACGTGGCAGTCCCTGGTGATGGTCCTGACTTCCTCAACGGAGTAGGGCAAGTTGCGGGTCTTAATAAAATGGTAAAAACGAGTGAGCCCTGGATGGCAGAGGTCCGTGTGGAGGGAGCGGAGGCGGTCAATCTGCGCGCTGGCGCAGGTACCGTGGGATAGGGCATCGGAAGGCTCGTTGAGCTTCCCAGGATGATACATGATATCGTAGTTGTACGTGGACAACTCGATCCGCCACCGCAAGATCTTGTCATTCTTGATCTTGCCCCTCTGTGCATTATCGAACATGAAAGCTACTGACCGTTGGTCTGTGAGGAGGGTAAACCTCCTGCCGGCCAGATAGTGCCTCCAATATCGCACAGCTTCAACTATGGCCTGTGCCTCCTTTTCCACCGAGGAGTGGCGGATTTTGGAAGCGTGGAGGGTCCGGGAGAAGAAGGCCACAGGTCTGCCCGCTTGGTTCAGGGTGGCCGCCAGAGCTACGTCAGACGCGTCACTCTCGACCTGGAAGGGGGGGGGACTCGTCGATAGCACGCATCGTGGCCTTTGCGATATCCGCTTTGATGCGGCTAAAGGCCTGGCGGGCCTCCATCGACAGGGGAAAGGAGGTGGACTGGATGAGGGGGCGGGCTTTGTCGGCGTAGTTGGGGACCCACTGGGCGTAATAGGAGAAGAAGCCCAGGCAGCGTTTGAGGGATTTGAGGGAGTTGGGGAGGGGGAGTTCCATCAGGGGGTGCATGCGTTAGGGATCGGGGCCAATCACTCCGTTACGCACTACGTAGCCGAGGATGGCTAGACGGTCAGTGCTAAACGCGCACTTATCCTTATTGAAGGTTAAATTAACGAGTTTTGCGGTTCGGAGGAATTTTTGAAGGTTGATGTCATGGTCATGGCCGCAGATGGTGACGTTATCGAGGTACGGGAAGGTAGCCCGTAACCCATGCTTGTCGACCATTTGGTCCATCTCCCGTTGGAGGACCGAGACCCCATTAGTAACACCGAATGGAACCCTGAGGAAGTGGTAGAGGCGTCCATCTGCCTCAAACGCGGTGTACTTGCGGTCACTCGCGCGGATGGAGCGCTGGTGGTAGGCGGACTTAAGGTCCACCGTGGTAAATACTTTGTATTTCGCGATCCTGTTAACCAGGTCGGAAATACGGGGGACAGGGTACACGTCCAGCTGCATAAACCTGTTGATGGTCTGACTGTAATCAATGACCATCCGGTTTTTCTCCCCAGTCCGAACTACCAGCACTTAGGCTCGCCAGGGACTGTTGCTGGCCTCGATAACTCCTTCCTTAAGGAGCCTCTGGACCTCGGACCTGATGAAGGTCCGGTCCTGGGCACTGTATCGTCTGCTCCGAGTGGCGACAGGTTTACAATCTGGGGTGAGATTAGCAAACAAGGAAGGTGGGTCCACTTTGAGGGACGCAAGGCTGCAGACAGTAAGGGGTGGAATAGAGCCGCCGAATTGAAAGGTTAAGCTCTGCAGGTTTCACTGGAAGTCCAGGCCTAAGAGTGCCGGAGCGCATAGACGGGGGAGAATGAGGAGTTTGAAGTTTTTGAAAACCCTCCCCTGGACCGTGAGGTCCGCTATGCAGCACCCGGTGATTTGGACGGAGTGCGAACCCGAGGCCAATTCGATTTTATGCTTAACTGGGTGGATGGGGAGTGCGCAGCGTCTTACCGTGTCGGGGTGGACAAAACTTTCCGTGCACCTGGAGTCCAGTAGGCATTTCGTCTTGTGCCCGTTGAGCTGGATCGTTGTCGTAGTCTTGGTGAGCGAGCGTGGTCGCGACAGGTCGAGAGTGATGGAAGCAAGTCGTGGCGAGAGTTCCAGGTCATCCTCGGTGGCAGAGTAATCACTGGCAGGGCCTCCCATGTTGGCCCAAGATGGCGGCACCCAGGGCCCGCACGTGGAATCGGGGTCCCAAGATGGCGACACCCAGGACCCGCACGTGGAGCCGGGGCCCCAAGATGTTGGCGCCCATGACCCGCACGTGGCGTCCGGGGCCCAAGATGTCGGCGCCTGTGGGGACCTCGTGGCAGCTGGGGTCAGTGTCAGTGGCGTCCGCGGGCCGGTCAGGGCAGCTGGGAGCGGAGGTCGGGCGGACCGTGGGCATGTTGCAGGGGCCGGGAGGCGGGCCGGAGAGGTCGGTGCACGGCGCGGGGCCCTGGGGGGGCCGGGGGGGTGCGATCCGCGGTCGCTGCGCAGAACAGCAGCGACCGACTTGGTCTGGCAGACCACCGCGTAGTGGCCCTTCTTCCCACAGCTCTTATACAGAGCGGAGCGGGCCGGTCAGCGCGGGCCAGGGTACTTGGAGAGACCACAAAAATAGCAGCGGGGCCCCGATAGCTTATCAGAGCGTCCCGCAGCGCAGGCCTGTGGGGGGGCGGGTCTGGGTCAGCGGAGGACGGGGGTGGCGCGTGCCACGATGTCCGGGGGTTGCCGCACGGCCGGGGGCGTATTCGCGGGCGTTCAGGTCAGCGACCTCCAGGGAGGTTGCAAGGGTCCGTGCCTCAGCTAGGCTGAGGGCGTTCTTCTCCAGCAATCGTTGGCGGATAGAGGAGGATTGCATGACGGCAACATAAACGTCTCTAATTAAAAGGTCCATGTGCTCGGTCGCCGAAACTTGGGGACAGGCGCACATTCTCCCTAGAGCTGTGAGGGCCTGGTAGAATTCATCGAGTGACTCACCAGGGAACTGTTGTCTAGTCGTCAGGAGATGCTGTGCGTATACTTCGTTGACCGGCCAGAGAAAGTGTCCTTTCAGGATATCCATGGCCGCCTTATAATCCCTTTCATCCTCAATCATTGAGTATACCGCCGTGCCCACGCACGAGTGGAGGATGTGGAGTTTCTGCTCCTTGGAGGGTTTGCTGGCTGCAGTTGTCAGGTAACTGTTGAAGCACGCCTGCCAATGTTTAAAGACTGCAGGCGCATTTGAGGCATGCGGGCTGGTGCGGAGGCAGTCAGGCTTGATGCGTAGCTCCATTCCAAAATTCTAGCTGATTAAATTGATGTACCATCAATTGGACTCGAGACACGATGAAGATCCAAACTGTGGCTTTAATCAGCTAGTTGTTAGCCCGGTGGTCGACTACAGAGAAAGGCCGACCACCAGGAAACCTGGGTACTTATACCCCGCCTCAGAGGCGGGGTCTACTTGACTCTCGACCAATTGGTGAGCAGTCACATGACTAGTCCCAGCCAATCAGATGAGAGGCACATGACCAGCCAGAGCCAATGGGAAACCAATGCTCTGCACCAATGGCAGTGCTCCCACTCATATCACCACAGTCAGATGAGGCGTGCACCGAAACTAGTGCCTCATCATTTGTACAAATGCGGCTTCTATTATGTCAAAAGGATCCTCATTGCATTTTAACTGAGCTTTAAAAGGAGGCTGCTATGGTATAATTTAGAGGTGGGGGGGGGGGGGGGATTAGATGGATAAAGTAGCAAAATAACAGTATAAAAACAAACGAAAGGGATGATAGTATCTGTCATTAATTGTGTTTTAGATGTGTAAAGAAAAACTAAAAGATGTACAGTTATGAGACCAGAAGACAGAAAAATAAAGTAAAACATTACAGCGAAAGGCAGACTAGGTCAGGCAGCCAAAATAAACGTTCCTTATCCAAACACAAACAGTATCAGGGAACAAATTGAATGGATTGCAGAGAGTGGGCTGGATTCTCCAGGCCCCCAGCCGTGTGTTTCTCGGCGGTGCAGCATTCGCTGGTGGTGGGATTAGAAAATCTTGCCGCTTGTCAAAGGCATTTCCCATTGAAACCATCCCGTGCCACCAGGAAACCCATGGGCGGGGGTGCACTGCTGGCAGGAACAGGGGGCAGGATTCTCCCTTCTGGGGACTAAGTCCCACGCTGGCGGGAAAACCGGCGGCCACTACTCCTGTGTCAATAGCCCCAGAAAGAACGGCCGGCGTGATCTTGCGCATGCGCGGACCGGCCGGCATTTTTCCGTGCATGTGCGGGGATTCTCTTTACCACGCCGGCCCCCGGGCAATATGGCGGAGCCCTACAGGAGCGGGTGCGGCTGATGTCAACGGCCCCCGACTGGCATGGCGGGAATTCCGCCACCGTCCGAAAAACGGCATTGGTGAATAGGGCAGCCGGCGGCAGGTGGCGGGGCGGGATTCGGAGAATCTCAGCCAGGAAATCCCAACGACCGGAGAATTCCGGTCAACATCTTGACATGGTAGCCATTACTTAAGTGACAGCAGTAATATTAGAGTGTTTGAGACTTTAGGGGTTAATATGGGACTGGGGTAACAATGCCACCCACATTATGGTTTAGAGAGTCACATGGGGGTAGTAGAGTGCAGTAGTGAGACTGGTAGAAGTCAGCATAAAGGTAGAACCCAATCAGGAGTGGGTCTAATATAAATTTATCGTGTTAGATATAATTGTTCAACCACAAAAGCCTTTTCATTTGAGCTTATGAAGAAGGAACAGGAAGGAATATGCCATTTAAACCTTCGGGCTACCCCGCCACTTAATTCGATGATGGCTGATCTGATAGGAACCTCAAATCTGCATTCCGCCTCCTCTCAATAATCTATCACCCCCTTGATGACCAAGAAACCATCTACTTCTGCCTCAAAAATATTGAAACACTCTGCTTCCGCTAACTTTTTAGGAAGAGAGCTCCAAAAACTCACCACCCTCTGAGAGAAAAGTATTCTCCTTTTTCTCTGTTTTAAATCGGCATCCCTAATTTTTAAACAGTGACCCCCAGTTCTAGACTACTCTCCCACAAGAGGAAATATTCTCTCCACATCGGCCCTGTCATGACCCCTCGAGATCAGATATGTTTCAATCAAGTCGCTTCAAAACTCCGGTGGATAAAAGCCTGGCCTGTAAAACCTTTCCTTCATGAGAACATGCAATGGATGAATTTTTCTAATAGCGGGCGGGGAAATCAGTGCTTGACCCACTGACAGCAATGGCGGAAATTCACTCAGTATCACGTGGAAAATTGTTAACAGAAGTCAGAGGACCGGGTTTTACGTTGAATCACTGGTGGGGCGGCTTCTATTTCACCCAGCCTGCCACGATCTCAGAGCTTCGGTAATCTTTGCTCCATCTTTAACAAATGTCCCTGCACAGAGCTAGCACTTCCCAAGCAATAGGAAGCTGCTGGGAGCTGATAGATGTCAAAGCCAAGAAACATGCCCCCAAATTTAGCGGCACCTTCCTAGAGCGCCTACTAGATGCAGTGGAAGCCCACCGCAATGTCCTCTACCCTCACTCTGGGCAATCATGAGTAAGCAACATCACCAGTCCAGCGTGGGAGACAGTAGCAGCAGTTATCAGCACCAACGCATTCCAAAAGAGGACAGCAATCCAGTGCAGGAAAAGGATGAATGATTCTCTCCATTCCATCAAGGTAATCTCATCAGTCTCAACTCACACAATCACAAACCCATCACACAACCACTGGGATCTCACTCACTGCCAGCTTAAGCAACTACACCACTCACTCTTCCACACACATCTTCATCTCCCCTGTGAGTTATGACCTCTTCTTGTCATCGTTCCACTCATCATCCATATATGCCGGATTCCTTTACCATCTGGCCTCGCAGGAATTCTGCTTACACTCTCTTCATCTGTCTTCATGCAGGACAAGCTGGCACAAAAACAAATGGGAGAGATTGCAGACAGATGGAGGAATGGCTGACCTCAAGGCCCTGACAGACTTTGACGATAGTATGATCCAGCTGGCTGGCGAGGATGTGGACCATTCGTGTGCAGATGTTGAGGTCAGCAGTGCTCAAGCAAGTGTGGATCATGCACTCCAACATCCTTCAGACAGCCATACTGTGACTGATGGTTCAAATGACACATCTGGGAAGCAGCCAAAGTGGTCCACAAGCCAGGTCCTGGACCCCGGTCTGAAGGACATTACAGATGAGGAATCATAGACAACATTGAATACATGTCATAGCGCTCACCCACAACTTCCACCAATGCAGAGAAACGCACCTCAATGGGACTTTGTTCCAGAATAGCTTTGAGGTGCCAATCTGCTGAGCGCATTGTACATCTGATTGTACAGCCGATTCCCGGCTGGGTCACTGTCTGTGTGGAGTCTGCACGTCCTCCCCCTGTGTGCGTGGGTTTCCTCCGGGTGCTCCGGTTTCCTCCCACAGTCCAAAGGTGTGCGGGTTAGGTGGATTGGCCATGCTAAATTGCCCGTAGTGTCCTAAAAAAAAAGTAAAGTAAGGTTAAGGGGGGGAGTTGTTGGGTTACGGGTATAGGGTGGATACATGGGTTTGAGTAGGGTGATCATGGCTCGGCACAACATTGAGGGCCGAAGGGCCTGTTCTGTGCTGTACTGTTCTATGTACTATCTCCACAGCAGACAGAGGCAGCGACATCCCAAGGTATTGACACTCCAAAGATTTCTGGAAGCCAGAAATCTGTATAGTCTGAGTCAGATGAGAGGTCTCTGGAGTCGGTCATGCCTCAGTTGCTGCAGTACCAAAGACAAGCTCAGGAAAATCAGGACGGGATGTCAGCTGCTCCCCTCTGATTGCCAGGTATCATGGTGAAGTCGATCCACCTTCAGACTGAGATGATAGCGCAGGCATGCTAACTCACCGATGTCAACATTAGTTGGGTGACAGTTAGTGCAGAGGCCTTGAGCCAGGACATCAGCCCTGCTCTGTTGCAGGCGCTACACCATCCCATCGCTGAGGCACTTGCTGGCGTCCATCAATGTCAATGTGAGAGAGGGTCATGGCATCTCACCCTCACTCCAGCTGCTCCCCTCTCTCAAGGCGTCAATGATCAGCAGGGGCACGCCCTGGGGTCATCCATCCAGGTGACTCGAGGAGTGTGCAGCCCATCTGTATTCCCTCCTCCTGTGACCCAGCAGCTCGAGCTCCACAGGCCGAGGAGGATGGCAGTGCCACAAAGTAGCTTCTAAAAAGCAAAGCAAACGAGACCCCCCCACCACCCCCCACCCCCAACTCTCCTCAGCCCTCCAAAGGACATTGCAGATAACAGGACGTAGCAGCCAACAGGCCACATCCACCTCCCTGTAGATGTCAGGGATGTTGGGGATAGTGGCGGGTTTAGAAAGGCCAGAAGATGTGGTTGCAAAACATGGGCCGTGTGTTATTCACATGTATGTAATGTTGACCATTATAAATACACTCCCAAGAATAGCTACTTTTCTATGGTTCCTTGTCAGGATGGGCAGTGTTCATGTCAGTCACGTGTGAAACCTTGCCTCCGGCACAAAATGAAGGCAAATGTTACAGACTCGCCTATGCTGTGTGTAGCATTATGAGCAGTGATTGCCCAGCTTCAAAGTCGCCCTCCAGATCAGTGATAGCTGCACCACGATGTAGCTTGCGTTTGCTGTTAAATTCTTGCACCCAAGTGTCACAGGGTTCTGAGATGCTCTCTGTGTGCTCTCAGCACCTTAGAGGAAGGGTTGTCCCTCATCCCTTCAGTATTCCTGACCGATAAATGTGTGGTGCTGAAGGGAACAAGTGATGAAGGTTGTTCAAGGATTAAGTGCTATTAAAGTACCCGCTGTATCGCAACAGTCTCTCAATAATGTGACTCTCTACACAAAGCGTATGTGTGCTGCCCTGAGTCAGACAGGTGTTAGGCCTTCCCAGATGCAATATGAAGATCTCAGGATTGTCCTCACGGCACTTCTTCATAATCTTCATGGAATCCTGTGGCAATGAGGGCCTCACAAGCACACCTGCCCCATCTGGCCAGTGCAATGGGCCAGCATCTTCACCTTTACAACCTCACTACCCTCATCCCCTTGGGCTTCCTCCTTAGTGGAGGACACATGTAGCTCTTCCATCTCCTCATCATTCAGGTCCTCCCCTGTTATGTGAAATGAAAATCGCTTATTGTCACGAGTAGGCTTCAAATGAAGTTACTGTGAAAAGCCCCTAGTCGCCACATTCCGGCACCTGTTCTGGGAGGCTGTTACGGGAATCGAACCGTGCTGCTGGCTTGCTTTGGTCTGCTTTCAAAGCCAGCGATTAGCCCTGTGAGCTAAACAGCCCCTGTATGTGAGTTATTGTAGTTGTGTGCAATGTCTTTCATAACGGAGTCATATGACATCATCGGCCATTTTGCGGGCTTCTGCCTTAGTCTGGTACCAGCTTTGTGCAGTGAAGTCCTGGTTAATAAACCTCCATTAATGTTGCTTACAACCATGTGTATCTGCAATCTATTTCTTTTGTACTGTTAGTTGAAAGATGCAGCATCCCCCATTGCATCGCCAGGTTGAGTAACGAGCAGCAAACCACGGTGATGGGTGATACGCTCTGGAGAGTGTACTGGAGTGCTCTGCCTCATCAGTCGAGGCACGGGATCTCATTTTCAGGATCCCCGAGGTGTGTTCCACCAAAGTTTGGGTTGAAGTTCACATGTCGGACTGCTAGTTGCCAGGGAGATTTAAGAGCCATGTGAGTGCAGTCCATGGTACCCTGCACCAGTAGGAATCTGGAAATCTCAGCAAATTCCAGCGCCCTTACTTTGTGACTTGCCTGATCTCTGTCAAAGTTGACAAAGTTGAGTGCCTTGGCAAAAATGGTGTACGTGACTTCCAGGATACATTTGTGTGTGTAAGCTCGAGAGATAGAACATAGAACATAGAACATTATAGCGCAGTACAGGCCCTTCGGCCCTTGATGTTGCACCGACCTGTGAAACCACTCTGAAGCCCATCTACACTATTCCCTTATCGTCCATATGTTTATCCAATGACCATTTAAATGCCCTTAATGTTAGCGAGTCCACTACTGTTGCAGGCAGGGCATTCCACGCCCGTACTACTCTCCGAGTAAAGAGCCTACCTCTGACATCCGTCCTATATTTATCTCCCCTCAATTTAAAGCTATGACCCCTCGTGCTAGCCATCACTATCCGAGGAAAAAGGCTCTCACTGTCCACCCTATCTAATCCTCTGATCATCTTGTATGCCTCAATTAATTCACCTCTTAACCTTCTTCTCTCTAACGAAAACAGCCTCAAGTCCCTCAGCCTTTCCTCATATGATCTTCCCCCCATACCAGGCAACATCCTGGTAAATCTCCTCTGCACCCTTTCCAATGCTTCCACATCCTTCCTATAATGCGGCAACCAGAACTGCACGCAATACTCCAAATGCGGCCGCACCAGAGTTTTGTACAGCTGCAACATGACCTCATGGCTCCGAAACTCAATCCCTCTGCCAATAAAAGCTAACACACCATATTCCTTCTTAACAACCCTATCAACCTGGGTGGCAACTTTCAGGGATCTATGTACATGGACACCGAGACCTCTCTGCTCATCCACACTACCAAGAATCTTACCATTAGCCCAGTACTCTGTCTTCCTGTTACTCTTTCCAAAATGAATCACCTCACACTTTTCTGCATTAAACTCCATTTGCCACCTCTCAGCCCAGCTCTGCAGCTTATCTATGTCCCTCTAACTTGTAACATCCTTCCGCACTGTCCACAACTCCACCGACTTTAGTGTCATCTGCAAATTTCCTCACCCATCCTTCTACGCCCTCCTCCAGGTCATTTATAGAAATGACAAACAGCAGTGGCCCCAAAACAGATCCTTGTGGTACACCACTAGTAACTGAACTCCAGGCTGAACATGCATGTTTCCAGTAGAGTCCTGGAAGGAGCCACTACTTTAGAAATTGAGCGTGGTGATTACTTTCAACATCACTGGCAATGGATTCCTCTGAATCCTTGTGGTGTCATCTCCTGCAGAAGGTGGCAGATGTGAGTGAACTGTTTTCTTAACAGGTGTAGGAATCGGTGACGCTGGTTCTCACTTGTCTGTGGGTAGCACATGCACCGTTTTCTGATCTTAGATCTAATGAGGTGCCTACAAATGACAGCTCCCTGGGTTTCATCCTCTGCATGCGGAGGAGGCCTGGCCACCCCTTAGTCTTGAGGGTTCTGCTCCTCCCTTTGGTGAGCCAGATATCCCCTTCACTTTTTTCTTCTTCTCTCCTGCCTATAAGCAGTGAGGCAGACTGCAAGATCACCAGACTCAATTTTTCTGAAGATCTCCTCACAGAAGTATCAAAGAGAGAGACATGAGTCAGCAATTGTTTCCTAATAACCATTTTTGGTCAAGGCATCATCTGCAGTTGCCTCTCAAAGTCCCTTCACGCATGCCAGATATTCCTAGTCACCACATAGAAGTCCAGTGTTTAGTGCGCATGATGGTGGACCAGAACCCCACATAGCACCTCCCCACATCACATGACCGAATGGCGACAGCTTCGGCAACTTGACTGCACCCTGACCTTTGATCTCAGGTGCAGGCATTGACCTAACCTGCACTCCAAAGCATTGCAGGCTGCTTGGACCACGAGGGTGACATTTCAATGTCTAGTTAAACATAATGCAAGAGATAATGAGCTTATCCCTCTGTCAGTGTTCCGTAGCCACCTTTCTCAATGGGACCTTCAAACTGACCCAGTCGCCCAATCATTGTATAGCACCACAGCAATCACTCAATTTTGAAGTCTGTGTGTGAGTGGTTAAGAGTAGAGGAACAATCATTGGTGCTCTCAGGAATTAGTGCTGCTTGAGTGGGCACCATTGCTTAACTAACTTGGTCCCAAGTATGTCAGTTGGGCTCAAGCTGGACAGTCTCAGCTATGGAAGAGCACTCATCTTTGGCATGTTGTTCCATTTGCCTGGCCACTTCCTTCCAAATTATGTGTTTGTGTGCCGCCTTCAGTCTCTGCTGCCTTGACCCCACCTTGCACCGGAGCCCTTCCCCAAGGTTGCCTTCTCTCTGGCTCTGTTGCCCGAGCCCCGAGGTTTCCTCATCTCCCTTTCCCCCAGCGCTGGCGACCCTGCCCCGACACCACACATCCGCCATGAAGAAGCCACTGTGGATACTTGCCCGTGACCCTCCCCTGAATCCGTGGAGCTACTTCCTTGCATTGGAATCGTCACGAGTGCTGCACTACGTTTTGTGAACTCAACTCCGAGTTCCCCTCAAAGTTCAGGTTGCCAGGTGCACACCTTTGAAAGGCAGTTGGAAAACACGCCATTCTAAAATCACACCAACGGGAGAACATGCCACTGTGGGATTTGACATGGGGGGGGGGGCGGGGGCATAATTCCAGCACCTGGCCACAAAAATGAGATTCAAATGTAGTCAAATTAAGTTTGCGATGTTTGACGGTGGGAAATGTGGCCCACCATTGACGGGGGGAGGGGACGAGCGTCCCTGGATTTACGTCACCGGGAAGCTCACCTTGTGCCTTCTGGCGAGACATTCCGATCTCGCCGCCGAACACACCCGTCACAATCAGGCGTGGAAAATCCCAGCCAAGTTTACCACAGTCGCAAGACGGATGAACTAAAAATACCAGGTTTAGGGTTTATTGGAAGAATTGGAGAACAAAGAATAGTCTTCATGATTAAAGATGAAATTACGTCAAACGATAAAACGATATTATGATACACTGGAGAGGTTATGGGTAAAATTAAGAAATAGGGAAGGATTTCAGACTGTAATGGGAGTTGTTTATAGGCCTCTTGGTAGCAGCTGTGAAAGGGTAAATTTGATAAATGCAACAATTTAACAAGCCTGTAGCAAAGGCAATTTTAATTTCAATTGAGATAAGCAGACATGTCAGAAAGGTGGTGAGTGCCTTAAATGTCCTGGGATGGTTTTTTATACAACAAAAATGGGTAGAATTGTAGCTACCCAGGGTGCACATGGGAGTTTAAATCCCTGAAAAGTGACTTTGGGTCAGGAATATGCAAACATATAAATTAGGAGTAGAAATAGGCTATTTGCCCCTTTGGCCTGGTCTGCAGGTTAATCAAATAATGGATGATCGCTTAAATTCCACTATCCTGTCGACTGTTGATACCCTTGTTAGTCAATAATCTATCTACTTCTGCTTTAAGAATGATCCTTCCTCTTCCCCTGTCTGGGAAAGGGAATTCAACACACTCAGAACTGAGAAGATAAAATCCTCATCTTCGTCTCAAATGGAAGACCATGGGTTGGATTCTCCGTCCCGCCGTGCCAGATTTCTGGTTCAGCACGCCGGCGGGATGCTCCATTTCACCGGCTGGTCAATGGGGTTCTCATTGTGGGACAGACCCACGCTGTTGGGAAACCCCCGGGCTGCCGTCAAAATGGAGCATCCCAACGGCGGAGGATCCAGCCCCATGTCCGGGATTCTTCGTTCCCCGACGCCAATTTTGTGATCGGCAATCGGGCAGAGAATCCCTTTTGACGCTGAAATCAGGGCCGTGCCTGTTTGACGCAGTTTCGTATGCTCCACTTCCTCCAAAACGGCATAATTGCGGCGCAAGCCGTTGCGACGGCCACAACGTATCACCTGAAGGCCTTCCCCCGATGCTCCGCCCCCGAAGGGCTGAGTACCCGATAGCACGGCTCGCTTGTGGTCTCAGCCGTGCGGGAACCCGGCGAGGCTGACTGCGGACTGTGTCCAGTGTCTCTACAGTTCTAGTCCCCACCACTAGGGGGAAGACCCTTTCAGCATCCACCCTGTCAAGTTCTCTCAGGTTTTCACATGTTTGAATAAGATGATCTCTCATTCTTCCAACATAACTTCACCCACTTCCTGATTTATGTTTGACTGACTTGTAGTCGAGCAGGAATCCTCCCTGGAACTGTCAAGTGAGGGGATTAATATCTAAATCCCCAATTATTTTAGGATTAACCTAGAATTCTGGATTTAACAGCCAGCACATGGCTTTCCCAAGTCTCTCCAGAGTCAACAAGGCTGGGGAGTGCTTCTTCAGTGAAACGAGCAGGCTGGGAAGCATTCAATCAGCAAAACTGAATAACTGCAGTTATAACTGGGCTACAGGCTGCAATCACAACACTTTTGCGAGTGTCCTCGTGCTGCTGACAGGTGTTTTCCAACCTTTTGGAAGTGAGTTGACATGTCTTTGACTTCAGCTATCTTGATTTTTCCTTCACTGCAACATGGGAGCAGTTTACTCAGCTCAACTTTGCATCTCTGATGAGGACCAAAGGACCAGCGCCAACAACACCAGTGGAACCCAAGCCACTTGATGTTCCACATGACAGAGAGGATGGGCACAAAGATCCAGCTTGAAGGAGGTGAAACCCTCAAAATGGGGTCCACAGGCAGAGGTTCAGCTCTTTCAACATGTCTAAGCACTCGTGCATCAGGAATTTCAGATTTTCAGAGCAGATAATTTCTGCCATCTGCAGCCTCCTGGAACAAGACCTCCTTCCCAGTGGACTCGGGGAGCATGCATTGCCAGTGTCCATCAAGGTAGCCATTGGGGGCAGCATAGTGGCGCAGTGGTTGGCACTGTTGAAAACGGCGTCAGGACTTGGGTTCAATCCTGGCTCTGGGTCACTGTCCGTGTGGAGTTTGCACATTCTGCACGTGTCTGCGCGGATTTCACCCCGACAACCCAAAGATGTGAAGGCTAGGTGGGTTGGCCACGCTAAATTGGCCACTTAGTTGGCAAAAAATCATTGGTTACTCTAAATTTATTTTTTAAAAATCAAGGTGGCCATCACCTCACTTCTCCAACCCCAACCAGTCACGCTCTGGAGCTCTGTGCTCTCTTCTGCTAGGAGAGTAGGGTAGATGGAAGAATAGCATTGCAAAGAGTCATTGGTACTTAAATAAATAGACAAAATAGCAGCAAATGGATTACCACATTGACAAATTTAAGGTAATCTATTATAGATCTATAAAGGATAGAACAGAGTGCTTTCTAAATTGGGAGGCAGTGGTGTAGTGATTGTCACTGGATTAATAATCCAAGGACCCAGGCTAATGTTCTAGGGATCTGGGCTCGAATACCCCCAGGGAAGATGGCGAAATTTGAATTCAATACAACATCTGGAATTAAATGTCTAACGATGACCATGAAACCAATGTCGATTGTTGTAAAAATCCATCTGGTCATTAATGTCCTTTAGGGAAGGAAGTCTACCATCCTTACCTGGTCTGGCTTACATGTGACTCCAGACCCACCACTTGACTCTTAAATGCTCTCAGGGATGGGCAATAAATGCTAATCATGCCAGGAATGCCCACAACCCATGAAAGAATAAAGGAAAAAATTATGAAAAGTCAGAACCAGTGAAGATCCAAAGAGACTTGGAGGGTGCAGAAACACAGATCATTAAAATGTTGTGAGCAAGTATAGAAAATAATCAAAATGGCGAATGGGATTTTGAAAACATTTCTATGGGATGTGAAGGAAAGATATATTTTCAAGTCAGGATGGTGAGTGGCTTGGAGGGGAACTTCCAAGTGGTGCTGCTCCCATGTGTCTCTTCTGGGTGATAGTGGTCGTGCATTTGGAAGGTGTTGTCTAAAGAGCCTTGTTGATCTTAAAATTTTTATTAATAACAATCTTTACTATTGTGACAAGTAGGCTTACATTAACACTGCAATCGAGTTACTGTGAAAATCCCCGAGTCGCCACACTCCTAGGCGTCTGTTCGGGTACACTGAGGGAGAATTCAGAATGTCCAATTCACCTAACAGCGCATCTTTCCTGCCAGGAGTCTTTCGGGACTTGTGGAAGGAAACCGGAACACCTGGAGGAAACCCACGCAGACACTGGGAGAACGTGCAGGCTCCGCACAGGCAGTGACCCAAGCCAGGAATCGAACCTGGGACCCTGGCGTTGTGAAGCAACAGTGCTAACCACTGTGTAACTCCTGCAGTACACAAGGTAGATTGTACACACTGCTGCCGTTATGCATCGGTGGCGGAGGAGTAAATGTTTGTTGAAGGGTTGCCGATCAAGTGGGGCTGCTTTGTCTCGGATGGTGTTGAGCTTCTTGAGTGTTGATGGAGCTGCACTCATCCAGGCAAGTGGAGAGCATTCCATTACACTCCTGACTTGTGACTTGTAGATGCTGGACAGGCTTTGGGGAGCCTGGAAGTGAGTTCTTGGCCTTTATCCCTAAAGAGCTAAAATATGGTGCACTGAAAGTCATGCTTCAGTTGTACAAAACCTGGGTAGACCACACCTGGAGTGTTGTGAGGAGATCTGTGCACTGTCTCTTAGGAAGCATATATCAGACTTAGCGAGAGTGTAGGTTACATTTACCAGATGATATCTGGACTTCCAAGGGTTAAATTATGAGATATTACACAAACTAGATGTGTATTATCAGAAATTTAGAAGTTTAAAGATGATTTGATCAAGGTTTTCAAAAGGTAAGGGAATAGATAGGGTAAATAGAAACCATTTACGCTGCTTGGGGCACCTTAGACTGGGTATAATAGATCTTTCAAGAGTGAAATTTAGAAGTATGCCGAGACAAAAAGGTGGTAGGAGTCTGGAGCTCTCTTCCAAAAAGAATAATCAATGCCCCCGCCACTCCTCCACCCCCTGCCTTCTTGCTCTAAAGAAAGCCACCTGAGCCTATGCAGCCTCTCTTCAGAGCGCAAATGCTCTATCCTGGCAACATCTTAGTGAATCTCCTCTGCACTCTTTCCAGTGCAATCACATCCTTCTGATAGTGAGGTGACCAGAACTAAACACAATACTCCAGTTGTGGGCGAACCAAAGTTTTGTACAGCTCAACATAGTCTCCCTGCTCTTATAATCTATGGCATGACTGATAAAGACAAGTCTTCCGTATGCCTTCTTTACAACCTCCTGTTGTCTTCAGGGATATAAGGACAAGCACCCAAGAACCCTTTGTTTCTCTGAGCTTACTGGTGTCCTGCCATTCATTGAGTACTCAATTAATTTATTACTCCTTTCACTTTTCAGGGTTAGTTTCCATCTGCCCCTGATTACCCATCTGACCAACCTGTCTCTATCTTTTTTGTGCGGATATTGTTTTATTTTTTTGTTAAACCAAAAAGATTATATAGGGCAGAAGTGGAGTAATGTATGGAGTAAGGAGTTAGGTTGCAGATCAGCTATGATCACATTGAATCGTCAAACAGGCATATAGGCTGAAAGGCCTTCTCCTGTTCCAATCTTCCCTTCCTGCCAGGCTAAGGTAGGTTTGCAGTTGCTCTCCAAGGTCATTGTTCTCATCTTGGTCCGACAAGCAATTTCACAGCCTTGTTCGCCCTTGATTCTTCTCTTTCTCCTCCTGCAAGATTCTCTGTAAACTCTCTTCCAACATGTTACCGTTCACTTAATGGCGAATAGCGACCTCTGACTGCTCACACTATCTTTCCCACCTGTCAGCTGTGCTTTCCACTTGTTTTGGGCAGACAGTAGAACACCAGAATACGGGTGGGTCTAGAGAATGTGCTTCATACTCACCCTGCCCCATTCACTCCACTGCCCCAGAAATCCTGGCAAACTATTTTCAACCCATTAAAGGTAAAGTATCACCACTGTTGATCCAATGTCAGGAAATACAAACTCATCCTAATAATTTGATTTGAGGACTGCAACAAGTTACTAATCTTAGCCCATTGGGAAAATAAAGGAGGGATGTACAAAATTAACACCCCTCAAGCGTGGAAAAGCAATTGGGCTCATGACTGTTAAGACATACACGATAAGCTGGATAATGACAGAAGTGAGGATGTGTCATTAGTGGATGGTTAACTAGTCTGTGTTGAAAGTTTGAATGATGGCAATGTAATGAGGGACATTTCATTGTTTTGGAGTTCTGCTTGGTTAACTTTGCTGTCGAGAAATTCTGCAAAACTTCCTCCCAAAAGATGAATTAAGAGGTATAGAATATATGGCACCACAGATATACCTGTGAGGAAAGCTTGGGGTTGGGGATTTTTCTCCCGAAAAGAGATGGATGAGCAGGTAACCTGATAGAGATTTTTTAAGATTATGAAAGGTTTTATCAAGGTAGACATTGAGAAAATGTTTTCACTTGTGGGGGCAGAACGATGAGCCATTGGTATAAAATGGAAACCAATGAATCCAACGAGGAATTTGGGAAAAATGTCTTTACTCAGGGAATGATTAGCCTGTAGAACACTCTTGAGTTTTCCCGGCACAAAATGAGAAAGTGTCAGGGTCTGACTGAAAATGGACATGTTTCTCCTCAGAAACGCAGCCAAGTTTTCTGACCAGACTTTGCAGCACTCAGAGCACCTAAAACCTGGAGGCGTGGTCTTGCCTTCACTCTGCCGGGGCGGGGCCTGATCGCTTATTGTCACAAGTAGGCTTTAATGAAGTTCCTGTAAAAAGCCCCGAGTCGCCACATTCCGGCGCCTGTTCGGGGAGGCCGGTACGGGAATTGAACCTGCACTGCTGGCACTGTTCTGCATTACAAGCCAGCTGTTTAACCCACTGTGCTCATATCTCCCCATCTGCATTTTAAAATAAGCTCCCCCACACGGACAGGGAGGACCACCCCCACAAGCCTTGGGGTGCCCCCCCCTCCAATACCACGGGTGTTATGGGAGGGGGGGGGGCACTATCTCTCCCTTTCCCCTCAAACAAGGAGAGGAGAGGCGAGGGATTTTAAATTAGTTTCCACCTGCACATCATGGAAAGAGGCCATAGTGATTTTAACTGGAAGGGACATATTAAAATTCCCCAAGCCCACTCCCAGCCTATGCTGGCCGAAGGTGCAGCGGAAACAGATCATTCAGCACAACTAGCCCATGCTGGTATTTATGCTTCACCTGGGCAACCTCTGGCCTCCAGAAACTCAGAGGGAGATGTGAGCGATATGAGGGGGAGTCGTGACAGGCGAGCCCAAAACCTTTCTTGTGCGGCTCAGTGGGCGAGAGCCATTTAGCACAGGACTAAATCGCTGGCTTTGAAAGCAGACCAAGGTAGGGCAGCAGCACGGTTGAATTCCCGTTTCGGCCTCCCCGAACAGGCGCCGGAATGTAGCGACTAGGGGCTTTTCACAGTAACTTCACTGAAGCCTACTCGTGACAATAAGCGATTTTCATTTCATTTTTTCATTTTATTTTCAATGTTCCCCCTTCTCTTGAAATAAAACAGTATGTCAGGGCTATTCGGCTTTCTGATCCTCATTATGCAGGTCCTTGCCGAGTGGGAAAGTTACCTGACTTCTGCACCAAGTCTGAAGTTAAAATTGCTGTAGGGGCTGAGTGATACCCGATCTCGATTAGCATATATGAAGTGGGGCTATTTGAGCTTTGGGAGGACTGCAGTCATCTGGTACACTTGGAAACCATAGGGTCAGGATGGGCTTTGAGATGAGTAAGTAACCAGGGTGTATGTTAGTTATTCTGTTTACCAAAAAAAATAACACAGTGTTACTGTAGAACCATAGAACTCAAGGAGGCCATTCGGCCCATTGAGTCCACAGTGACCGTCTGATAGAGCACCCTTCCTCGGCCCACTCCTCCACTTCATTCTCGTAACTCCATAACCCCACCTAACCTGCACATCCCATGACTCTTAACGGGAAACTTTGCATGGCCAATCCACCTAACCTGCACCTCTTTGGAATGTGGGAGTTAAAAGAAGCGCACCTGGAGGAAACCCACGCAGACACGGGGAGAAACCCCACACAGTCACCCAAGGCAGTAATGGAACCCGTGTCCCTGGCGCTGCGAGGCAACAGTACTAACCACATTTTGGGCGAGTTTGGTGGGGTGTTTACCGCGATTCTTTGGGTGAGGCACAGTCATGCATTCACCAACACATCATTTTTTGGGGTTCCTGGGGAGTTCCTTACTGAGCCCACACTTAGATTTTTTTCTGCAGTGGGGAACCAAAGTTGCCGGCAGGGCAGACTCCTCAGAGATCGGGCGGCATTTTGAAAGGGTGCCCCAATCTCTAAGTGAGCTTGAGGGTCTTCAACACACCTCATCCATGGTTAATGCCATCCCCTGCAGACATGAAAATGACCCCCCGCCCATCCACGTGAACATACTCCACTATGAGGCCCCCCCTTTCAGGACCCCCCCCCGCCTCTCACAATCTTTCTGACATCCCTTCGTACACTCCATTCATCTCTTCACCCTTCAAGACACCTCCCCCCCTTCGCCCTCCCTTGCATGGGCATGGCCCCCCCTCAGGCCCCGACCCTTGCCAGTGTCATCCTGACAGCCTGACACAATGTCAATGCCCCAGCACCCACCCTGGCTGTGCCAACCTGGTACCTTGGAAGTGCCATGTTGACATTACCAGGCTGCCTGGCTGGCATTGTCGTGGTGTCCTGGTTCCAGGGAGTGCCAGGGTACTGCCCGGTCCCCGACAACCCGAAAGGTTCCAGTGGACTCTGAGACCCCCAGAGTGGCCACCACGCCTGGTTTCCACTTGTGGAGACTAGTACTAATCAGCACCTGGCTAAGGCCTCACCAGTGCGGCTGGTGACCCCCAAGCACCGCGAGAATGTGGCCTCAAATAGGACGCGCATATTTAAATGAACCTAACGGCTCATTTCAAAATAATTATTTGGATCACGTCCTGTGAGAGTGTGATCTAGATCGCGCCGGGTGCCACGGGTCAGCTGACTCGTGTAAGGTTTTGCACCTGGCGTCAGGCTTGATTTGGGCCTCTCCTGCGATGCTCCCAGCGCAGCGAGATTGACGCCGGGCGCAACGCGGTGGGAAAAGCGCGCCGGTGAAAACTCCGACAACAAAGCTTTTGAATCAAGGTCACCTCCTCGAGGTGTCTTCACTTAGATTACATCATTTCTATTTCATGCCCATGAAATCTCTGATGTCAAAAGTGTAGCATAATCACAGTATTAGTCAGCCTATTGTGCTGCCAAGACAATTATAGATAATTCATCCATGAGAAAAATGGAATCATAATTAATTTGAAAATTATTTCCTCAGAGATGAAGATATTTATTTTTTAATGCATATTCCGATCTAAAAATAATCAAATAAGGGTGATGACATTTGTAATTAGCATCTGGTAGTAGGAGACGGTGACGCAGTGGTATTGTCGCTGGACTGTTGTCCAGAGATTCAGGATAATGATCTGGGTTCGAATCCCACCATGGCCTTGGTGAAATTTGAATTCAGTAAGATATCTGGCATTAAAAGTCTAACGATGACCTCAAAACCATTGTCGATGGTGGTTAAAAACCCATCTGGTTCACTAATGCCCTTCTGGGAAGGAAATCTGCTGCCCTTACCTGCTCTGGCCTACATGTGACTCCAGACCAGCAATGTGGCTGAGTCTTAAATGTTCTCAGAAATCTGCAATGAATACTGGCCCAGCCAGCAACGCCTACATCCCATGAAGGAATAAAAAAATATATATTCCCCAGATACTGTGACTGCACAAATCCTGCAAGCGAATCCCAGGCATAGTCCAACACCCACGCTTACCGCAGCAACTGCTGCATGTGTAACATCAATCTTTGCAGCCCTCACCTTTGTAGTCAAGATTATTTTTAGAACAGAAAGGGACTCAATCAGGACTACAGGAGCTTAAAGAAGACTATTACTCATGAACCATCTCTGGTCACAGTATCATCTTCATCAGTAATAGCTAAAGAAAATAGGAAATGCGTTGAACTTTCAACCATCAGCAACATTCCAAACATTACGGGCGCAATTTTCCCGAAAAGGGAATAAACTCCCCAAGCTAGTGCATTCGACTCATGTTGAATAAAGGGGGACATGTGTCCCAGGCCGCACATGGCCCCGTTTTGGACAGTGGGGACCTCCGTTCGCTGGAACTCCCCCTTGTAATGAGACGCCATTTGAAAATGATCTTTTCCGATCTCTGAGGCCCACAAAACAATCCCTGCCCCCTCCCCCCAGCCCGAATGCAATATGGAAGGGTCCCCGCCATCCCAACACCCATGTCCGGCAAATCCAGCCCGATCGCACACAGGCAAAAATTGCCAACTTGGCACCTTGGCAGTGCCAACCTGGCAGTCCCCATGCTAGTTCACAGTGCGAACTGGGCAATGCCAGGCTGGAATCCAGGTGACACTACTCGGGTACCCAGGCAGGCACTACTAGGATGTCAGGCTGGCACTGCCAGTGTACCCAGATGGCCCCAGCATTGCCAGGCATCACC
The DNA here is from genome assembly GCF_902713615.1 of Scyliorhinus canicula. Taxonomy (NCBI): domain Eukaryota; kingdom Metazoa; phylum Chordata; class Chondrichthyes; order Carcharhiniformes; family Scyliorhinidae; genus Scyliorhinus; species Scyliorhinus canicula. The sequence continues at coordinate 177,905,903 of NC_052154.1, read as the reverse complement.
TTGCTCAAGAGGCATGCAGCTGGAGCCTCCGATCCCTTGGGAGAGCCCCACTTGCGCCGATCTCCTGATCCTCGTTTGTGCGGACCAGTGCTAAATGGTTCTCGCCCGAGGTCTTTGAGGGAAAGGCATTGACTCCCAAAGCCTCGGGTACTTCAGGAATCTGGACATTAGACTGAGGCCTGCTGTCTCGCTCTAATATGCAGATTTGGCAAAATGTGATGCTGCCCATTGTGGGCGGGATTCACACCTCAACATTTTTGCAAGATCGCGGTGAATCGGGTAGATCCTGGGAGCGAGGTCTCCTGGCTTTCAACGGCCATGAGCTGCTTTTCAGGTGCGACGTGGCCGTTGGATCACGGCCTACATTTTCCTTTTCATTTTATTTCTTCAAATGAAATTAACGGAGGTTGATGGGACTTTGGTCAAGTCAAAACGTGCTTTGGTTGATGAAATTCCATGATTGCAAAAAAAAACCTGAAGTAATCATGCTTCAACAACACTGGTAAGCAGACTTTCAAATCATATCATTACACAAAGGGAATCCTGATTAGCAAGCTCATTTGGAAGTTATTCAAATCGGGCATTGGAAGAGGATGTCTGGTTCACTTACCACAAAGGAAAAACAGAGGAAAGTACCTAGTAATGAAGCCAAAGTGATAAATAACCTACTATCCTCTTCCTTCTTCAGAAGCACTTTTACATCAAGGCAACATTTGACCAAGTATGGCAACAAGGAGCCCGAGGTATATAGGAGTCAAGGAGAAACTCTCCGTTGGTTGGAGTCATACCGAACACAAAGGAAGATGGTTGTGGAAGTTAATCATCTCAGTTCCAGGACATAATTACAGGACACATCGGCAGTCTTGCTGAAGCTGATCAGGAGAGAAAAGAGCTAACGTTTCGAGTCCGATGACTCTTTGTCAAAGCTAACAGACAGAGAAAGTGTCTGTTAGCTTTGACAAAGTGTCATCAGAAACGTTAGCTCTTTTCTCTCCCTACAGATGCTGCCAGATTTGCTGAGATTTTCCAGCATTTTCTCTTTCGTTTCAGATTCCAGCAGCCACAGTAATTTGCTTCTCTGAAGCAGATCAGGAGTTGGACCAATCAGATGCACATTTACAGTTTCTTTGAACTTATTCTTTGATTCACAAATGGGAATACCTGCCCCTCTACGGCAAGATACTGGGCGTCATTTAGCGGACTTGTGGTAAATTCCGTTGATCGGCACGCTTAGTGGGATGCTCCTCGGCACCTGAAGCACCGAGAAAGATCTCGCTATTCCACGGCACTTTGCCGTTTATTTTGGCCTCAGGGAGTTTCTCCCCACTGAGGCTGAACTTAGAGTCATTTCCTGCTGGCGAGCTTCAGCTCCGCGCATATCGGGGCGCCATTTTGACCAGCTGCCCCGATCTTTCACACCCCCTTCCCAGTCCACCCCGCCTGCTGTTTTTGACCACCCCCCTCACCCCACCAACCTGGGGTAGGCCCCAGGAACCCCCTCACCCCCCTCTACCTGATAAGGCGCGCTGGGCCCAATCCCTGGCAGTGCCAACTTCACACCCGGGTACCCTGGCACTGACACCAAGTGCCAGAGTGGCACTGCCAGGTTACCTGTGTAACTCTGCCTGGGTGCCAGGCTGGCAGTGCCAATGTGCCTCATGTGTCAGAGGGAGAGCCAGGTTACCATCCTGCCCTGTCCCCAACCACCCGGTCCCGGGTGTCTCCAATGGCATGAGAGAAACCCCCACCCCCCCCACCCCCCCTTTCCATTACACCTGGTCAATGTTTGTGTGGACCAGTCCTAAACAGTGCCCTGGCAATGTCTCCTAGGCGTGCCCATTGAGTCCTGGGCACCAGGTGAATCAGGCAGATGTATATTTAAATGAACCAAATATGCTGAAGTGGACCAATCCCAGTGAGGGCGAGGTGCAAAACATGATGGGCAAAATTCTCCCAAAGGAAGACAAGCAGTCGACGCCGGAGTGAAATCCGGAGTGTTTCACTCCGGCGTCGGAGGCCGCTCCTCATCCCCTATTTGCGGTTGCCGTCTTCCCCTCCGCTGCCCCACAAGACATGGTGGCTTGATCTTGCGGGGCGGCGGAGGGAAAACAGTGCGTCTTTTAGAGACGCCGGCCTGACAATCGGTGGGCACCGATCGTGGGCCAGACACCTCCTGAGCACGCCCGTGGTGCTCGATCCTCCCTCCGTCCCCCACAGGCCCCACACACAGCGGTCGCGTGCTGTTCACGCCGGCAGCGACCAGGTGTGGTTGGCGCTGGCGTGAACCGGTCGGGTTTGGCAGGCCGCTCGGCCCATCCGGGCCGGAGAATGACCGGTCGCCGTTAGAAACGGCAAGCGGCGATTCTCCGGGCGGCCTGTCACAAAACGCGACACACCATTTTGGGGGGGGGTGGGAGAATCGTGTGGGGGTGCCAGGGCGGCGTGGCGTGATTCGCCCGGCCCTCCCGCGATTCTCCCACCCGGCGTGGGGGGTTGGAGAATCGCGCCCGATGTCTTGCGAGATTCCATTGACCCCAAGTTGCCCACTGTAGTTGCCATTGGCTTCTGTTTTTGTTATTTCCTTGCTCAGGAGACACCTCAAGACAAGGAAGCTGACACCAGGAAGCATTTATTATATTGGCAACCGACAAACCATGCTGATCCGTGTCATTCAGGGCAAGGTAGCCAATTGGATACACAATTGGCTTGGCAACCAAAGCCAAAGGGTGGTTGCGGAGGGTTGCTTTTCAAACTGGAGGCCTGTGACCAGTGGTGTGCCTCAGGGATTGGTGCTGGGTCCACTGTTATTTGTGATATATATTGATGATTTGGATGAGAATGTAGGAGGCATGGTTAGTAAGTTTGCAGATAACACCAAGATTGGTGGCATAGGGGATAGTGAAGAAGGTTATAAAAGATTGCAACAGGATCTTGGGCCAGTGGGCCGATGAATGGCAGATGGAGTTTAATTTGGATAAATGTGAGGTGATGCATTCTTGTAGATCAAATCAGGGCAGGACCTAGTCAGTTAATGGTAGGGAGTTGGGGAGAGTTACAGAACAAAGAGATCTAGGAATACTGGTTCATAGCTCCTTGAAGGTGGAGTCGCATATGGGCAGGGTGGTGAAGAAGGCATTCAGCATGCTAGGTTTTATTGGTCAGAGTATTGAATAGGAGTTGGGACATCTTGCTGAAGTTGTACAAGACATTGGTAAGACCACAGATGGAATACGGTCACTATTGTAGGAAGGATATTGTTAAACTATAAAGAGTGCAGAAGAGATTTACGAAGATACGACCAGGACTTAAGTTATAAGGAGAGGCTGGATAGGCTGGGACTTTTTTCCCTGGAGCGTAGGAGGTTTAGGGGTGATCTTATAGAGGTCTATAAAATAATGAGGAGCTTCGATAAGGTAGATAGTTGACACCTTTTCACAAAGGTAGAGGAGTCTAGAACAAAAGGGCGTAGGTTTAAGGTGAGAGGCTGGAGATACAAAAGAGACCAGAGGGGAAATTTCTTCACACAGAGGGTGGTGAGCATCTGGAACGGGCTGCCAGAGGCAGTGGTAGAGGTGGGTACAATTTTGTCCTTTCAAAAGTAGTTAGACAGTTACATGGGCAGGGTGGGTATAGAGGAATATGGGCCAAATGCAGGCAAGTGGGACTAGCTTAGTGATAGAAACTGGGCGGCATGGACCAGCTGAGCCAAGGGCCTGTTTTCATGCTGTAAACATCTATGATTCTATGACTTTATTTCTCTAGCCAAGTTATTCAAAACGCTTTAGAGTGATGTGCCTGATGGAATTGCTGCCACTGGAGCGGGCAAAGTGAGGAGCTGCTGAATGCAATCAACACTTCGACAAAAGAAAACTCACAAGACAGTGAGGTGGGAAAAATGATTACTATTGGGGGAGGAGAAGCCATGAAAGGCTTTATTGTTGGAGAAGCTCACCGATCTTTGGGTGCCTTGGTGCATGTCTTACTCTTGGAAACAAGGATGAGATAAGGAGAGAGAGTCCCAAAAGAAGGCAGTCCAGCCATGGGAAAGGATGACAAAGAAGTGCCACCTCCATCCGTCCGTATGTGCTAAAACTGGCTTAATGAGAAAAGAAGATACCATGGTTAGTGAAGCTGTGAGTCACCTGTGCATAATCTTAAAAATGGCTTGCAACATATCAAAAACAACAATTTGCATTTATAAAGCACCTTTAACATAGTTGTAAAACTTCCCACTATTGGCATAGTCAATTCTCGAGGTAGCAGAGGCAGTGATACAGGGCGCGATTCAGTGACCACATTGTGCCCAGTGCAGATCTGGACACAAGGGGTGAAGCATGCACGAGCCCCAAATCGGGCTCCATGAGGGCGCCGGGCTGAACGTGAGTCACCCGACTCGCTCCGCTCGACATAATTTGGATCTTGCCCTCGCTGGGTGAGACCCAGATCTGAATATTTCAACCAGTGGGTAAGCACGGTGGCACAGTGGGTAGCACTGTTGCTTCATAGCTCCACAGTTGCAGTACCAGACAAATTGAGACGGGGCACAAATGGACAATGTTACAAAGGTACAGACGTATGTGTCCTTGGTGACTCAAATTCATTCACACTGTGATTGATGAAATGAATGGGACAGGTACGATTCATCGGCATGTCAAGCGCTGAACATTCAAGTGTGTGAGCCAAAATGTGGCAGTGTTGTATTCAAACGGAGTAAGATTCCTATTTAACTTTCACTTAAAATGATTCACAACATGGAATAGTTTCAGAAATGTCAGTGAGTTTAAATGTTGTCGAGATGTTGACTGTACCAATCTGTATTGGAAATCAAATTGCCAAAAGGGAATACTGATTATCGAATCTGCAATTCCACAGGAGGAAAAAATATCCAAGCTCTACAAGAGATATTCCACAGAGGCAGTAAGAGGTAAATTGTAAAAAGCAGGTGGGTAAAGGCAGAAATCATATGCAATGCAGTCACCTATTATAGTCTCCAGTTTTTACTGGAAGATGAGGAGAGAGTGACTTGACATCAAGGCAGCATTTGACCGAGTATGGCTTCAAGGAGCCCGAGCTAAACTGGAGTCAGTGGGAATCAGGGGGAAAATTCCCCACTGGTTGAAGTCATACCTGGCACAAAGGAAGATGGTTGTGGTTGTTGAAGGTTAATCATCTCAGTTCCAGGACATCACTGCAAGCGTTCCTCAGGGTAGTGTCCATGACCCAATCATCTTCAGCTGCTTCATCAAGGACCATCCTTCCATCACTGATGCAGCAAGACCTGGACAATATACAAGCTTAGGCTGACAAGTGGCAAGTAACATTCGCGCCACAGAAGTGCAAGGCAATCGCCATCCCCAAACAAAAATAATCTAACCATTACCTTTTGATATTCGATTATCGCTGAATTCCCCACTATCCTGACGAGAAACTGAACTGGACCAGCCATAGAAATACCATGGTGACAAGAGCAGGTCAGACGCGAGGAATCCTGTGGGAAGTACCTCAGCTCCTCACTCCCCAGATCCTGTCCACCATCTACAATGCACACATCAGGAATGCAACGGAATACTCTCCACTTGCCTGAATGACTGCAGCTCCAACAACATTCAAGGGGCTAGAAACCATCCAAGACAAAGTAGTCTGCTTTATTGGCAGCCCATGTGAAAACATTCACTCTCTCCGCCACCGATGAACAATGGCAGCCATGTGTACCATCTACAAGATGCACTGCAGGAACTCACCAAGGTTTCTTAGGCAGCACCTTCCAAATTAACATCCAGAAGGACAAGAGCAGCAGATACCTGGGATACCACCACCTGCAAGTTCCCCTCCAAGTCACGCACCATCCTGACTTGGAAATATATCGCTGTTCCTTCACTGTCGCTGCATCAAAATCTTGGAACTCCTTCCCGAACAGTATGATGGGTGCATCTATAGCACAGGGACTGAAGCGGTTCAAGAAGGCAGCTCAGTAGCACTTTCCCAAGGGCAATTAGGGATGGACAATAAATGCTAGCGCTAGCCAGTTATGTCCCCATTGAATTATTTTTAAAAAATTATCATTGCACAGTTATACTTTCCACGTCATATTTTAGAGTTCCTGCTTCCAAATATATTTCTCTTTGTAATTTCCCGAGGCGATACTCACCTAGAAGCTAAAGAAGTTACTGTTCTCATGGGTAGCCTACCCATTACATTTCGACAAATCCAGTGCGGTACTCATTGTAATGGGCACCAGGCTATATGTACTCACTCATGAATATTAAATTATTGTGTTTGAGTTAATGAGCTAATGGTAAAGAATTGAGTTGTTAGCATTGATATTATGCAGGAAGTGAAATCCAAAAGGCAAGGCATCACGGAATGCACTGACATGCAGCCAACTCATAAGAGCCGACTTGATGGGGTTTACTGGCCCCGAAGGTCTTGGGCAGAATTCAACCAAACATGAAATGTAATTTTGGGTGTGTTTGGCAGGATGTTTCCAGCCAGCTTTTTGTGTGAGTTCCGCACAGGTATTCACCCACACTCAGTCATTTTGTTGGACCTTGGGGAGCTGTTCCCCAGTACAGCCCACATTTGGAAGTTTTTTCAGCAATGGGGAGCTGAACACGTCAACCAGACCGGCTCCTCAAGAGGTCAGGCCACCATTTTGAAAGTGTGCCCCAATCTCTAAGTCGTTTGAGGGCCCCATACACCCCACCCACGGACAATGTCACCGCCCCCGCACACATGGGCATTACTCCCCCCATCCCCCACCCCCAAGTGAGCACACCCAACTATAATGTTGTTGAGGGCCCCCTTTTCCAAGCCTCCCCACCACCCCCCATTTCAAAGCCCTCCTTTCAGGACCCCCAGCCTTCAACAACTCACCCCCAGCTGACATGAGGCCCCTTCATACCCGCTCTTCACTTCCCACTCTTCATACCCCCAAACCCACCCCATTTCATGGTCGTGGGCCCCGTCAGGCATTGACTCCTGGCAGTGCCACCCTGCACTCAGGCACCCTGGAACTGCCACTCAGACACCCTAGTAGTGCCCCTGCCAGCCTGGCAGTGCCATCCAGGTACCTTGGCAATGCCAGGATGGCAGTGCAAAGGTGCTGGCTGGCATTGCCAAGGTGCCAGTGTGCCAGAGGGAGAGCCAGAGTGCCACCTTGCCTTGTCCTCAACCACCTCGGGGTCTCCAATGACCTGAATGACCTCCCAGGTGTCCTTGCCCATCTCGGCTGAATATTAACAGTGGTGGGATAAAGCCCTAAATTGGCTTTTAATTAACTTATTTTAAGGCTACTCAATAGGCGTCGAAGTGGAAAGGCCAGCCTCGACCCAGATTTAACCGTGTCTGACATAGCATTAAATGCTGCCCAATGTCTACTTCGTGAAAGGGACAGAGTTTTGAAGGCTTGGGGCAAAGTTTTCATATTTTGGCAGTGGACTGGGTTCATTCAAAGATTCCCGCACCAAGATATTTTCCTGAACTTTTCTTGAATGAATACATTTGTTGTGAATATTTTTGCATGTCTCAATAACTGCAAACAATGGATTTTCCTGAAGTCCAATCCCCCAGCAACACATTGGGCACAATTCAGTGGCCGTGTTGTGCCCGGCGTGGATCCGAGCGCAATAGGCAATACCCAGATTCCATATGCACCCGACGCCTGGGAGTCAGCGGCCTCATCTGCAAGACTGCGCCAGAGCGGCGTACAGCACTGGCTGGCACCTGAGCATCTTGACTGCACACCTTGCACCCTGGCAGTGCTGCTTGGCACCCTTGCACAGTCGAGGTGCACGGGTGGCATTGCCCATAACAGCGGGTGTAAAGGGTGCTCAAGGCCCCCAAAAAGGTTGGTGTATGTAGGGGGGGGACCTGAAATCTGGAGGAGGGGTGGGTGGGTGGGTGATGATATGGGGTGGTCTAGAGATTGGATCAGCCTTCCAAAATGACGCCCAAACTGCGAGAAGCCGAGGAGATCAGCTCATAAGTGTGACTTCAATGGTGAGAAACTCTCTTGAGTCCCAAAAATCTGGCAATATGCTGGTGAGTAGCATGTTGAATCTCAGTGCTGCAGCCGCTGAGAAACACCCCATCAAACGCGCCCAAAAGCCCACTTTACTGGATTGGATTGGATCTGTTTATTGTCACGTGTACTGAGGTACAGTGAAAAGTAATTTTCTGCCTGCAGCTCAAACAGATCATTCAGTACATGAAAATAAATACATAATAGGGCAATACAAGGTACACAATGTAAATACATAGACCCCGGCATCAGGTGAAGCACACAGGGGTGTAGTACTTATGAGGTCAGTCCATAAGAGGGTCATTCAGGAGTCTGGTAACAGTGGGGAAGAAGCTGTTTTTGAATCTGTGCATGTTCTCAGACTTTTGTATCTCCTGCCCAATAGAAGAAGTTGGAAGAGTGAATAAGTAGGCTGGGAGTGGTCTTTGATTATGCTGCCCGCTTTCCCAAGCAGCGGGAGGTGTAGATGGACTCAATGGATGGGAGGCGGGTTCGTATGATGGACTGGGTGGTGTTCACGACTCTGAAGTTTCTTGCGTCCTTGGGCCGAACAGTTGCCATACCAGGCTGTGATGCAGCCAGATGGGATGCCTTTATATGGGTGCACCTGTAAAAGTTGGTACAAGTCAATGTGGACATGCCGAATTTCCTTAGTTTCCTGAGGAAGTATAGGCGCTGTTGTACTTTCTTGGTCGTAGTGTCGACGTGGGTGGACCGGGACAGATATTTGGTGATGTGCACACCTAGGAATTTGAAGCTGTCAGCCATCTCCACCTCAGCCCCGTTGATGCAGACAGGGGTGTGCACAATACTTTGCTTCCTGAAGTCAATGACCAGCTCTTTAGTTTTGCTGGCATTGATGAATTGTTGTTGTTACACCACTCCACTAGGTTCTCTATCTCCCTCCTGTATTCTGACTCGTCGTTGTTCACGATCCACCTACTACGGTCGTGTTGTCAGCAAACCTGGAGATGGAGTTGGAACCAAATTTTGCCACACAGTCTTGTGTGTATATGGAGTATAGTAGGGGGCTAAGTACACAGCCTTGCGGGGCTCCAGTGGAGGAGGTGTTGTTTATTCTTACTGATTGTGGTCTATGGGTCAGAAAGTCAAGGATCCAGTTGCAGAGTGAGGAGCCAATTCCTAGGTTTTGGAGCTTTGATACGAGCTTGGCTGGGATTATGGTGTTGAAGTCGAAGCCTTCGTCAATAAATAGGAGTCTGAGGGAGGAGTCCTTATTGATGAGATGCTGCAGGGATGAGTCTAGCGCAAGGGAGATGGCGTCTGCTGTGGATCAGTTGCGGCGGTATGTGAATTGCAGTGTATCTCGGCATTCTGTGAGTATGGGGTTGATGTGCCTCATGACAAACCTCTCAAAGCACTTCCTTACAATCGATGTCAGGGCCAGTGAACGGTGGGACAGTAGTCATTGAGGTACATTGCTTGGTTCTTCTTTGGCACTGGTATGATGGTGGACTTTAACTTTTTTCCGCTGAATTGTGCCCATAATCTGGTGATAAGAGGCCTGATTCTCCTCCTGCTTTGTGACTCACAGGCACATCGGCAAGCATTAAATCTATTTGCATTGCTCGTCTGTGCACTAAGCAGCAGGCTAACATTATTCTGAATAACTTTGCCAGGCTGTATTGCATGGTTCAGACACAATCGTCAAGGCATCTGAAATGAGGCTTCAGTGTTCTGATACCTCAATACTTTGAATGTTTCTAAATAGTATCATTAGGCGGAGCTGTGGGGGGATTTGTGTTATTTAATCAATCACTTTGATGCAACTTTCTCTCATTAATGCTGGTTGAATGGTGAAATATAAAAGAGTCCTGGCCTTTTCCTAATTAGCAGGCAGAGAAATTATGCAATTAGCATCACACGCAAGCTGAACATTAATTGGAATGGAAGCCTTTCTGGTTTATGAAATTGCGTTGGTGGGGGGTGGGGGGGGGGGTGGTTTGTCTGAAATTACCTTTAATCCAACTTGAATGCAACCAATGGCTCTGATGCCTACACTAAAAATTGTTAACCCTGTCTCTCCCTCTACAGATGCTGCCAGACCTGTTGAGTATTTCCAGCGCTTTGTCTTTCCAATTATTGGTGCCGGGCCAATCACGAGTCATCGGATTAATTGACTGCCGCAATCTAGATCTCACCCAACAAGTCAAGGAACTCATTTAATGGAGGGCCCCCCCTACACCTCCCAACCACAGATATTGCGACCACCCTGCAGATATGGGCAACACCTTCAATGCACGACCCCCAAGGGGCAAACACCCCTCCATTACCAAATGTTCACGTGACCACCACCTCCACCATCCAGGCATGAAGCTGACCCGGACCCACGCTCATACATCCTTGTGGGCATCGGGGCATTGCACCCACCCCGCAAGTGAGCTTACATTGCTACAGGGTCGCTGAGGCCCCCCAGCTATAGGGCTCCATCCTTTCACTACCCATCGTCCCTTACAGCCCCCCCCCCTCAGCCGCCCCCCCCCCCCCCATCAGCCGCCCCCCCCCCCCCCCCCCCCCCCCCCCCCCCAACCCTTAAAACCCCCTTTCAGCCCCACTTCATGGGCTTGGTCTCTCTTAGGCCCTACCCCTTGGAAGTGCCACACCCAGGGAGGGTGTGATCCAGCTCATGCCGGGCGTAGTGAGTCAGGTAACTCGCGATCGGCTCGGCGTCCAGCACAAAACCCATTTTGGGTCTCTCCCGCTATGTAGCTGGCGCAACAGGATATAAAAATCCATCCTAACAAAACAAACTTCAGCACCTCTCATAGCCTCATGATACCCAAAGCATTTCATAGCAAATGAAATACTTTGGAAGTGTGGTCACTGTTATAATGCAGAAAACACAGGAGCAAACCTGTGTGCAGCAAGGTCCCACAAACAACAATGTGTTAATGGCCTGTTTTCAATTCTGTTGGTTATATTCTGGTTATATTTCATAAATGATAAACAGTTCATGTTTGTAAGTGGATATTAACTTTTCCACTCATGATTCACTGGGAGTCTTGTTACTGTAAATCCTTATTAGAAAACCAGGACGTTACAGTGATACTTTCAAAGAGTGAAACTTAACATGGGTCACCAATCCGCAGCAGGAGAATTTGGGCCAATGTATGTCTTTCTGTGCTTGCTTTAAGTTTTCGAATTGCTAAGTTGCTGGGGAATAAGAAGACTTCAAAAACTGCTCCTCCTTGGACTCTGAAAGATCTCTGGGCAATAATGCTTTCCAGGAACAGTGGCCTCCAATTCATCATTACTGTCTCTGGCATACAGTTAAGGGCACTGCCACATCTGACGCGGCATTGCATCTTGCTGGTGGTCAAGGGCAGAAACCGAGGAAAATACCAGGACCCGTTTTTCCTCACAGGCTGCCTCCTCCATGCAATGCTGCAGACTCAGGAAGGACGGCCTTCGTGGGTATGCAGGAAGAAATATTGACTCCTTTCGGGGTTGGAGAAGATTGTCTCACCACCCCTGTCTTTTCTATTTACCAATGCTCAATCACCTGGACTATTATTGTTTCGCTGCATTATTTGTCCAGGTTTCTGAATGACTAGACCAGTAACGTAATCACTATACACTTAAAATGCAAATATGTATTTAACCGGATGGACCAGATTGTGAAATGTCGTAGTTTGTAATCTACTTTGAACTGACCCAACAGCTCCTTTGGCCCATTAGCCACCATCACTGACTCACTCACTCGTTCACTCACTCACTCTCTCGTTCACTCACTCGTTCACTCACTCACTCACTTTCAGAGCAACAAATGTTTTCCTTAAATTCATAATCCAAGGAAGAAGGAGAGGTCATCATTCTATTCACATGACTCTTAAGTGAATCTCAACTGAAGAGCAATGCAGCATCACACCCTTTGCCGAGAACACCGAGAAGAGGAGTCCATGAATAATTAGATTTTAAATGGTGAATAAAAAGACAACCCTGGACCTGGGAGCTGGATGTTAAAAAGTGGCAGATCATGTGCGGGATTTACCGAACAACCCGCCGTGTGTTTTTCAGTGTCGGAAGCGGCCCGCCAGCGGGATTTTCTAATCCCGCCATTGTCAATGAACTTTCCCGTTGAATGCACCCCTCATCGCCGGGAAACCCGAGGCGGGGGTGTGCCGTCGGTGGGAGCGGAATAAGCCGCCGGTGTGAACAGCCGATAACTTCCGCCCCATGTTTGTGGCGATTGTGCCTTTAAGGAAAACCCAGCAGAAGAGGGTCAGCTGTCTTGGGGGCAAGAGTGGCTAATCAACCCAGGAGGTGGAATCCCAGCTTAGCCAGGAGACATGGAGAAGACATGTGGTAGACATGTAGGGACTGGAGCAGCCGGTGGTCTGCTCTTGGGAAGCCATTGGGCTGCAGCCCTCCGAACAGTTTTTCTGATCAATAAATACCTTTTGTGTTTCTAATGAAGTCTGTGAATGTGCATTATTAACGTGTTGCATTATTATAAGTTGCCGGGAGAGAGACATGTTGAAAATAAATCAGCCTGCGAAAGAGTAACTTTGATTATTTTGTTTTGATTATTTTTTCCTATTTTCCATAACAAAACAAATGAAAATGAATTAAGTAGGTGGATCTTGCTTTGACTGTTATTCCATACCTAAGGGGCTGGATTAGCACACTGGGCTAAATCGCTGGCTTTTAAAGCAGACCAAGGCAGGACAGCAGCACGGTTCAAATCTCGTACCAGCCTCCTCGAACAGGCGCCGGAATGTGGCGACTAGGGGCTTTTCACAGTACCTTCATTTGAAGCTGACTTATGACAATAAGAGATTTTCATTTTCATATGTTCACCTGTCTATGAAATAAAATAGCTCCAATGACTTGTATCTGGCCTCATCTCATCATCTGCTTCATTCCACCTTCAAAAAGAGTAAACATTAACTTCCCCATACCGTGCATCTTGTACAAAACACGACTGTATTCTTCCACCCTCACTGGCAGACTTAACTCACCCCAAAAAGATAGCATTGATAAACTACCTGCTTTCAATAATTTAGAGTGTGCAGTACGCCCTGATAAATTTGAAAACCTGGGCCTTTTTTCCTCCATACCTAAATATGTATGAACATGCAAATACCCATACGAACATGCAAACATACAAATTAGGAACAGAAGTAGGTCACTTGGCAACTCAAGCCTGCTCCGCCATTCAATAAGATCATGGCTGATCTGATTGTAACCTCAACCCTGCATTCCTGGGTACCCCCAATAACCTTTCACCCCCTTGTTCATCAAAAATCTATGGAGCTCTGCCTTAAAATATTCAAAGACTCTGCTTCCACTGTTTTTTGAGGAGGAATGTTCCAGAAACTCCTGACCCTCTGAGAGGAAAATATCTTCTCACCTCTGTCTTAAACAAGTGAGCCCTTGGTTTTTAACAGTGACCTCTAGTTCGAGATTCTCCCACAAGAGATCCTCTTCACATCCCCCCTGTCAATACATTTGAAAGGTTTCAGTAAAGCCGCCTCTTACTCTTCTAAACCCAACCTCTCCAACCTTTCCTCATAAGACAACCCGCCCTGTCATTGGTTAACATTCTCTGAACTGCTTCTAACGCATTTACATCCTTCCGTAAATAAGGAGACCAGTACCCTGCAGAGTACTCCTGATGTGGCCTCACCAATGCTCTGTACACTTGAAGCATAACCTCCCTGCTTTTGTAATCAATTCCCCTCAAAGTCAATGATGACATTCTCTTAGCTTTCCTAAGTACTTACTGTACCCTTTATGCTTCATGCAGTAAGACACCCAGATCCCTCTACACCTCAAGCTCTGAAATCTGTCATCATTTAGATAATAAGCTTTTGTATTTGTCCTTCCAAAATGGACATTTTCACATTTGCCCACATTATGCTTCATTTGCCAGATTTTTGTCCATCACTTAACCTCTCTATGTACCTTTGAAGCCTCCTCATGTCCACATCACAATTTACTTTCCTATTTGTCTTTGTGTCATCAGCAAATTTAGCAATCATACCTTCATCCAAGTCATTAATATATATATTGCAAATTGTTAAGGCCCCAGCACTGATCCCTGTCACATCCCACCTGTGGCAATTCTTCCAATGGTGGGTTAATGGGAGGTCAGTCTTTCCACTGGCTGGTGGTGTGAATGCCTTTTGCATTTGTTTGCATCTCATGAAACCTCATTAAAACTGTTGGTTGCCAGTGTCCTGTCAGCCTTCCGTAGAAACTCTCAGAGCAGAAGGAGGCCATTCAGCGTATCGAGTCTGCACCAACGCCCAAAAGAGCACTATTTCTAGGCCCACTCCCCGCCCTATCCTCATAACCAATCCACCTAACCTGCTCATCTTTGGCACCAAGGAGTAAGTTAGCATGGCCAATCCACCTAACTGGCACATCTTTGGGCTCTGGGAGGGAATCAGAGCACATGGAGTAAATTCACGCAGACACGGGGAGAGCATGCAAACTCCACACAGGCCGTTGCCCAATCTTGCGTTACGCCAGTGTGAAATTGCGTCGGTCTCAAACACGATTGCTAAAGATTGGTGTGCACAAAGTGAGACTTTGAGGTACTAGGAGCAGGAGTCGGCCATCTGGCCCCTCGAGCCTGCTCCGCCATTCAATGAGGTCACAGCTGATCTTTTGTGGACTCAACTCCACTTTCTCGCCCGAACACCATAACCCTTTATTCCTTTATTTTTACAGTAAGATGAGTGCAACAAAGCATTTCTGCAACAGTGCTGTGCTGCTCCCAATGTGCTGCCACATCAGCCAGGGCAGGCCGGTTCCTGCCTTCACCTCCATGTCGACAGCACAGTGCTGGTGAACCCATGGAACCTCCAGCGTTACTGAGTCAGATCAGTACAGTGCCTGGGGGCGGGGAGTACAGGAGTCTCCTTCCCGATACTAGTATGGTGCCACATACTAGTGTCTATCTGAACAGCACAGGACTATGACCGAAACAAAGGTTTGATAAACGATTGGAGAGGGAGTGTAAAGGGGCCTTGGGGCGTTGAGTTGATGAATCAAGGGGGGGAGGAGTGCAATGTGGAATAAAGACTGTGCAAGAAGGGGGGATGATGAGCGCTCAAAATGGCAGGCAGTGGGACAATGAGGTGGATGAAGCAGACAAACAATGGAAAACAGAAGGAATACCGAGGGGCGGGAAGCTGGACCCCGAAAAACCAGCATGAAAAGCTCACCAACAAGAGGGTCAAAGGGATACAATGCTATTAGCTGGAAGGGAATGAATGAATACTCCAGATGCGCTGGGTAAAGGCCTAAATGGGACATTGGTGCCTCAC
The DNA here is from genome assembly GCF_902713615.1 of Scyliorhinus canicula. NCBI lineage: Eukaryota > Metazoa > Chordata > Chondrichthyes > Carcharhiniformes > Scyliorhinidae > Scyliorhinus > Scyliorhinus canicula. The sequence continues at coordinate 177,890,585 of NC_052154.1, read as the reverse complement.
ACATGATGGGCTTGGGGGAGGTGGTTTAATCGAGTAACTTCTTCTTGAGGCCACTCGCCTTTTCCCAGGGTTGCTGACATCCTGCACAGTTTGGTGAAGACTGGAGGGTTGGAGAGAGTGGCATGAGTGTGCTGGGCTGGTGTTTAAATACATTGCTGGAACCTTCGAGCCCGCCAGCTGACGGGGTGGGTAGGTGGATCAGCTGCCAGCCTGCCCGGAGATTGGAAGAACTTTCCTGTGCATAATTAATGATTTTTCATGCACAGAATCTGGTGCAGGATCCCACCATTCTGGCCTGCGGGAAAGGCACCAATGGAGCAGACCGCCACTGCACTTAATCTCAAAGGCGGAGAGTTCCGCCCCTCTCCTGAAGGGTGCAAGGCGGTTTGACCATGTTGATGCTGATTTCAGATGGCAACACAAGGCATTTGGAGACATGTTTCGTCAAGATGCCTGGGCTCCGAGGCAGGAGTCAAGAGCACGTCTCAAGGGGAAATTCCTTGTCATCCAGTAAGAACCTACCTGGCTAGAGGGGGGGAGGGACAGAGGGCAGATGCAGGTTGAACCAGTCGTAGCTGTTGCAGGAAACTGGGTAGACCTGCAGCATGCAGTGCTGGTGGTTAGATGAGCTGCATTTTGAAAGAGTGGCATCCTTTTCGATCAAGGGAAAATGCCTGGCTCATGACAGGGATCACGCAGATTAATGTGAATACAGTCTATGACATTTTCGACCATGTGGAAACCTGCAGCCCATGCAGAGCCTTGTGCTCTTTTGTCCAGCTTCTCTTTCTCTATTGGGATGGAGATTCAAATGTCCCGCCTGTATCAAAGAGTGTTCCACCCCTTCCCGGATACAATAATGGAAAGGGAAGGCACTGACTTGACCAACCACAGGCAGCGTTGTCCTTGCCACTGGTTTGAGGCACGAGTAGTGACTGGAGCAGGTGACTTAAGTTTGTTGATGGCCTCCTTGTTGAAGCACAGGTACCTCACACGTTGCTGCGAAAAATGTTCCCCCAGACTAGCTGTGGATATAATTTCCTGCTCTCATTTTACTTGTTATTCCGTCTGCTTCTGTTCACTCCTATCGTTTTTGCTGCTGCCCCTCCTCTTTCAGTCCCAAAGACAAACCCAAGGGACCACTCATGAGTAAATTAAACTACTTTCAAAGCAGACATAGAACCCATCACCGGCAAAATGATATCCCCCGAGCTCACAAATCAACACTGGAATGGTGAAAAAAGCCAAGCAAATCCCAGAATTTAACCATCAGTCTAAAAATACAAGTCAACAACTAGTATGTGTGGAGGGGTTGACCAACCCAGAAGAATCCTTGCTGGCTATTAGCATTATGATTATCATGTACTAAGTCAGGTATCAGGCAGCCCAATTATACAAAAGGCCAGCATAGGAACCATACTTAGTATAATAACGAGTTGTTTTTTTCAACAATTCTCATACATGCCCTGGACGACTGAGGATACATGATCTAATACAACCTTTGGTTATGCTGTTGTGTCACTCAATATTTAAAATTCAATATTATGTTCAGAGTGCTGAACATGAGGCCTTCAGATCACTTTCAGAAATGACAAGCACTTCTATAATAAAGCGAATATCTAAGGCAGACTAGAAACTTGTAACAACTGTCTGTATCTGTTCATTGCTTTTCAATTGAGTTAATGCTTACCCACCCCTCCAGTTAACGCTGCATTAATTGCAACAAGAATTTATATTTCTATATTACTTTCAAAGTTTTTAAAATATCCTTTACGGGATGTGAACGTCGCTGGTTAGGTCAGCATTTATTACCCATCCCTAGTTGCCTTTCAGAAGGTGGTGGTGAATTGTCTTCTTGAGCCGCTGCAGTCCTTGAGGTGTAGGTACATCCACTGTGCTCTTAGAGAAGGAGTTCCAGGATGTTGCCCCAGTGACAGGGAAGGAACAGCGATATATTTCCAAGTCAGGGTGGTGAGTGACTTGGAGGGGAACCTCCAGGTGGTGGGGTTCCCAGGTACCTGCTGCTCTTGCCCTTTTAGATAGTACTAGTGGCCGTGGTTTTGGAAGGTGTTGTCTAAGAAACCTTGGTGAGTTACTGCAGTGCATCTTGTAGATGATACACATGGCTGCCACAGTTCGTTGGTGATGGAGGGATTGAATGTTTGTGGAAGGGGTAGCAATCAAGCGGACTGCTTTGTCCTGGATGATGAGGAGCTTCTTTAGTGTTGCTGGAGCTGTACTTATCCAGGCAAGTGGAGAGTACTCCATTAACTCCTAATTTGTACCTTGTAGATGGTGGACAGGCTTTGGGTGGGTGGTCAGGAGGTGAGTTACTCACCGTAGGATTCTTAGCCTTTGACCTGCCCTGGTAGCCACAGTATTACTGTTCAGTTCAGTTTCTGATCAATGGTAACCCCCAGGATGTTGATTGTGGGAGATGATAATGCCATTGAATGACAAGGGGCAATGGTTAGATCCTCCCTTGTAAGAGATGGTCATTGCCTGGTACTTGTGTGGCTCGAATGTAACTTGCCCCTTGTCAGCCCCAAGCCTGGATAATGTCCAGGTCTTGCTGCATTTGGACATGGACTGCTTAATTATCTGAGGAATCGCGAATGGTGCTGAACATCGTGCAGTCATCCACAAACATCCCCACTTCTGACCTTATGATGGAACAAGATCATCGATGAAGCAGCTGAAGATGGTTAGGCCTAAGACACTGCCCTGAGGGCTCCTGCAGTGATGTCCTGGAGCTGAGATGATTGACCTCCAACCACCACAACCATCTTCCTTTGTGCCAGGTATGACTCCAACCTGCAAAGAGTTTTCCCCCTGACTCCCGTTGACTCTAGTTTAGCTCAGGTCCCTTGATGCCATATTCAGTCAAATCCTGCCTTTATGTCAAGGGCAGTCACTCTCATCTCACCTCTGGCATTCCACTCTTTTGTCCATGTTTGAACAAAGGCTGTAACGAGGTCAGGGGTTGAGTGACCCTGGCAGAACTCAAACTGGGCATTCATGAGTAGGTTATTGCTGAGTAAGTGCCGCTTGATAGCAATGTTGATGACTGCTTCGATCACTTTGCTGATGACGGAGAGTAGACTTATAGGTAGGTAATTGGTTGGGTTGGCTTTGAAGCATGAATCAGAAAATAAATAAGCTACTAATGGAGCACTTAGCGAGGTGATCAAAGGTGTGGGGAAAGATATTGAGGACGAATTTCAAAAGTGTTGAGCAAATTAGCAAGCAGAGTATCCTACTTAGGCCCACTCCCCCACAACTCCACCTAACCTTTTGGATACTAAGGGACAATTTATCATGGCCAATCCTGCACATCTTTGGTCTGTGGGTGGAAACAGGAGCACCCGGAGGCAACCCAGGCAGACACGGGGAAAACATGCAAACTCCTCACAGACATTGGACCAAGGTCGAAATCGAAGCTGGGTCCCTGCACTATGAGGTAGCAGTGCTAACCACTGTGCCACTGTGCTACCCCTTCTTAAGGAGTAAAAATTGCAGAGTGCCAATAAAAGATGTCTGCGGAAGAAGAATAGAAATGTCTGAAAGCTAGAGGTCGTGTGTAGGGACCTTGGGCAGGAAAGAGGTTGTAGGGCAGCACGGTAGCATTGTGGATAGCACAATGGCTTCACAACTCCAGGGTCCCAGGTTCGATTCCGGCTTGGGTCACTGTCTGTGCGGAGTCTGCACGTCCTCCCCCTGTGTGAGTGGGTTTCCTCCGGGTTCTCCGGTTTCCTCCCACAGTCCAAAGATGTGCAGGTCAGGTGGATTAGCCATGATAAATTGCCCTTAGTGTTGGGTGGGGTTACTGGGTTGTGGGGATAGGGTGGAGGTGTTGACCTTGGGTAGGGTGCTCTTTCCAAGAGCCGGTGCAGACTCGATGGGCCGAATGGCCTCCTTCTGCACTGTAAATTCTATGATAACCAACTTGGAGTGAGTGTACGGGAAGATCTTATACCTGATTTCAAGGATTTAACATTCAATACGTTGTGGGATAACAAGCCAGCGAAGTTCATGAGTACAGAGTAATGATCAGGCTTAGCTTGGAATGGGGTTCCAAAGCCTTAATGACCTTGAATCTCAATGTTCAGTCGGAGAGCTTGAAGGAAAATGATACAGGGATTAGGATTTCTGCAGCACCCAATAAAAGTGCTGATAGTTAAAATGTCTTCAATGGAGTTCTTCTGATAAAGATTGATCCTCAGTTATTGACATGCAGAAATGGCAGCCTCACAAGTAATGGTGGTCAGAGAGCCTGAAAGCAGATGGTGACAATGTTTTGCATGGAACTGCAATCCCCATTCAGTGGTGATGTGGGCGACGGAAGTGCAGAGGCTGTTGAGGAATATGTCAAAATCTCTCACCGGAAATTTTCAAGTGAAACTTGAATCGAAACACGTCAAAAATAAACAAAGTTAAATTAAAACAGAAAATTCTGGAAAACCTCAGCAGGTCTGGCAGCATCTGTGGAGAGAGAAAATAGGGTTAATGTTTTGAGTCTGCGTGGCTCTTCTTCAGAGCGAAAAAGAGGGAGAAGAAGAGAGGTGGAGCAGCTGGAATAGATTTGAAGGTCAGTGATTGGTGGGAGCTAGGAGGCAGGAGACAGAGGAAGTGTTAATGGCAGTGTTAAGGGCTGTGCTGACAGTGGCGTAAAGGTAAGATAGCAGGATGTGTCCATGGGAAGATATATGTCAGCGCTTAGTGAAAGCAAAATTGAGGAACAATTGACAGATGGCCCCGATTGGGAGGGGAACATTGCAAAAGGACAAAGATGTTTTTGATGAAAAAAAAGGTCAAGATGGAGGAGAGAGTTGTTGAACTCAGTGTTGAATCCAGAGGGCTGTAATGTACCTAATCGGAAGATGAGATGCTGCTCCTCCATTTTACGCCCGGCTTCACTGGAGCATTGCAGCAGGTCAAGGATGGACATGGTAATTTTCACCAAGATAAGTGGGGTTAAATGGGCAGCACGGAGCCACAGTGGTTAGCACTGCTGCCTCACAGCTCCAGGGATACCCGGTTCAATTCCGACTTCGGATGACTGTCTGTGTGGAGTTTGCACTTTCTCCCGTGTCTGCGTGGGTTTCCTCCAGGTGCTCCGGTTTCCTCCCACAGTCAGATATGTGAAGGTTAGGTGGGTTGCCCATGCTAAATTGTCCCTGAGCATCCGAAAGGTTTGGTGGTGTTATTGGGTTACGGGGATAGGGTGGAGGCATGGGCTTAAGTAGGGTGCTCTTTCCAAGGGCCAGTGCAGCCTTGATGGGCTGAATGGCCTCTTTCTGCACTGTAAATTCAATGATCCTATGATTCTATCTGGACAGGAGAGAAAGATACCGAGTTGCAATGGTAAGCAATAGGTAAGTTGGGGGTCATACTTTCAGACTGAGTTTAGTCTCCCCAGTGTAGAGACTGCATTCGGAGCAGCAGGTACCTAGTTGAAGACCAAGTTGAAGGAGATGCAAGTGAAATGTTGCTTAGCTGAAAGGAGTATTTTGGTGGCTTGCACTCTGAGGAGGGAGGAGGTAAAGGAGCAGGAGTTACACTTTCTGGAATTGGAAGGGAAGGTGGGAAGTGGACGAGGAGTTGGGGATGATAGAGTAGTGGACCAGGGTGTAACAAGAGGGAGCAGTCCCTGTGTAATGCTGACAGGGAGGCTGATTAAAGATGTGTTTCATGGTGAGAAAAGCGGCACAAATGTGGTGCAGGCGGAGAAACCGGGAGAATGGAATGGAGCTCTCACAGGAATCAGGGTGTGAGGAGCTGCAGTCGAGGTAACTGTGAGAATCGGTGGGATTGTAATGAATATTGGTCAATCGGCAGAAATGGAGACAGCGAGATCAACAAAGGAAGGGAAGTGTCAGAGACCATGTGAAGGTGAGAAAGAGGTGAAAAAGGAAGCAAAATCACAAACATTTTCTCGGTCCAGGCAAGAGCATGATATGGCGCCAATACAGTCATCGGTGTAATGGAAAATAAATTGTGGGAGGGAGCTTGAATATGACTGGAACAAAGAATGTTTCACATAACCCACATATTTGGAGGAGAATGACATAACAAGCTTCACTCGGTGGCAGACAGTGGTGGTGGACGGAGATTGTTTAGTCCCCGAAGGCGATTGTTCGGTCTTCAGAAGAAGCGAAGAGGCCTCAGACCCTCTCAGTGAGGGATGGTGCGTGGAACTATTGGACATCCATAGTGACGAGGAGGTGGTTAGGTCACAAAATTGAATTGTTGACATGGCGTAGGACATCAGAGGATTCACAAACGTAGGCGGGAAGTGACTGAACGAAAATGAGAGAGAATGGAGTCAAGTTAGGAAGGAATGAGTTCTGTGGAGCAGGAACAGGCTGATATGATGCTTCTGCCAAGATAGTTATGTCTGTGGATTTTGGGAAGGAAAGAGAAGCAGACCATATGGGGTTGGGGTCTACGGTGGAAGCTATGGAGGGAAGATCTCCAGAGAAGATGAGATCAGTGCCTGTCCTGGAAACAATGGTTTGATGTTCGGTGGTGGGGTCGTGGCCCAGTGGGAGGTACAAGGAAGTGTCTGAGAGTCTGTGAGGTAGCGGCTAATACGCCAGACAACAATGGCACCATCATTGTTGGCAGATTTGGTCACAAAGTCAGGGTTGGACCTAAGAGAATGGGATGCAGCACGTCCGGAGGGAGACAGGTTGGAGTCGGTGAAAGGGGCCGAGAGATTGAGACAGCCAATGTCTCACTGGCAGTTCTCAGTGAGAAGGTCAAGAGGTGTCAAGAGGACAGAGGTGAGGATGTAAGGAGATGAAACCCCATTCTTTGCTGAGTACAGAATGGTCAGCATCAAAAATAAACAAAGTTGAGTGAGAAAAGAATAGATATGATGAAGAGTGCTTGGGCACAGAGTTGGGAGACAATCATAATCAAGGTGGATCTCAAACACAGAGTGGAAGTTAAGAAGTTGGTGACAGTGTGGATTTGGTGGAGAGGAGGAACATGGGGCAGGATTCTGCGTCCAGCGTGGGTGCAGGCAGTGCAGGAAACCTTTTGGAGAGTGACACTCTCAAACCGATATTCAGACTTGAAGACCAGTGAGGTGCCACATTGAGTGCAGTTCTCAGCTTGGTACTGTAAGGCAAAGGTCTCCAGGAAGGCACAGCAAAGTGTGGGAATACAGTCGGAATTGGGGATTCAGTAGTCAGGAGACAGATGGGCAGCACTGCCACCATTGACGTGAGACCTGTACGAAATGTTGCCTCCTTGCTACAGGATAGAATGGAGTGAGTGCAGAACATTCTGCAGGAAGAAAAAGCAGTTCTGGTGGGAAACTATAGCCAGAGCTAGCTGGATGGTGAAGGGACTGAGAGTCAAATTAATCGGAGAGACAGTACACATGACAGTGTCAACTTGATAAAATAAGTGAGAATTAAGTTTAATATAGATTATCTAGAGGCAAGAGACTACACAGACTACAGAGAGACAAGTGAAAAAGAACTAAGAAAGGCAGGCAAATGGTGTGAGAGAATAGGTTGGCAGCTAACATAAAAGGGAATCAAAATGTCTTCTAAAGCAGGATTTTCCAAACATTTCCTTGCATGGAACCCTTTTGATCTACCAAACATTGAACCCCTAAGAAACATTCTTATTATGTTAAAGCGTTAAACTACAAACAGTTGATTGTTTTTGCACAATAGGTACAAACCAGGCAAAAACAAATTGATTAAAGTCTTTTTTATTTATTTTATGAGTTCATTTATTATAATTACAAAGTTCTCTTATTCAATAAATGTTTAAGTCTTACCTTTTTTGCCATTTCTTTTGCTCACCCATTTGTTTAATACGAGAAGTGTTGCTGGAGAGCATGATTCTCATCTCGCACACACACACGAGCACGTGCATGTGTACATGCAGACTCCATCTCTCCCACTCTCTCTCACACACCCACACATACACACACACCTCTCTCACTCTCACACACATTCTTACCTCCCTCTCACACACTCCAACTCTCTCTCCCTTCCATCTCTCCCTCTTTCTCTTCCCCAGCCCACACCCCCAAGCCTCTACTCCCCATTCTTCATTCTTCACTCCTTGTTCCTCTCCTCTGATCCCTGCCCCGAGCCTCCACTCCCCACCCTGGCCTCTGCTCCTCTCTCTTTTCCCCAGCCTCTCCTCCACCCCAGGGGGGCAGCTTATCTCACTCTGCCATCTTGTAACTTTATCTCTTGCCCTGACTTTGCTGCTGACTGACTTTGCCTCTATTTCCAGCTCATCTGATCTGAGGCAGGCTTCACAATGCATTGGCTGCTGATAAGCTGACTAGTGCGCCTATCAGTAGCCAATGCAATGTGAAAACCGCCTTCTATTGGACAAGCAGGAAGGGCAACCGTTATCAAAATTGGAACAGCTGGACATACCAAGGAACCCTGGATGAGGCCCACCCAACCCCAAGGTTCTGGGAACCCAGTTCGGGAAGTGTCATTCTATAAGTAGTAACATCAAATGAATGGTGAGGCCGATCAAAGTGGGGATCTGTTGGTGGATTGTTGAGATACTAAATTAAAACTTTGTATCGGTTTACCAAAGAAGAGAACTTTTCCAAAGAAGTTTGTCAGGAAATTGGATGAGGCAAAAATTGACAAAGGAAAGGTCCCATCAAGGCTGGCAGTGCTCAAAGTAGAGATTTTGCCTGACTTGGAAAAGGTGCATCCTGATCTAGATTCTCCGCCCCACCACGCCTCATTTCTGTTTCACCCCGCCGGATGGTCAATGGTGTTTCCCTTTGTGGGGCAGCCCCACGCCCATGGGAAACCATCAGGCTGCTGGCTAAACGGAGCATCCCGCCAGCGGAGACTCCAGCCCCTAAGGTCTAAGGGAAATTAGGGTGGAAATATCAGTCTTCCGATCCAACTTAGATACGGTAGTAGTGGCAATGCACTGGAGGATTAGATACAGTAGTAGTGGCAATGCACTGGAGGATGAGATACAGTGATAGTGACAATGGACTGGAGGATTAGAGACAGTGGTAGTGGTAATGGACTGGAGGATGAGATACAGTGGTAGTGGCAATGGACTGGAGGATTAGATACAGTGGTAGTGGCAATGGACTGGAGGATTGTTACAACGTTATTCAGAAAAGGACAGAAGGATAACAGGGTAATGGCAGGTCAGTCAGCTTTTAGAAACACTATTTGGGAAAAAAAATAACTGCCACTTGGACAAGCATGGGCTAACAAATCAGACCCAACATGGATTTATGAAGAGCAAAACTGTATTTGGCCAGCTTGATTGAATGTTTTAATGAGATAACAGAGAAGGAGAATGAGGGCAGTGAAGTTGATGTATCTATTGAGTTTCAAAAGGAATTTGATTTGTGCAATTCATGTTCAAGGATACTCAGGTTCCTCTGAATACCAGCATTTCCTAATCTCTGGGCTTTTGGAAGATACTGGCCAGGATTCTTTGACCCCGCGCCGGGTCGGAGAATCCTCCGGGGGGCGCGGGAATTATGCCACGCCGCCCCGATGCCGGCTCGCCGATTCTCGGGTGCCCGTGGGATCGCTGCCGCGCCGGTCAGGGGCCATTGAAAGCACCCCCCTCCCCCCGGCGATTCCCCGGGCCTTGACGGGCCGAGTGCCCGCCTAGTTTGGCCGAGTCCCGCCGGCGTGGGTCACGTATGGTCCCACACAGCGGGAACCGGAAGTTCTATCTACGGGGGTTGTCCTGGTGGGGGAGGGGGTGGGGGGATTGACTCCGGCAGGGGAGAGGCCTCCACGGTGGCCTGGCCCGCGATCGGGGCCTACCGATCGGCGCGCAAGCTGGTTCCATGGGGGCCTATGTTCCTCACGCCAGGCCCCTGTAGGGCTCCGGCATATTGCCCAGGGGCCGGCCCAGGATGGGAACCCACGTGTATGCGCAAACTCGCGCCAGCCGTAGCGTGGATGTGCACCAGCCACGCTGCGTCGGCTGGAGCAGCGGAGACCACTCCGGCGCCGACCTAGCCCCCTAGGAAGGGGTGAATACCTGACAAGAGAGGACCGTTGATGCCGGAGTGGTTCTCGCCACTTTTCACGCCAGCGTCAAAACTTGCCCGTGTGATTGGGGAATCCTGGCCATTTTACTTTTTTATTTTCCCTACCAAAATGGATAGCTTCACACTTCCCCACATTATGTTGTTTTGTCCACATTATTCCCCACTCACTAAAGCGGGCTGTATTCCTTTGCATCCTCCTCACAGTGCACTTCCCCACCTAACTTTTTATCATCAGCAAACTTGAATACACAACATTCTGTCCCTGCAGAATGTCTAAGTAGCTGAGGTGCAAGCATTGACCATTGCAGTATCTAGCTAGTTACACCCTGCCAACTGACAACTACCATTTATTCCTACTCTCTGTTTTCTGTCCAATCCTCAATCCGTATGAACATATTAGGCTGATCCCACGAGACCCAATATGACTACTTGATGGCACTTTATTGAATACTTTTTGAAAATCCAAGTGCACTACATCCACGGGTTCCCTTTCATCTACCCTGCTAGTTGTAGCCTCAAAAACTCTAGACAGATTGTCAAACATGAGTTCCCTTTCATAAATCCATGTTGGCTCTGTCGCATTATAATTTTCTAAGTGCCCCCATTATCACATCCTAATGATGGCTTTCAGCATTTTCTCTACTCCTGCTATCAGGCTCATTAGCTCAACATTACACATTTTCCCTAACCCTCCTTTTCTTAAGAGCAGGATTACATTTGCTCACTTTCAATCCACAGGGACCATTCTAAAACATTCCCTGAGTAATGTATCAGTTGGAAAATACTAGGAGCCTAATAAGGATAAGGCAAGAGGAAGAGCACAGTGAAGAGATGTTTATGTTTTGATATATATAAATAGTCACTTGTTATTCACATACATAAATATTTCATCTTATTCTACAATACATTGCATTATTAGAACTAAATTAATGAGCTCTGACAGGAGAGGGAACTTATAAAGTGATACACGAATGAATCATAAGCTATTTTCTTTCAAAAATACTCATCAGCCAATATATTTTTACAAATTCACCAAACACAGCATATAAAGACATTTTAAATCACAAATTATTCCCATGTAATTTGTTCCCAAGGTGACATTTCATTCCTTGTTTGGATCGCTTTTAGTCTCTCTCACTGTGCATCTACTGGTTGACATTTAACAAAGGATAATTTCTAACGGCTGTTGTCAAGCACAAGTGGTATTTGCTTTATCTGTTAAATTGCAAGTAATTTAATTGATTTTATTTCACATGTGTAATATAGGAATATTCCGTGGAGTAAATGTTTCATGTGAAGTCTGAAAATAAAGTTCAAGCAGATAGATAGTTTGTGAAGAGAAAATATTTTGCCCTCCATGAGAATCCTCATTTATTTGTCTCAGGCAGTTAATGCATCTTGGCATATTCAAAATGATCCATCACACATTTTGGATATTGATTTGTTCTGAGATATGCTTTCATTTCACAATTAATTCTACTTTCTTTTTGCTGTTACTTAGGTAAAGGGCATAAAGGGAAATTTGCAAAGTGCCAACTTGCAAATAATTTTATCCACAGTCATAGATCAAGGAGGGGTGCTTCCCAGAAATGATCCGGTCAGTTAGACATTTCTGTCCAGGTTCCAGCTCCACATCTAAACCTAATGTGTGCCCTGTTTCCAATGGGCAATCTGAGTCCCTGAATAAAATGTGATTTTCAAACCATCCAATGAAGAGTAAAGGGTTGGATGAGTGATTTTATTTCCTTGTGAATCAAATAGGACTTTCTTTTAAAAGATCAATGAATGGATAATGACAGAATCGTACAATATAAAAGGAGAAACCCTTGAAAGAGCTATCCAATTAATCCCACCCCCTGCTCTTTTCCTAAAGCTTGTCCATTTTTTATTTTCAAAGACGTGTCCAATTCCTTTTCCTCTTCGACCTCCGTTCAGGCAATGCATTCCAGAACTACCGGCTGAATAAAGAAAGTCTCCCCACCTCCCCTCCTGTTTTTTTTGCCAATTACTCTTAGGTCTGATCCTTTGGTCTCCAGCCCTCCTGTGTGAGGAACAGTTTACCTTTATTTATTCAATCAAAACACTTCATTATTTCTCAATATTTCTATTAAACCTCCTTTAGCTTTCTCTAGCTATAAGCAAAACAATTCCAACTTCTCTAGTCTTTTCACATAACTGAAGCCTTTCATCCCTGGGACCCCATTGAAGTAAATCTCCTCTGCACCCCCCTCCAAAGTCTTGACATCGTTCTTGAAGTTTAGGCTGGGAATTTCCAGTCCCATCCTGGGACTCCCCCTCCCGGCAGATACGATGAACCATTCATATATACGTTGAATTTGGCATGACTGGAAAGTCCAGTTGGCTGGAGGGGCCAGGAAATTCCGGCCATAGTGTGTGGATTTGCACTCATTACTGCAGTGGAGCCTAACCAGTATTATGATCCCAGATCAGGCTCCAACAGTTGCTAGCATACCGGACAAAAACCCCGGTATGTTGATTAATTTGTAAGACTGTGAGGAAAGGATACCTTGCGCCAGGAGTGATCCCAGGCACAAATGTGGTATATTAAAACAAACTATATTACCGACATAGGATTAAATTAACTTTAACTTCATATAAGAAAATAGCTCACATTACCGGTTAACTAACGCTTAACAATACAATGAACAAATGAATCCTAGCTTTATCTCCACTCAAGCAAAAACCATCTCAGGTCAAAATCCACTTTTAAATACAGTTAGCAGGACCAGGAATATTGCTTAATAAAGATCCTTCTAAAAGACTGATTGGAGAGAGAGAGAAATACGGTTAAGAAACAGCCATCAGATTCTTGCCTTTCTCATTTTAACCTGTCAGCCTTTGAGAAACCGCTCCTGCTCTGTTCACAGAACAACTATTAACTCACTGTTTAGAGAGAAATTACTCATCTGTCCCAGACAGATCAAAACTCACTGTTTTGAGAGCAGCTGCTGATATGTCCACAGTCAAATCGTTAACTGAACTTCAAAACTGAAAACTCAATACCTGACTGCTTCAGTCCCTAGCTCCTCCCATTAACTTACCCCTGGCGGCACGGTGGGACAATGGTTAGCAGTGCTATCTCACAGCACTGAGCCCCTGGGTTCAATTCCAGCCCCGGGTCACTACCCGTGTGAAGTTTGCACATTCTCCCTATGTTTGTGTGGGTCTAACATCCACAGCCCAAAGATGTGCAGGCTAGGTGAATTGGCCAAGCTAAATTACCCTTCAATTGGGAAAAATAATTGGCTACTCTAAATTTATTTTAAAAACCGATATCATCATACTAAGTTAAACACAATGGGCTGGATTCTCCGCTCCCAGAAGCTGAAATCGCGTTCGGCGAGGGGGCGGAGGATCCACGATGATGTCAAAATCGGGGACGGCCCTTTGGCGTGGCACCGCCCCCTGTAAAGAGCGTACTCGAGGACTTTCTGAGTCCGCCATGGAGCACAGCATGACCACTGCAGGCCGCCGCCATGCGCATGCTTGGCCACGGTCACAGAAAGCTCAGGGCCATGTCAGCAGCTAGAGCTGCGAGCTGTATACAGCCTCCCTGCTAGCCCCCAGCAAAACGGGGAATCAGTGGCTGTTTTGCGCCAGTTTTCCTGGCATAAAACACCACCGTTTTCACCCGGCATGGGGATTTCATCTCCCAAACAGAGAATCCAGCCCAATGTCTCTAATGATCTACTCACCGGGGAAACCTAATTCATGTAAACAAAAATTACATTAGTCCTAACTTTTACGATGCTTTAATTGCATCCCTCTCCAATAAAGCCTGTTGTCTTTCCAACTAAGATTTTTTTAAAACATGACTGC